>NW_004444017.1:7083293-7134961 GCF_000243295.1 Trichechus manatus latirostris
TTTCTCCAGTCTCTGTCAGGCCAGTAAGTCTGGTCTTTTTTTGTGAGTTAGAATTTTGTTCTACATTTTTCTCCTGCTCTGTCTGGGACCCTCTATTTTCATCCCTGTCAGAGCCGTTGGTGGCGGTAGCTGGGCACCATCTAGTGGTGCTGGACTCAGACTGGTGGAGGCCTTGGTAGTTGTAGTCCATTAGTCATTTGGACAAATCTTTCCCTTTTCTTCATTCTCCCTTGTGCCAGACAGGGTGAGACCAGTGGAGTATCTTAGATGGCTGCTTACAAGCTTTTGAGATGCGGGTTCTCTTTTTTAATAGCTGTAGGGACTTGTGGATTTTCATATATCCACTCTGTTTCAGTCAAATACTGTCATTATTTTTTTGATGATTGGATTGTCTCATCTTTGCAATAAGAGCCTCTTCAAGTTGATTTTGGTGATCTATGACATCATCTCAGTCTTGTTAGCTTCCTTGCTTTCAGGCACTATAAGATGTTCCAGGCTCATCTTGTACATTCCTTGCCTCAGACCTTGAAGCCTCCCTTTTTCCAGGGAACCCTGATTCCTGTTAGTAGAGAACAGTATTGAGAAGCCTTCCTTTTCTTTTGATTGGTGTAGCCATTTTTGGCTTTTGGAAGTGCCTACGAGTCTGCCAGTAATTTCTGAGTCTATTTTATACTTCAAATTACTCTTGTGAATTAGTTTAACAGGGAAAAAAAGGTTTTCCTAAGGGGTGTGTGTGTGAGAGAGAGAGACAGAGACATTTTGTCTATGAAAATTGGCATATTGGTTATTGGTGTGAGATTATAGGGGAGCATCAAAAGAAAGTAAAAACATTGATATCACTGTGCTGGTGGTTCTCAGGCCCCCAAGATCCTTTACTCTTCCTCCCATGATCTTTGATCTTCCTGAGATATCCCTGCATCTTCCCTGAAAAGGCTAGAGTGTTCCGGAAGGGGAGGGCAGACTGGAGACCAAGCACCATAGATAGGGCTGGAGGGTGGCTTGGGTGTGGTGGTGGTCAGTGGTGGTGGTGGGGAGACAAGGCTCAAAAGGCTGAGGGTCAGGGCCACAAGGGATGCCATCACCTAGAAGTAGTATATGTGGGATTGGGCTCCTTCCAGTCCTCTCTAATGTCCCCTCAGCTTTGGACACCTCCCTAGGAAGACACAGCTACATGCTGGATGTGTGGATGCCGTCTGGGTTGGTAATGCGCTGGTTGTGGGGTGGTTCCTGGGTGCAGAACACTGTTTTTCTTAGGTCTGAATTGAGTACTAAGATGGAAGCAGCAAATTAGACCCATAATGAAGGTGAGAAGATTGGGAACCTGAGGTATCTAACTTTCCACATGCATGTCTTCCAGGTGGAGGACAGAGCTACACAGTAGTATCATAATGAAAGTGGTAATAGTAAAGATAACAACAATAATCATGGCTAACATGTATCAGCAACTTACTATGTGCCAGGTACTTTGTGCCTTAAATGCAGTACCTCATTTAATTCTCACAACCACCCTATGAGGGGCTACTCTAATTTTCAGATAAGGAGAGGTTAAGTAAATCAGACAAGGTCACACAACAAGTTAATCAAGAAGGCAGGATTTGAAGCCCTTCCTTGCCCACCAAAAAAACCCCAAGCCCATTGCCACTGAGTCCATTTTGACTCATGGAGATCCCTGGGTGGTGCAAATGGTTTGCACTTGGCTGCTAACCAAAAAGTTGGCAGTTTGACTCCACCCAGCAGCACTGTGGAAGAAAGGCCTGGTGATCTACTTCCATAAAGATTGCTGTTGTTGTGTACCATTCAGTCAATTCCAACTCATAGTGACCCTAGAGCAGAACTGCTCATAGGGTTTCCTAGGCTGTAATCTTTATGGGAGCAGACTGGTACGTCTTTTCTCCTGTGGAGTGACTGGTGGATTTGAACTGCCAACCTTTTGGTTAGCAGTTAGCACTTAACCATTGTGCCACAGTGATTCTTTCGTAAAGATTACAGCTATTGAAGACCCTATGGTGTACAGTTCTACTCTGAAACACATGGGGTCGCCATGAGTCAGTATCCACTTGAGGGCAACTGGTTTGATTTTTGGTTTTATCCTCCCTGAAGGCAGAGGCTGTGTGTCACTCTGTACGAAGACAGGTACAGAATTGGTGCTCACTTGTAAAACTGAATTAGGGACACTTCTGCTGACCTGTGCCCAGACAACCTCCAAGTTCCCAGGAGTCCCAGACTCAGATGTGGGCTCTCCTTCCTTCCATGCCCAGCCATGCCCTCTGGAGGCTCTGCTCCTGGCCTGGGCTACACGGAGCTGGAAAATGCCAGGTCAGGTCATGGGTAAGAATAGAAACCACAGACCAGCCACGTGCTTCCCTGCTGGGCTCTGGAGGGCATCTTGGGCACAGAGCCACCTTGTGTGGGCCACTGCTTCCCCAGAGGTGGGGGTGCAGGTGAGGGTGGTGATCCCATCTTCTGAGCAAAACTTCATGGTAAGTTACTATTCATATGTGGGTGTACACACGCATGTGTACACACACACACAATTACACTCACACATACCATCCTAAGCTGTTAGAACTAGGACCAATCAAGTAATTGTGGCCTCACACCAGAGTAAGACAGAGATAAGGACACTCTAAAGGTCAGCTTTACTTAATACTTGGCCTGACATAGGCAAGGAGGAAGGTTGTGGTGTCCACAAAGATTTTCCAATTTCTCAGAATTCAGGAAGAACCCCATTTATATCCTCCCAACTCTCCCTTGCTGATGTACCAATCGTTTCTTATTCCTACATTTGTAACCATAACACTAACTATACCCATTATACTTACTTCCAAAGCATAGTCCTTCCATAAGTCTTCAACTGCTCTATGATATTCTGAGACTGTGGTTTGTATGGTGTCACTGTTGTCTAGGAAAGTTAGGATCTAGGCATGAAGAAAGGAGCCCTAGTGGCACAATGGTTAAGTGCTTGGCTGCTAACTGAAAGGTCGGTGTTTCAAACCCACCCAGAGACTCCATGGGAGAAAGACCTGGAAATCTGCTCTCATAAAGATTACAGCCAAGAAAACCCTATGAGGCTGTTCTACTCTGTCACGTTGGGTTGCTATGAGTTGAAATCGACTTGACAGCGCCCAACAACAGGCATTAAGATGAATGCTGACACTGTGTGTTGCAGTGAATTTAGGCATAGTTTCTACGTCTGTCATTGGCTCTTCCTTTGACCTTCTTACTCATGCTAGGAGTCTTATGGTTTGAAATTAGCCCTTTATTCCACCTGTGCAGCTGCCCTCTTTTTCTTTTTCCTGGAATAAAGGAATAACCCTGGAAAGCAAACTTTAGAGCAAACCACAGAACAATTGTGTCTTCTTTGGACCCAAGTTTTGGTCCAGATGCCATAGGGCCCCACCTGAAACCTTAGACACCATCTGGTTCTGGGGAAGCATGGCTGGAGGAATGAATTTCCTGGAAGTCGAATGCCAAGGAGAGACAAGTCCTCAGATGTGAGGGATGTAGGGCACAGGCATGGCTGGGGGTCAAGAACTCTCTGACCTTGACTACACTGTCTCCCTACAGCGGGAATGCATATCAATCCACGTGGGTCAAGCGGGAGTTCAGATTGGCAATGCCTGCTGGGAGCTCTTCTGCCTGGAACATGGCATCCAAGCTGATGGCACCTTTGGCGTCCAAGCCAGCAAGGCCAATGACGATGACTCCTTCACCACCTTTTTTAGTGAGACTGGCAATGGGAAGCATGTGCCCCGGGCTGTCATGGTAGACCTGGAGCCTACTGTCGTGGGTGAGTATGGGATCGATCTCATCACAGAGAATACAACACGAAACTGCAGAGGCTTTGGCCCAGGATAACTAAGAAGCTGAATCTCTAAGTGGAAGGTAGGGGTGGCTTAACTAGAGCTCTCTGATTTTGGTCAGTGCTTCGGATCTCCATAGTCTTGGGGAATCTCACAGTAGGGGTCAGGGATCTCTGTACCCCCATTATCTCTAACTTACACAGAACAAAACGCTCTCAACTTAAACCCGAGACCCTCAGAGAAAGACCGAAGCTGTCAAGACTGTTCCTAAATACTAAGGGTAAACAAAACAACTTTAGAAATTATAAGAAGTTTCCGAGTAGTCAGTTTGCCCAAAGCATAGGTTTCTGATTCCAAAATAATTGCAGCCTGTCCTCACAGGCCTGGTATAACCTTGCAGTCTCTTACACACAAAATGGAATAACTGCAGTCATGTTCTTTCACTGCCAGGGGTTGCTGTAGTTCTAGACTGAACCTCATTTCAAGCTTGGAAAACAGAGGAATTCTGATTTCTGTCTGGTTGCTTCTTGCTGCCCCACCTCTCCCCTCTCACTTCCCCACCACTTCCCATGGGGTCTGACCCCTGGGTCAGTCCTCAGCTCAATATCAGGATTTCCTCAGCTTCAAGGCTGACTTACCAAGCAAGAGATGGACAAGTTCCACTGAGATGTCTGGAAAAATGCTGGTAATTAGAACACTAGTTTCTAGGGTGACTGACTACAGATACTCCATCCCCTGGATGCTTTGTACAAATGCAAAAAGCGCAGGTTGCCCTCCCAGGCTCCTGGGCAAATGAGTGCTTTCCCTAGGGTAGTGGAGGGGCTCTGAAGAGGCAGTAAAGTTGGGGCCTGGAGCATCTTGGTCGCCCTCATGTCCAGAACCCCCTTGACAGCCTATCTAGGGCTCCTGCTCCTCTAGACACCTGGAGTGCAGTTTGCTGCAGAGTCATTCCAAAAATATCTCTAAAGCCTGACATATGTTATTGCCACCTTTGGGTGGAGATGAGGGGTGGGACAGTTCCTGGGGCAGGGTAGGATCTGGGCAGATCACCCTGAATCTCTCTCCTTATCCCTGGAACATTTTTATGCAAGTAAAATTGGGTCAAATTATTGGTATCAAGGGTAACTTTGAAGCATGAAAGAGAAAACAAAAGGGAAGCTTTGAGGGGTCAAAGTGGAAGGAGAGAAAGGCAGTTAACTTTAGCATTTGGTAGGTTTGTAAACCTAAGGCCTTTTGAAGTTCCAGCCCACAGAGCAGCTGGCTTCTCATTGCCTGCCTGAGTCACAGGCTTCTGGCTCTGTTAGTGCCTGTGTGACCCTGGATGTCTCTTAGTCTTTTGCAGATTTATTATAATGCTCTCTGATTTTACCTCAGTGGAGCTTTGCAGATGGGGGAAATGTAGATAAAGAAGCATGTCATGTGGTATTCCAATGGGGAGAGAGGCTTCTCCTCTGGAAATCAAGTGGTAAAACCTGATGGTCCCCCTCTCTTGGCAGACGAGGTTCGGGCAGGAACCTACCGCCAGCTCTTCCATCCAGAGCAGCTGATCACAGGAAAGGAAGATGCAGCTAACAACTATGCCCGGGGCCACTACACAGTGGGCAAGGAGAGCATCGACCTGGTGCTAGACCGTATACGGAAGCTAGTAAGTATCAAAAAGGGCAGAGGACTGGTGAGTCACGCTGGAGTCAACAGACTTGGCCTCACACCTCTCTGAACCGGCTGTGACCTCTGGCACATGGGAATGGGAATTTCTGCTTATGTTCTGTAAGAACAGAAACCACAGACCAGCCACGTGCTGCCCTGCTGGGCTCTGGAGGACATCTCGGGCACAGAGCCACCTTGTGTGGGGCACTGCTTCCCCAGAGGTGGGGGTGCAGGTGAGGGTACCCCTTCCTCCACCTGAGCATCATGGACTACCCTCAGGCTGATCTGGGGACGTTTCCAGATATAAGGAAGGTTAAGGTCTTTGCTTGCTGGCAGCGCAGGTCAACAAAGCATTTAACTTGTAAGAGAAGGGGAAGAGAGCTGATATATTGCATACTTAAAAATGTCACGCATTAAATACATCCCTTCGTTTAATCCCCTTAATAATGACATGAAGGAGATCTTTTCCCTGTGTTTTACAGATGAGGAAATTGAGGGCCAAAGTGGTTCAATAACTTAGCCTGGGTTATACAGCTAGAAGTCACAGAGTTAGGATGTGAACCGGGTTGGTCTGACTACAAAGCTCTGAGTTATACGGTGGGTCACTGTATTTAAGCCCCCACTTACCTGTTACATGGAAGAGTTGGTCTTGATCAGAGGTACTTTACCTGGGAGCCAAGGATGCCTAATCTATGTATATGTTTACCTATTCTGTATAGAGAGGGGCTCATAGGGGTCATCAGTCTCAAAACGGTCTGTGATCCCCAAAAGTTGAGAGCCATTGAATTGGATAATCACAGATCCCACCCAGTGTGAAAATTCTGTAATTCTATGAATTCTGTTAGTATTTACTACATGTCAGGTCCTTGCTTAGTGTATCATGTTATCTCATTTAACTGTCACAAAAACCTATGAGACGAGTCTTTTTATTGTCCCCATTTAACCAAGAAAAAATGAAGGGTTGAAGAGGTTCAATAACCTGCTCAAGTGTTCAGAACTGAGAAATGGAAAAAGAAAAAAAACCAAGCCAAACCCATTGCCATCGAGTCGATTCAGACTCATAGTGACCCTATAGGACAGAGCAGAACTGCCCCATTGAGTTTCCAAGGAGTACCTGGTGGATTCAAACTGCCGACCTTTTGGTTAGCAGCCATAGCTCTTAACCACTACACCACCAGGGTTTCCAGATGAAAACTCAGGTTCTCTGACCTCATTTTCATTTCCTGCGATTGGTACCCTGAGCTGCCTTCCAAGGTAGGACTGAGATGTGGAGGTTGGTCAGCAGTTCCTATGAAATCAAAAGACACAGGTCTCAAGGGACAAAAGCATTAACCACTGTGGTTCTGAAACTCTAACTCATGCTGAAATCTTCATTTACCTAAAACCAAAAAACCAAACCTATTGCCAGCAAGTTGATTCCAACTCATTACCACCCTGTAGAACAGAGCAAAACTGCCCCATAGGGTTTCCAAGGAGTGGCTGGTGGATTTGAACTGCCAACCTTTTGATTAGCAGCCGAGCTCTTAACCACTTCGCCACCAGGGCTCCCCATGTACTGAGAGGCATGTATACATTGTATGTCAAATGCAATTGTATGTATGTCACATCTACCCCATATTTAGCTAGTCCTCCCAAGATCAGTGCAACTCCTTCTTTGTTTCTTCATTCCTTCACGGCTGTGTTGATTTTGCCCACATAAAAATGTTGAGGGATGGGGTTGGACAGACAGTGAGTTGCTTGGCTTTGTCCATGTGAGGCTATTTCCGGAAACATGTTTGTCTTCATGTTTTCTTCTCATGTCCTACTTTCCCCAGACAGATGCCTGCTCTGGCCTGCAGGGCTTCCTGATCTTCCACAGTTTTGGTGGGGGCACTGGCTCCGGCTTCACTTCTCTGCTGATGGAACGCCTCTCCCTGGATTACGGCAAGAAGTCCAAGCTAGAGTTTGCTATCTACCCGGCCCCACAGGTGTCCACTGCAGTGGTGGAGCCTTACAACTCCATACTGACCACCCACACCACACTGGAACATTCAGATTGTGCTTTCATGGTGGACAATGAAGCCATCTATGACATCTGCCGCAGGAACCTAGACATTGAGCGCCCTACCTATACCAACCTCAACCGCCTCATCAGCCAGATTGTGTCCTCTATTACTGCCTCTCTCCGCTTTGACGGGGCCCTCAATGTGGACCTCACCGAGTTCCAGACCAACCTGGTGCCCTACCCCCGCATCCACTTCCCACTGGTCACCTATGCACCCATCATCTCTGCCGAGAAGGCCTATCATGAACAGCTCTCTGTGGCCGAGATAACCAGCTCCTGCTTTGAGCCTAACAGCCAGATGGTGAAGTGTGACCCAAGACATGGCAAGTACATGGCCTGCTGCATGCTCTACCGCGGGGACGTGGTACCCAAGGATGTGAATGTCGCTATTGCTGCCATCAAGACCAAGAGGACCATTCAGTTTGTAGACTGGTGTCCCACAGGCTTCAAGGTGAGAGATGGTGACTTAAGGAAAAGATAGACAACTAGAGAAGCATTTCTGGTCATTCTTGCAAAAATAGTCAGGGTGGTTTTTAAAAAATGAAGTTTTTTTTCTTTTCAAATGAAAACAGACAACAAAATAACCTAGTAGGAGAATATATAGGAGGAAAAAAAAGAAAAATGAGAGACATGTGAAGGTGATGGTAGAAACTGACAAAAAGCAGAAATCTTCTCATTCTCTCTTTTTTATTTTAAGCTGAAGCTCTGGAGTCATGTCCAGAAAGAGAAATAAGGTATTTCTAGCATCTTTGGCTGCCTTTCAGAAAAGCACATGCCATGGGGGTTGATGTTGCTGAATTTCATCTTCTTGCATCCTCCCCTAGGATGTTTGTCCTCACCTGACTCAGGTCAAACGATGCTACTGTTCAGACGAGAGGAAAGTTGGCTCCAGGCACAGGGTTTATGCTAGTCAGGGCCAAATCTAGCAAAATGTGTGATGTGGCAAAGTTTATATTCATTGCCCTTCTCCTTCTCAGCCCTTTGCCCCTTTTTCAGCATCACCTCCTCTACCAAGATGGTTCTATTGTCTGAGCCTTTGCTCTACTGCCTGCTGCTAATCTCATCCATTCAAGAGAACATGCATTTTAAAGCTATGAATTTAAGATACTGGCAATTAAGAGGTAGTGGCTTGGGTAGGAGAGGTATTTTGGGGCAGCACCATGGTTCTCAGTGTCTCATAAATAATATCACACTTTGTCACCTTAGACGACTTCTGGTATCCTACCATTCCTGAGGTTGGCTTGTGTTTGGGATATGTGTTTGTGGGTAGAAAAGAGAGTTCTAGGATAGAGCTCCACTGTTGGACTAGGCTGGGGTTAGCCTGGGGGACCCAGCTATGCTCCTAGAACTTGGGAAGCAGGCCAGTTCAAGCAAGACCTTTAACAAATTTTCAATAAGAGTCTTTTTCTTCCAAAAAGCTGCATTGCTTAGAGACACAGGGCCTGGTTAACACTAATATCATGCCCAGGACCTATTGGATCATTTTATTTATTTCTTTGGAATACCCCATGACCTTTTAAATAACCCTTCACCCTTGGGAGAGAAAATTCCTTAAATTTATTGACAGCATAGCTAAGAGGAACTTCAAATGATCATCTGGGAAAGAATAAACTGTATCAAGTCTAGGAACTAATATGCCTGTAATAGCATCAATTTCCCTTTTAGACATAAACATATACTGTACACCTCCCCCTTAATATCATTCATTACCCTAACTCGTCTACTTGAAGCACTCCACTAACATTTCTACCCATTTCCAGTCCTATTCTCCTCTTTTTCTTCTCCAGCTTTTCAATTCTCCAGCCCTGCCCCTTGAATTTGCTTGTACCCAATCCCACTGACTTGTACTTTTCTTTCAACACTTACTTCTCTTTGCCTGCCTGATCCCCCAAACTCCTGACTCCCACTTTTCACCTTCTGTCCTATAGTCCCATTCCACACTCATGACCTGTTTTGTCCCACACCACCAGGACAAGATGCCTGGTCTTCAGGAGCTGCCACCCAGATATCCTTTCACTGACTTGCATCTTACTCTGTTGTTCTTCCTCTTTTTCTGTTCCTCAGGTGGGCATCAACTACCAGCCACCCACAGTGGTGCCAGGAGGGGATCTGGCCAAAGTCCAGCGGGCTGTCTGCATGCTAAGCAACACCACGGCGATTGCAGAGGCCTGGGCCCGTCTGGACCACAAGTTTGACCTCATGTATGCCAAGCGGGCCTTTGTGCATTGGTACGTTGGAGAGGGAATGGAAGAAGGAGAATTTTCTGAGGCCAGGGAGGACCTGGCTGCCCTGGAGAAGGATTATGAAGAAGTGGGGACTGATTCATTTGAAGAAGAAAATGAAGGGGAGGAATTTTAAATATACATGTTCCCCTTGGCTGTGTCTCTTTATTTCTGCTGCTTCTGTCAAAAGTATATTCAACTATTTCAAGAGTAACAGACCATACTCCCAACCCCAGGTTGACTTCTGTCTTACATAAGAGAAGGAGTGCCTGGGCCAAAAATGGAGGCTGAGCTCTGGCATACCCTTCCTTGGGTAATAGCAGCTTTGTGCCACCAAAAAAAGAAAAAAATGAGGGTCACTGTCTCTGGATTAGAGTGAAGACAAGTTATACTTGTGAGGAGGCCTAATCAGGATTTTTAATTCCTGCTTCTGCTGGGTCCAACACCAAACACAGCCTGCTGACTGGGGCACGGTAGAACATTTTGGGAAAGGAAAGATCTGGGCATTGGCAAGATTGTGGGCAGGGAGTTAGCAGAAGTTCACATTAATGAATCTGTAGCATGGCCCAGGCACCATCCAGACTTATCACATGTTCATTCATTCGTTCATCAATTATTTGAATATACACTATGTACTAGGCAGTGTTCTAAGAGCTAGAGACCTGGTGATAAATAAGACAAATTTTCTGCCCTTGTAAATGCAGTGAAGAAGATCATTTCAGATAGTAAATGATAGGAAGGGAAAAACCAATGAAGAGAGAAAGTATCTGAGGTGGTCAGGGAAGGCCTCACAGAGACCTGAAAGGCAAGAAAAAGCCATCATGTGAAGCTTTGGAGTCAGTGGATCCTGGGCAAAGTGAAGAGCAAATGCAAAACCACAGATGTAGGAACAAGCCTGGAGTGTCTGAAGAACAGAAAGGAGGTCAGTGTGCTAGATGGTGAGAGACGAAGAGATGAGACCCAAGAGTTAGGAAGGGGCCAGAGCATTTCTAGCCTTATAGACCATGGTAAGGAGTTTAGACTTTTTTCTAAGTGAACAGGAGCTTCTGGAAGATTTTAAGTAGGGTACCTACTGTGAGCTAGGTGCTTTATCTACACTGTGCTAGGTGCTTTATATACTTCATCTTGAATCTTCCCAACAATCTCAAAATGAATATTCTGCTCATTTTATAGATGAAGAAACTGAGGCATAGAGAATCTATGTGCTGGAGATGGTAAGAAGTGGAGCTCAGATAGCAGGGCCTACCAATTCTATTCTCTTGTCTACCCTACACTATTTTTATATCCCTTGGCTTTTGTGCCAGGTCCCAACTGCTGCCTCATAAAAGGAAGAATGAGGAGAAGTAAAAGTTTTATATCATTTACAAAGGGGAGGATGAGCTAGTGCATCTATTACCTGAAGTTGGTGGCTTGGTAGGATTTTAGGAATAACCAAAAGACTGCTCTTAAACTGCTAGTAGGATACACAGGGGTGGGCCCCTGGTAGGTCCCTATGCATGAAATACACACCTTTTTAGCTGCTGGCTTTCCTTAAATGTTTCTATTCTATATTCCTTGGAAGCCCTGAGAATAATAGAATAAAATGGAAAATTAGGCAAGAAGTGATGTCGAGCTCTTCGAGAGTATTGTTTTCTGGGAGATCACACTCTTGTGCTCCTCTTTGAAGGAGATCATGATGTTAAAAAGGAAATGCCCAGACCTGCTGTCCATTGTGACCTCATTCCTGCACCAGGTTCCATAGGTGTCTGCAAGGACGAGCTTGGCTTTGGTAGAGACTTAGTGGAAATAAGCCGCTCTTCCCCCACAGTGTCAGTGGAGACCTAGTGGGGAAACTGAGCTCTCATCCCTGATCAGCAGTAACAAGGTAAGTAACAAGCAAACTATACACCTTTTCGTATAGTTTTGACTTATGGAGGAGCTCTAGTGGTTAAGTGCTCAACTGCTAACTGGAAGGTCAGTGGTTCGAACCCACCAGCCGCTCCATGGGAGAAAGATGTGGCAGTCTGCTTCCCCAAAGATTTACAGCCTTGAAAACCCTATGGGGAAGTTCTACTCTGTCCTAATGGGTTGGTATGAGTTGGAATTTACTCGAATGCAACGAGTTTAGTTTTTCTGGTTTGACTTATGGAATCATGTTAATGTTTGACATATTCAAAAATATGCAAAAACAAAACTAAAAAACCAAAGATCAGGGGGTAAAAACCGTGAAATCACATCACACACAAATAAATTGTATATAAAATGGGTAGCATAACCACATACAGGGAAAGAATCTGAAGTAATTTCGAACACAGTTCTTTTACAAAAGGAATCACAAAGAAATCTTGAACTTTATTTAGTAGGTTTGCTGTTGGTAGTATGGGTGTAGCTATTCTGAAGAGAGTGTTTGTATGTGTATTGTCAGATTAAGCTAGGTGCTCACTGTGGAAGAATGGATCTATAATTGTGGAATGGAATAAAGCAAGGAATAACCCTGTAGTATTGGAATTGGAAGTATCAGTATGAATGCATTTTTTTTCTTAAATAAGAATCTATTTCTCAGCTCTGTCCATTGAAATGAACTAGAAACAATGACACCTTGGTAGTAATGAGAATACCTAGGTCCTAGTTCTTGGTTTCTAAAAACCATTCTCCTCTAAAAGGAACCATGACTCCTTGGAAAAATGGACAGTTTCAGGGCTGAAGCAGGAAAGCTACAGGAAGAATTTGAAACACTTTGTGTCAGAAGGGGAAGTCTGTGCGCAAAAAATGGTGGGGAACATGTCCCGTAAGAACGGAGCTCCTACTGGCCAACTTGAGCATCAAAATTCATAATGAGAGTAAGTGGTTAAAACACATTGAGTAAAAAAAGAATCCTTGAGTCCATGGTGACATTAAGAAACAAAAAGATCAAAGCAGAAGGAAAAGCTCTTCTTTTTAGTAGAACGCCAACTAATAAATGTAGGACCAACACCAAAATGAAACATACTAGAATTATATGATGAGTATTTTAAGCAGTCTCACAAAAATGCCTCTACATTGCAAACGTGCTTGAAATGAATTTTAAAAATAGAAAGCCTCAGCAAAGAAAAGATATAAAGAAAAACTAAGTGGAAATTTTAGAAAATAACCTCACTGGATCCAGAAAGTAATGAAGTGCTTCAAAAACCCAACAATGATAGGGATATGTAAAAGGGACAGGAGCCAACTGAAAGAGCTCCCAATGGCCAAAGCTGGGACAAACTGAGCAACAAAATAAATATAACAGTATTAGATTAAACCCAAAGTATAATATAAATATCCATGAGTTCACATTGATATAAATAAATGATTGATTGAGTAGATAAATTGGGGAGAACAGACAAATCTCCCCTGCAGAATTCCAAATAATTTATGTAACTACTTTACCCTCAACTCAAGGAGGTGAAGCATAACTTCCCATTCCTTTAATGTGGGCTGTGCATAGTTACCTTCTTCCAAAGAGTATAAGTATGGTAAGAGGAGAAAAGAGAAGCTTTACGGTGCAGAAACTCGAAAAACACTAGCTTAGCCATGTGATCCAAAAATTAACAGTAAGTCCTGATAGTGTGCATGCTTGTTATGATGTGATGAGAATACCACCTTTACCTCTATGGTCTTCCTCTCAAAAATGCATAGCTCCAGTAATCACAAGAAAAACATCAGACAAATCCCAGACACTCTACAAAATACCTGACCAGTACTCCACAAAACTGTCAGGGAAAGTTTGAGAAACTGTCACAGCCAAGAGGAGCCTAAGAAAACATGAAGACTAACTGTAAGGTGGTGTCCTGGATGGGATCCTGGAATGGAAAAAGGACATTAGGTATTGACTAAGGAAATCTGAATAAAGTATAGACTTTAGTTAATAATAATGTATCAGTACTGGTTCATGAATTGTTGTGACAAACGTACCATACTAATGTAAGATGCTATAGTGGGAGAAGCTGGTTGTGGGAACTCTATGTACATTGTCTGTGTGGTTCTCAAAGTATGTAGAAGAAAATTTTAAGACAATGATATCTGTATTAATATTAAATTTCCTGAATTTGGCAATAGTACTGAGATACACATAGAATATTTTAGGGCTGCAGAATCTTGATCTCTACAATTTACTCTCAGAGAGTCCAGCAAAAAAAAAAAAAAAAAGGTTATTTTATATACATACATACAGGTAGGGATGTGTGTGTGTGCACATCTGCATGTGTATGAGAGAGAGAAAAGCAATAAACCAAAAATTTTTGTCACAGTTGTGCCAAAATGTTAATAATGACTGAAGAGTATATGAGGTCATTGTAAGATATTTTGAACTTTTCTTTTATGTTTAAAGTTTATTTTCCAAAATAAAAAAATCAATAAAAATTAAAAAAAGGTCCTTCTTTATGGCAACAAATTGCCAGAAGACAGAAAATGACTGAGAAAGGTAACAGATGCCAAGTCACAGCCTATTTTAGTTCTGTCCTGAAACCAACGCCAGGAAAAGGAAACTTAAAAGTTCTTTTTGCCACTTCAACTTATCACCACTGTCTCCTTCTTAGGAGAATGTATCGACCGAAAAGAATACCGCAATGGCAGTTCAATCTACACACCTTAAAAGCAAATTTATTGTTTACTTTTGGCAGTATGCAAAAATATAGTAGAATTGAAAAAAAAAACTTGACAAAATGCAGAAAGGAAAATAGGCAGGAGAGAGAGACTTGTGGAGAAGGACTGAACAGACAGATCACATGAAGCCACGTGTTGGTAGAGAAATGAGCTTTGTAAATAAGTACAAATATTTTATTAATAATTCTTTTTGTTCTTGCCCTTACCCCATGCAACAAAACCTGTCCTTTCCCCTGGACAAAAATTAACATCAGTTTTTATAAATTGTTCCTCACCTGGCACAAACAGCTTTTTCCTAAAGTAGCTTTTCATGGTGAAGGAGAACTAGATTAATTTCATCAAGTCAGCCAGGCATCTTTGTGACTGAGTTTTTAGGCAGAATTTTCAAGAGGGCAGTCAGGTGTGCCTTCTTGCTCTGCACTTTTTTTTTTTAGAAAAAAAAAAAGAATAAGAAATTCAGCCAAGAGAATTTGAGTGACACTGAAACTATCCCAAACAGACAGAAATACTGTGCAAGCTGCAGAAAATACTTCTCAGGGCCCAAACTTTGTTTTGAAACAAGGTTTATGCAGTTTCAATTTAAATGCTTTGCTGCATGGTGTTGAAAAATCTTTAAACCAATGTGTTCAAAGAGTATACTTTTGTAAATGGTCTCCAGAAAAAAGCCATCCATAATATTTTCTTACATTAAAGAAATGTGAAACTATCAAACTTGCAGAAAAGTTGCAAGTACAGTACAAAAACTTTTTTATTGACTGATTTGAGAGTAAGTTTCCAACATGTCATTACCCTCTGGTACTTTCAGTGTTAAATTACTACCATCTAATCTTCACACCCCGTTTAAGTTTCACTAATTGTCCCAATATTTTCGTTTATCGCAAAAGAATCCAGTTCGGAATCTACTGTTGCATTTGGTTGTTATCATCTATTTGATTTCCATCAGTCTGGAACAATTCCTTACCCTTTCTTTGACTTTCATGACCTTGACACTTTTGAACATTACAGACCAGCTATTTTGTAGACTGTTCCTCAATCTGAGTTGCTCAGATGTTTCCTCACGACTGGACTCAGGTTATGCCTCTTTGACAGGAATATCACAGAAGTTATGCTGTGTTCTTTTCATTGTGTCCTGTCAGGGAGCACAAAATTTTGACTGGTATCATCACTGACAATGGCCCCTTTGATCACTTGATTAAGGTGGTGTCTGCCACTGTGAAGGTGCTTGTCTCCCCTTCGTAATTACATGTATTTTGTAGGAAAGTACTTTGAAACTGCAAATATTCTATTCCTCCTCAAACTTTCAATTTATTCAATTATTTTTATTGTTATGGACTATGTTTTCCCAATTTATTTAATAGGTTATAAACTCTTAATATCATTATTTATTTTGATGCTTGAATAGTTCCGGATTTGGCCAGTGGGAGCCCCTTCAAGCTGGCTTTTGTGTATTTTTGACACACCTTTATCATTCTTTGAGCATTTCCTTATTTTCTGGAAGAACAAGATGTCTTAGGCTCATCTTGCACTTTCCCTTTCCTAACCTTGGAAACAGCCATTTCTCTAAGCAACTCTGGCTCCTTTTACTGTTGTTAATTGCCGTCGACTCCAACTCATGGCAACCCCACATGTGCAGAGCAGAACTGCCCCATAGGGTTTTCAAGGCTGTGATCTTCCGGAAGCAGATCGCCAGGTCTGTCTCCCAAGGTGCTTCTTGGTGGATTCAAACCGCCAACTTTTTGGCCAGTAGTTGAGCACTTAACCATTTGTGCTACCCAGGAATTCTTTTGCTTTTACTAGAGAATGGTAATTAGAAGCTAAGATCTGGGTATTAGATGTGCTCATTGGTATTGGGATGTCACTTCTCCCAGGGCCTCTCAGTGAACAGAGCTAGGGAATATATGTATGTATATACACACTTACCTCTGTATTTACTTCTTTATCTCTATTTATGCCTACTGAAAATCATGGATCCACACAAACAGCTCCAATTTTCAACCCAACACCACAGGGCTCATTTTCCCTCTCCATATTTGGAAATCCCTTCCCTGACAGTGATAAACCTAGCTCCAATTATCCTTACTATATTTGCTTATTTGATCAATCCCTCTGAATGTGACCAATCTCTCATCTCCATGCCCCCTCTCCTGCATGGATGTCCTCCTCACCCTGCCTATGCACCACACCAGACACTGCACCACCCTGCCACACAGAAGCCCTCCTCAAACCACTTGGGCTCTGACACCCCAGGACAGTCTGCTCCTTACACTTTTACTCTCCTTATCTCATTTAGGTTCTGCTACTCAATGCTAGGCAGCCCTCCTACTTGGATGCCCTCCTCACGCTGCTTGGGCTCTGACACCCTGCACAGACTTCTGGCCCGTCAGCCCTCGCGTGGATGTTCTTCTTACCCTGCTCAGGCTCCAATACCCCATGCTGGGCTGCCTTCTTGTGTGGACACCTTTTTAACCCCTCATAAAGCTTTGATTTTGACTACCCGCCACTACCACCATGTGTGGACACCCTCTTTAACCTGTCTGCGGCCCAATCCCCTTGCTCAGGCAGCCCTTCCATATAGATGCACTTCTTACTTTGCTTGGACTCTAATACCCTGCTCTGGGCCACTGGGGAACCCTATTGTGTGGACATTTACTTTGCTTGACCCAATAAATGGCTTTAGCACTGAACTGTTCTGTAAGGTAAGCAAAGGGAAGGGGAAGAGGAAGTGCCCCCATAATAATTGCAATGGACCCTCACATTATGTGGTCCAGGCTAAAGCCCAAGGTTGACCTGTGCCCATTTTGTAATGGGACAGCAATGCCAATTAATTTTCTCCACTGTACTACCAAAATTCAAATAGAATGAACTGACTCATTAGAAACAGTCATATGCTAGTAATCACTGAAGGACATCATGTTTGATAAAGTAGAGTGTCAGAGAATACAAGGGAAACCCTCAATGGGATGGATTGATATAATAGCTGCAACAGTGGGCTCAAACATACCAACGATCATTAAGATGGCTCAGGACCAGGCAATGCTTAGTTCTGTTATATACAATGTCACCATTTGGAGCTGACTGGACAGCAACTGACAACAATAAACAATGACGGCAAATATAACTTATTCCTTAGAATTCTACTGACTTGAAGTATTTAGTAAACTGTTTCAAATTTTGCAGCATCCTCTCCCCATTCCCTGGACCTGAGTTTCACAAGTTCCTGCTGGCACAGTCATTAAGCACTTGGCTGCTAACTGAAAGGTTGGAACCAACCAGTTGCTCCATGGGAGAGAGATGTGGCAGTTGGCTTCCGTAAAGATTTACAGCCTTGGAAACACTATGGGGCAGTTCTACTCTGACCTATAAGGTCACTATAAGTTGGAATCGACTCGATGGCAATGGGTTTGTTTTTCTGTTTTATCAACAAGGCTTAACAAATATATTAAATTGGTTAAAGTAATTCATTGGTCAGCAAATATACTGAGGATTGTCTTAGTTATCTAGTGCTGCTATAACAGAAATACCACAAGTGGGTGGCTTTAACAAACAAAAAATTATTTTCTCACAGTTTAGGAATTCAGGGTGCCAGTTCTAGGGGAAGGCTTTCTCTCTATAGGAAGGCCCTCGTCTCTTCTGAGCTTCTGCTCCTGGGCAATCTTCACGTGGCCAGGCATCTCTCTTCCCCCATCTGTTTCTCTCACTTGCTTGTTTAATCTTTTTTATATCTCAAAAGAGATTGACTCAAGACATATCCTACACTAATCCTGTCTCATTAACATAACAACGACAACCCATTCCCAAATGGGATTATAACTACAGGCATAGAGGTTAGGATTACAACACATTTTTGGGGACACAGTTCAATCCATAACAAGGACCTACTCTGTGTACATCATGTGAACTGTGTAAACACCATGCTGTATACCCCCAACCAACGTTCCAGAGAGGATATGCTGTGCTCTGCACCGTGCTGCGCACTATACTGCCTTCTCTTCAGATTGCAAGGAAGGGAAAGCTGTAGTTTATGTGACAGGGTATACACACATTCACACACATGGATGTATGTGTACAGTATGTATGTATGTGCTTGTGTGCATGTTTTTAGCACACAAGCGGCCACACACATTATGGACACATTTGTATATCTCTATGTCATTATATTTTGAACAGATTACGTACTTTTCTGCAGACCCTGCGTACACCTCAGTGAGGTTCTGGCAGTTTTGGGTTTCTGAGGCTTCTCACCCCTGGAGCTGTCCTCTCACATTTGGCCTGTGCTGGGTGGATGGATTTCAGAAAGGATGAGCACTGGTGACAAAATGTCACTCCACTTTCCTGCACAAATTTACCACTGTCCAGCAGCCAGAACTGGAGTCCCTCTTGAGCGAGATAGAGGTGCTGGCAGATAACCCTGCTACCCCTACCCCTAGAGTCTACATGCTTCAACTACATCTCTAAAGAGGTAACAAGCATTTCATGTGTGCATGCTTTAACCTTACATACATCTGCATGCCCATCTGGTGAGCTCCTAATGACGCTGATCTCTTATTTTCTATTAAACGAGTGAAATTAGAGGTGGAAACAGTGGTTCGGGAGTCAAACCCCCTTTGGAATCTTGGCTCCACCATTTACAATCTTGTACTACCTTGGGCAAGTCACTTAACCTCTTGAAATTTAATATTCCTTCCTATAAAATGGAAACCCTGGTGGCACAGTGATTAAGAGCTACGGCTGCTAACCAAAAGGTCACAGTTCAAATCCACCAGCCGTTCCTTGGACACTTTACGGGGGCAGTTCTACTCTTCCTATAGGGTCGCTATGAGTTGGAATCGACTCGACGGCAACGGGTTTGTTTGTTTCTTTCCTATAAAATAGGGATAAAAATAGGGCCTACATCAAGAGGCTGTTGTGTAGATTGTTAGGTTTAGCGCTCAGTAGAGAGCCTGGCATATCACAAGTAGCCAGTGAATATTACGTCTGTTAGACCTTTTCGTAAGTTACACGTTTACCTCTGTATTTATTTCTCTCTCTATACCTATTGAGAATCATGACTCCACAAGAAGAGCTCCAATTTTCAATCCAACCTCCACTTTTTTTCCCTTTTGCTCTACCACTCACCACGTGGACCCGCCTCTGTGGGCTCCTGCAGAGCAACAGAGTAACAGGATAACGACTTTATACATACATGCCATATTTCATTGATTCTACAAGCCACCGGTTTTAAGATACACTATTTAAGAAATTATAGCATTAAGAGAGAAAAATACGCTGCCATTTATCCTATGAAACGCCAAACGATTGTAAGATGCATCCTAATTGCAGAGATCTTACAATGGTGTAAGAAGAAGCATGTATTCTTGGAATTGTCGACAAACGGCACGTATTCAAAACATAGAACACATCTTTAAATGCTAAAACCCACAACACAGATGCACCAGATCCGCACCGATGACTTGTCCGCGGCGGCTCCGCACTGCGTCGCTGGGATTTACCTACAACCCCAGCCTCGCCTCCGCCTTCCCGCCAAAGCTCGGCCCCGCGGGACCAGCCTCTCGCTGAGTTTCGCTTTCCGTTCGGTGGGAAACGAAAGCCGAGGAGCTGCGGGCGACGGGGCGGGGCGCGGGCGGAGGCAGAATGGGGCGCACGGCGAGGCGCTGGCAGAAGACAGGCAGACTGGGACGAGAGCGGACGGCTGCGCGAGGTCTGTTCCCGGCAGGTAGCTGAGCTCTGCGCTCTTCACCCTGCTGGATCCTCCTCCGCCAGAGCTCGAAGGGGACCTGGCAAGGAGAAGCCTCTTCGGCGTTCCGAGCATCGAGTTGGACAGTGGAGGCTTGACGTTTTCGTGGCACTTGAGGCAAGTTTCATGGTAATTTTGGAAGCTTTCTTTCCAGAAAAGACATCCAGCAGGGCTCTGTTCGTATGCCACCTGGGTGATTAAGGAATGTATCTGGGCTCTGTTATAATAACAGTCTCTATTCATTACGTGGACGTATTGAACCTATGTATTTTTTCCCCCAGACTGATATATTTACTTGGACTTTTTACATAACTTTGTGTTTAACTAAAAAAAATTACAGAAGTGTTGTGCCCTTGTAAAAAAATTCCAACACTGCAGACAAAAGTATAAAGTAGAACAAAACTTTCAATCTTCGACTCAGTATCATGTATGTGTACTTTTCCAGGTATTTTTCTATGCCCAAGTCTTTAAAAACCAAAGTGAGATCATTCTGTAGTATTGCTTTGTAATTTGCTTTTTCCACTTAACAGTATATTATGGGCGTCTTTTCATGGCAGGACATGTAGAAAGGCCAACCTCATTTTTTTTTAAAACTGTTATATAATATGGGAAGCACATCATCTATTAAATGGTTCGTGGATATTTAGGTTGTTCCAGTTTTTACTGGTATAAATGATGCAACAGTGAATATCATTTTATGTACACATCCACGGAAATATACACATTTATTTGTGGGAGAGTCCTAGAAGTGGAATTACTGAGTTAATGGGTATACATATTGAGAAATTCGAACGATTCTGTCAAATTGTGCAAATCAGAGTAATTTAGCCTTAATTCCTCTCCTCCTTCCAATTTTTTTTTCTGAAAAAGAGCCAAATTTAGACCTTGAAACAAACATACGACTTCATTCTATGACCCGTAAAAATCTAGGGTTCAAAGCATTTACTAATAAAGCAAAGGCTTTAACTTCGTACTTAACAGCATTGAGATAGCTATACTTTGCAATCATGCAAGAAAATGAGGCAAATATTTTAAAACATTTTAAAAAATTCATGTGATGTTTTCTTTTTGTTGTTGTATTATACAGAGTGAAGCCGAGGATTAAATCAGTCATCTAGGTAATTCAAATATCCTTCCTTTTTTCCCACTTTTGCTTCCATTTCTGGGGAAAAGTAGTTTTTAATGACTGAATTATTTGAGTAACTTATCCACTGTAATTCAGTGTGTCACCTGGACTTATAAATCAAAAAACCTATTGCCATTGAGTTGATTCTTAGTCATAGCAACCCTGTAGGAGAGAGGAGAACTGCCCCATATGCTTTCCAAGGCTGTAAATCTTTCTGGAAGCAGACAGCTACATCTTTCTTCTGTGGTATAGCTGGTGGATTCCAACCGCCAACCTTTCGGTTAGCAGTCGAGGGCTTTAACCACTGCACCACCAGGGCTCCTTACCTGGACCTATAAGTAATTACATTTGTTTTTAATTTGATATGTTCAGTAGTTCTGGGCTGACTTTTTAAATTTTTCTTTTCTTCCTGCCTAATTTTCCAGTCACTGTGGAGTGGAGACTTTTGGCGGGAAGACAGGTGACAAAGGTTTAATTGGGAGCATCTCATCTATGAATGGAAATCCCAAATCCACCCAAGAATCACAATCACTCTCCATAGAGGGTCCTTGAGAAACACTCCTAGTCAGCCTTCCCAGCCAGTCCATCTGGTCGGCCTTTCATTCTCTGTATAGGTAAAATAACCACAGAGACACAAATAGTATCTATTGTCAGGTTACCAAATTAACAATTGCACTTCAACTTTGATCACTTTGATTTTGGTTTGAGATAATACTCTAACTCCTCAGTCAATAGTGAATCCAGTTTCCAAATTCCAGAGCCACTGTGGTCTTTTTTTAAAAGCACACCTGATTGTGTCCTGTCTCTGCTCAAGAACCTTCAGTGGTCTCCCACTGCTTTTAGCACAGAATCACAAATCTGTACTATGGCCTCAAGCCTTGCAATGTCTGGCCCTCACCTAACTCTCCAACCCAACCCCGGCTGACTTTTAATTGTTGAAAAACAAGCAGATTATGTATGTTTTCTAATCACTCCAAAGTAACTGGATACGAAATAATGGTCAGAATGAATAATGATAACAGTAAATACAAAATAAAACCAGATTGTGGTATCAGATATTTAACTTTTTTTCCCAGAATTTCTTCTCAACTATTTGAGTAGGACACAATTTAAGGAGATTGTCAGAGGCAATACTAAAATTGAAACAAGTATTCCTTATGTAATAATTAAAATATTACAAATGAAAAGTTCAACCCCTTTATTTATAATGTCATAATAAAATGTTAATGTAGTGAGGGAAACAGGCAGGCATATGTGTAACAGACGGATCTCTGATGGTGAGTGAGAACTGGGCACCTTTCTGATAAGCTAATGTGTTCATAGGATCAGAACGACTAGGAGATTAACACAGGGTCTGCATCTCCGTCCTGACTGACGGAACACTATCAAAGAATGGAAACCCTGGTGGTGTAGTGGTTAAGAGCTACGTCTGCTAACCAAAAGGTCGGCAGTTCGAATCCACCAGCTGCTCCTTGGAAACTCTCTGGGGCAGTTCTGCTCTGTCCTATAGGGTCGCTATGAGCCGGAATACGGTTGATGGCAGTGGGTTTGGTTATCAAAGAATAAGGAGTCCCTGGGTAGTGCAAATAACCATTTGCAGTTGGCTGCTAACTGAAAGGTTGCAAGTTCGAGTCTACCAAGAAGTCCCTTGAAGAAAGGCCTGGTAATCTACTTCAGAAAAATCAGCCATTGAAAACCCTATGGAGTACAGTTCTGCTCTGACACACATAGGCTTGCCATGAGTTAGAACCGACTCCGTAGCAACTGGTATCAAAGAATAAATTTTAAAAAAGCAGCATGTTTGTTTTTGTTTTTTTTTCACTGTTAGAAAATATGTTGCACAGTTTTGCACTTTTACACAATGATGGGCTTCAAAGAGGAAAATGTTTAACATAAACAATCTTAAAGAAGGTAAGTCCTAATCTCTTCCAAACGGGCTGTAGCTTCAGGATTCCCTATTACTTTGAGTTTCATCTGGAATGTTCTAATCTGTGTGCCCAGCGTATCACCATTACTCAAATGTGAACACATGACTAAGAGTGATGTCTGAATTTATTGTTTACATGATGGGGGTTGGGTTTGGAAGACGGTGAGGCTGCTTAAATCATGTTCCTGGTATGTTACTTTTGTTCCTCTTCGGGCAATTAAAGTCAGAGCTGGTTTTCCCGCAGCAAGTCTAGCTGTGAATGAAGAGTCCAGTTAGAGACTGGGACCTCCTCGGTTTTCCTGCATCATGTCCCTTGTTTGTTTGCTGTGACGAGTGATTCTGTAGCTACAACGGTAGTTGGCCTGCCCCAGCTGCTTCCATCATTCACGTCTCCCCCTGGTTTTCAGGGTAAAAAATTCAGGAAGGGTGGGAGCTAAGTCAGTTTAGTATTTTGGGGCCACTTTTTGAGTCGGGCTGGGTTTGGAAATTCAGCTTCCTTGGAATATATGCATCCTCTTCTCTGGTGGGAGCTTGTTGCCACCTGCTTAGCTTAACTACATCCTCTGCCCATTTGGCCTTTCCCCACCCCTTTCAGATCTCTAAGTTTCACTTTTCCTTTCCTTCATTGTCCCACCTACCTTTCCTCCCTCTGTGATCAGTCTTGAAGGTTGCTGGGTTTTGCTCTTGTCATTTTGGACCTGCCCAGCCAGCCTGCCCAGGTGATACACTGAGTTTTCCTGCCATATTTTGCTGAATGAAGTATTTGTGAGATCTTGGCAGAGGGCAAGGCAGTGTCTCTGGATGATGCAGGCTGGTCCATTCTGGTTCATCAGATTTCCCTCAGTGATGGTCTCAACATCCTACTTCTTGCTGATGAAATTGCCTTCTGCCATTGTTCCTCTTTCAACTTAATTCTGCTAGGCTGTCTTGTAAGGGAGCCCTGGTGGCACGGTAGTTAAGAGCTTGGCTGCTAACCAAAACATGGGCCGTTTGAATCCAAAACTATTTATAACCATTGAGGTAAAGCTGTTTATAACCATTGAAAATAAGTATTTACCAGGGAAAAAGAAGAGATTACTTGTTATGTTACCATTTAACGTGATATATGATACCTATCCTTAACTGTTTCCCAACTTCAGATGTGTTCCTTTCCTCCACGTTTTGCGAAATAATTAAGAAAAAAAGAAAAAAATTCTACCACTTCTCATCTCTAATTCATTAAATTTTTCTGAGGGTCTTGGAATAGGAATGCTATTGCCAAAAAAGATTTCCTTAAAATATACTACATCTACCCTTCAAACGAATTATTGCTTATTTTTAAATTACATATTGATCACTGGAAATTTGGAAATTAAGAGAAATAGCAAAAAAAAAAAAAAAAAGGTAAAAATGATCTGTAATCATACCACTGGGAGTTAGAATTTAATAACATTTTTGGTATATTTCCTCCCAGTAATTTATCTCTGTTTGTGTGCGTGTGTAGTTATATTTATTGTTTTACAGAATGGGGTTCATACCATATAAATGCTTGAGAATTCCTTTTTTTATTCAATGATGTATCATAATCATTTTCCCTATTTTTATTAAATAGTCTAAAATGATTTCGATGTCATCATAGTATTCCATTTTATGAGTGTGTCTTAACTTGCTTATCCCTTATTGTCGCACTTTCCTTTTTTGGGAGGGGCACTATAGATAGTGATATAGCTGTTGAATTTGAAAAGAAGGGATAGTTTAATTTTTTTGGCAGTTGACAACAACAAAAAATCTCCTTTAAATATTATTTATTGTTAACTGGAGAAAGAAAAAGCTCTTTAAAATAATGGGCATTTTTATATGTGGTGGAGCCCTGGTGACATAGTGGTTAAGAGCTTGGCTGCTATCCTAAAGGTCGGCAGTTCGAATCCGCCAGCCGCTCCTTGGAAACCCTGTGGGGCAGTTCTACTCTGTCCTATAGGGTCACTATGAGTCAAAATCGACTCGACAGCAGGCAGCGGGTTTGGTTTTGGTTTTTATGCAAATCTGCTTACAGTCCTTTGCACACACTTCCCTACATTCTTCTCCCCAACTACTGATCTTTTGCGTATCGCCTGCCTCACTTCAAGATGTCCCCTTATTTCAAAATGCCCTTCGTCTCTTTAATAAACTCAGTTCTAGACTCACCTTTTCTATGAGACCTGTCCTGGTAAACATCAACAAACTTCCTTCACTTGATCACTGAGTCCTGACAGCCTCTCCCACCCCACTGCTCAGAGTATATATAAACTGGTGCAAGGCATTTAGGAACATATGTGAAACATTGGAGGTTTAAGTCCACCCAGATCTCTGCACCTGGGAGAAAGGCCTGGCAATCCACTTTGAAAAAGTTAGCCATTGGAAACTCTGTGGAGCACAGTTTTACTCTGACACACATGAAGTCACCCTGAGTCGTAGTCAACTCGATGCCAACTTTTTTTTTTTAACCAAGAACCTTAAAGTTCGTACACTTTAACATGGTAATTATATTTCTGAGAATATCTCCGAAGGGTAGTGACAAAGTCCTAGGTGAATCAAAACTGTTTACAGTCTGAGCTGCTGGTGGGTTCAGACTGCCGACCTTTACATTAGCAGCTCAACACTTAACCACTGTGCCACCAGGGCTCCTTTGTTTAGGTATTTATGTATATACATATATATGTATGTATATATAAATATGTATATATACATACGTGTGTATATATACTTATGCATATATATATATATGTGTGTGTGTATATATATGGAGCCCTGGTGGAGCAGTGGTTAAGTGTTCAGCTGCTGACCAAAAGGTCAGCAGTTTGATTCCACCAACCACTCCTTGGAAACCCTATGGTGCAGTTCTACTCTGTCCTACAGGGTCGCCGAGTCGGAATCGACTTGAAGGCAACAGGTTTGGTATATGTATATGTATACAAATACGTGTGTGTGTGTGTGTGTATAAAATAGATATAGAAACCAAAAAACCAAACCCGTTTGGTGTATATATATATATGTATATAAATACATGTGTGTGTATATACGTGTGTGTGCGTATATATTGGAGCCCGTTATTTGAATAGCTGTGTATAAAGTACAGTGGCAGCATAGACAACACCCAAACCAAGACATGGTTCTCAGAGGAGGGGACATTTTACTGGGACCTGGAGGTCTGTAGGAATGTCCCAGGAAGTCAAAGGTGTGGCAGAAGAGTAGTATGGAGGGTGCCTGTGAGAAGCCTTAGGCAGTAGAATTGACAACTCTTGCTGATTGTTGGGCACGGGAGGGAGGAGCAAAGAGACGCCCAGGTTTCTGGTCTGGGCCCCTTGGTGAATGTTGTGCCATTTACCAGGGTGGAGAATCTGGGAGAAAGAGGATTAGTTCAGTTTGAGGATATGACAGTCCACTCTGAGGTTGTGGCTGGAGAGAGAAGATCAAATGGAACAGTGTGGGACGAAGGGTAGCGGTGACTAGTAATTAGTGGTAATTTCCGGCCCTAGAGCTTTATAAGCCATTCTCTTGGAACATTCACCTCGCTCGAAGACTTGGCTGTTTGGAATCAGAACTGATCGCATGAATATGCTTCCTCTATTCTCTTATCCTTAACTACTTGTGGTTTGTTTTCACAGAGGTCACAGGACCCCTGGCTGAGGTGAGCTCTCCCCGAGGGGTCATGCAGTGCTGCAGATGGGCCAGGCAGCTGGTGGCCTGGGGATTTTGGAGTGATCACTAATGGACAAAGTGTTTGGGCTCCTGAGTACAAGCTGCCGGTCAGTCCTGGCTTCATCTCAGCCATTCCCAGCAGAACCTGTTCAGAAGAAAGAAGAGGACAGCAACATGAAGAGGGAGAGGGAGCAGCTAAAAGAACACTTCAGTGCCTGGGACCGTCCTCATGGTTATTACATCCTCCACATTTTTCTCGTTTTGACTGCTTTGCTCACCCACTGTACTCTGAAGCAGTATAGCTTTGTGGTTAATGGCTTTTAATCTTTTGTGCCTCCATTTCTGAATCTGTAAAATGGGGATAATACTAGTACCTAGCACATGGGGTTATTGAGAAAATTAAATGAGATAATCTGGAAACTACCTTAAGCCAGATAGTAGCACCAAGCATTAGCTCCTGTCTTTACTATTATACCTGTGCACGAGTCTGTCTATAAGCAAGGTGCTTCTGCTGACTGAGGAGTAGAAATCTGTGATCCCCTGCTCTCTAGGATTTTTCCATTCTTACTGCCCTTCTCACACCACTGAGATTAGTGGTATTCCCTCTCTCTTAAGTTGCTCACCCTGTAGGGTCTGCTGAGCTCAAGGCTGGGTAGGAAAAGAGGAGGTTGGTTGATAGTGGGTCAGAGAAATGTTATATTTTGGTTTTCTCATACCCTCGTAAGTCCCTACTGGCTTCCAGCCTCAAGGGGTGAGTTTAGATTAGCTGGATCTTCCCTGAAACTTTCTCCTGATTTCCTCCATCTATGTGAAGTCCCTACGTGATGAAAACAGTTAGGTGCTTAGGTGCTAACCAAAAGCTTGGCAGTTTGAATTCACCCAGAGGCACCTTGGAAGAAAGGCCTGGTGATTTACTTACAAAAAGTAAGCCATTGAAAACCCTGTGGAGTATAGTTCTACTCTGCCATGAATTGGAATTGACTCAGTGGCAGGGAGTTATGTGGTGAGACTGAGCTGGGGCAGATGTAGTTGTAGACTAGCCTGGTCTTATCCCTGAGCCCCAGAGATGCCCATTTAGACTCAACCCTGTAGGGAACAATTTGAATGGGATGAACCGATAATTCTTCCACTTATGCTTTCTGTAATGTTTCTTTCTCTTTGCTCTTAATACAGTTGCTTGAACTACTCATTTAGCAATGAATAATGTACTTTCTTGTGACATCTCTTTTTTCCTAATGGACTATAAAGACCTTTACTGTTTAACTTTTCAAAGGTTTCCGCCTTTGTCTTCTGATCGTACGTTATAGAATTTCGTATCTTTAAACCCACGGCTGTCAAGTCGATTCCAACTCACAGCAACCCCATAGGACAGAGTAGAACTGCCCCATAGAGTTTCCAAGGCTGTAAGTCCCTACAGAAGCAGACTGCCACATCTTTCTCCCATGGAGCCACTGGCGATTCTTGAACCACCGACCTTTTGGTTAGCAGTCGATCGCTTTAACCATGGTACCACCAGGTTATCTTTAGTAGATTTTAAATAAACATTTGATTTTTGTCAAATCCCTTAGCTAGGACTTGCCCTCAGTACTTTTTTTCTCTTCCCTCTATAGGCCTGGTTGGTTTACATAACATTGGACAGACCTGCTGCCTTAACTCTCTGATTCAGTTATTCATAATGAATGTGGACTTTGCCAAGATACTGAAGAGGTAAGACTATTTTTCAGGCTAATAAACATGCATATTATTTTACCTTTTCAAATATTAAGTTATTTACAGTGACTTGGACTTAGAGGTCTTCTTCCAAAAATTGCCAGACAAAAGATCTTGTTCTATACAATCCTGACTACACATTAGAATCCCCTAAGCAGTTAAAACGATCCCTGGTGGTGTGGTAGTTAAGATCTTAGCTGCTAACCCAAAGGTCAGCAGTTGGAATCCACCAGCGGCTCCTGTCAGCCATGTCTGTCAGTTTGTCGTACTGTGGTGGCTTGCGTGTTTCTGTGATACTGGAAGCTTTGCCACCGGTATTTCAAATACCAACAGGGTCACCCTTGGTGGACAGGTTTCATCCGAGCTTCCAGACTAAGACAGACTAGAAGAAGGACACGTCAGTCTACTTCTGAAAAAATTAGCCAGTGAAAACCTGATGGATAGCAGTGGAACATTGTCTGATATAGTGTCAGAAGAGGAACCCTTAGGTTGGAAGGCACTCAAAAGACAACTGGGGAAGAGCTGCCTCCTCAAAGTAGAGTCGACCTCAATGATATGGATGGAGTCAAGCTTTTGGGACCTTCATTTGCTGATACGGCATGACTCCAAATGAGAAGAAACAGCTGCAAACATCCATTAATAATCAGAACATGGAATGTATGAAGTATGAATCTAGGAAAATTGGAAGTCAGCAAAAATGAAATGGAACACATAAACATCGATATCCTAGATGTTAGTGAACTGAAATGGACCAGTATTGGCCATTTTGAATCAGACAGTCATATAGTCTACTATGCTGGGAATGACAAATTGAAGAGGAATGGCATCGTGTTCATTGTCAAAAAGAACGTTTCAAGATTTATTCTGAAGTACATCACTGTCAGTGATAGGATAATATCCATACCTCTACTAGGAAGACCAGGTAATACGATTATTGTTCAAATTTATGCACCAACCACTAAGGCCAAAGGTGAAGAAATTGAAGATTTTTACCAACTTCTGCAGTCTGAAATTGATCGAACATGCAGTCAAGGTGCATTGATAATTACTGGTGATTGAAATGTGAAAGTTGGAAACGAATAGGGATTGGTAGTTGGACAGTTTGGCCTTGGTGATAGCATTTTGCAAGGCCAATGACTTCTTCATTGCAAATATCTTTTTTCAACAACATAAACGGTGACTCTACACGTGGACATAGCCAGATGTAATACACAGGAATCAAATCGACTACATCTATGGAAAGAGATGATGGAAAAGCTCAGTATCATCAGTCAGAACAATCAGCCGACTGTGGAACAGACCATGAATTACTCATATGCAAGTTCAAGCTGAAGTTGAAGAAAATTAGAACAAATCCACGAGAGCCAAAGTATGACCTTGCGTATATCCCACCTGAGTTTAGAGACCATCTCAAGAATAGATCTGATGCACTGAACACTAATGACCGAAGACCAGAAGAGTTGTGGAATGACATGAAGAAAGCAAGAGGTCGTTAAAAAGATGGGAAAGAAAGAAAAGACCAAAATGGATGTCAGAAGAGACTCTGAAACTTGCTCTTGAACTTCGAATAGCTAAAGTGAAGGGAAGAAATGATGAAGTAAAAGAGCTGAATAGAAGATTTCAAAGGGCGGCTCAAGAAGACAAGATAAAGAATTATAATGAAATGTGCAAAGACCCGGAGATAGAAAACCAAAAAGGAGGAACATGTTTGGCATTTCTCAAGCTGGAAGAACTGAGGAAAAACTTCAAGCCTCAAGTTGCAATATTGAAGGATTCTATGGGGAAAGTATTAAACAACTCAGAAAGCATCAAAAGAAGGTGGAAGGAATACACAGAGTCACTGTACCAAAAAGAACTGATGGATGTTCCGCCATTTCAGGAGGTAGCGTATTATTAAGAACTGATGGTAATGAAGGAAGAGGCATTGGCAAAAAACAGGACTCCAGGAATTGACAGAATATTAATTGAAATGTTTCACCAAACTGACGCAGTGCTGGAGGTGCTCACTTGTCTATGCCAAGAAATTTGGAAGACTACCTGGCCAACCGACTGGAAGACATCCGTATTTGTACCCATTCCAAAGAAAGGTGATCCAACAGAATGCAGAAATTATTGATATCATTAATATCACACACAACTAAAATTTTGCTGAAGATCGTTCAAAAGAGGTTGCAGCAGTACATCGACAGGGAACTGCCAGAAATTCAAGCCAGATTCAGAAGAGGATGTAGAACAAGGGATATCATTGCTGATGTCACATGGATCTTGGCTGAAAGCAGAGAATACCAGAAAGATGTTTACCTGTGTTTTATTGACTATGCAAAGGCATTCAACTGTGGATCATAACAAATTGTGGGTAACATTTTGAAGAATGGGAATTCCAGAACACTTAATTGTCCTCATGAGGAACCTGTGTAGAACAGAACAAGGGGATACTTCCTGGTGTAAAGTCAGGAAAGGTGTGAGCCAGGGTTGTATCCTTTCACCATATTTATTTAATCTGTATGCTGAGCAAATAATCTGAGAAGCTGGACTATATGAAGAAGAATGTGGCATCAGGATTGGACGAAGACTTAGTAACAACCTGCAATATGCAGATGATACAACCTTGCTTGCTGAAAGTGAAGAGGACTTGAAACACTTATTGATGAAGATCAAAGACTACAGCCTTCAGTATGGGTTGCACCTCAACGTAAAGAAAACAATCCTCACAACTGGACCATTAAGCACCATCATGATAAACAGAGAAAAGATTGAAGTTGTCAAGGATTTCATTTTACTTGGATCCACAGTTAACACCCATGGAAGCAGTAGTCAAGAAATCAAAAGATGCATTACATTGGACAGATCTGCTGCAAAAGACCTCTTTAATGTGTTAAAAACCAAAGATGTCACTTTAAGGACTAAGGTGTGCCTGACCCAAGCCGTGGTGTTTTCACTCACCTCATATGCATGAGAAAACTGAACAGTGAATAACGAAGACCAAAGAAGAACTGATGTCTTTGAATTATGGTGTTGGCAAAGAATATTGAATATACCATGGACTGCCAGAAGAAGGAACAAATCTGTCTTGGAAGAAGTACAGCCAAAATGCTCATTAGAAGCAAGGATGGCAAGACTTCATCTCACATACTTTGGTCCTGTTATCAGGAGGGACCAGTCCCTGGAGAAGGACATCATGCTTGGTAAAGTAGAGGGTCAGCAAAAAAGAGTAAGGCCCTTAAGGAGATGGATTGACACAGTGGCTGCCACAATGGGTTTAAGCATAACAACGATTGTGAGGATGGCACAGGACCAGGCAGTGTTTCGTTGTGTTGTACATAGGGTCGCTGTGAGTCGGAACAGACTTGACGGCACCTAACAACAGCAGCTGCTCCTTGGAAACCCTATGGGGCAGTTCTTCTCTGACACCCATGGAGTCACCGTGAGTTGGAATTGATTTGATAACAACTGGATTTGGTTAAAAGGGAGTTGGGACTAGGTCAATGTCAGAGAAAGTATAAGTCAGTGTGTAGGTCTGTGAGTCACTCTACTGATTTTTCTCACACCTAATACATATACACACACTTTCTATCACTCATTCCTTTTTGCCCCATACTTTCTCCTTTTCCCACTCCACTGGCATGGGAAATTGAGAGATGCTTATAATTAATGAATCATTGCTAAAATACACTGGCATCCCTTCATGCTATCTTTTGAGCACATTGTTTGTCTTTCAGTTTGGAGTGCTTTGGGCTGGACATCTTTCTGCTTGGCCTAGGAGTGGTCCCAGGACCTAGTATATCTTCCCTTCATTCTAGTGCGATTGTTGGGCAGGGTAGGGAGGGATGAGGCAGCAGTTGTTTGGTCCCTCTCTCCAGTGGGTACTCTGTGCAGTGGTTCTCAACCCTGGCTGTACATTGGAATCATCTGGGGAATGAACACATTCTGAGAATTGGGCCCCACTCCCAGAAATTCTGATTTAGCTCCTCTAGGGAGTGACCTGTACATGGGGACTTTTAAAAGCTGCCCAGGTGATTCCAAATGTGCACATAATGTTGAGAACCATGAGTATAAGGAGGTTCCTGGCCTGTTTTTATATACTTATTTTTTTGTGGCGAAACTATATCGAACAAAACATTTGGCATTTCAACATTTTTTACACGTACATTCAGTGACATTGATTCCATTCATCATGTTGTGCAACCATCATCGCTATCCATTTCCAGATTTTTCCATCACCCTCAACAAAAGCTCAGTGCCTAACCAATGACTCCCTGTTTCGCCCTTCTCCCACCCCTGGTACCACCAATAACTAGCTGTTTTTTTTTAAAAAAATTTTTTCCCATACAAAAATTTATACATACACTGTTAAGGGACTCTAATTGCTCTCCCCACACTGTGACAGCATGGTCCTCCTTTCCACCCTTGATTCCCCGTGTCCATTCAACAAGCTCCTGACCCTCTCTGCCTTCTCATCTCACCTCCGGACAGAAGCTGCCCGTTTAGTCTCATGAACCTACTTGAGCTAAGAAGCACACTCTTCACAAGTATCACTTTATGTCCCACAGTCCAGTCCAATCTTTCTCTGAAAAGCTGGCCTCGGAAATTGTTTTAGTTCTGGGCTGATAGAGCATCCGGGGGCCGTGCTTTCTGGGGTTCCTCCAGTCTCAGACCATTAAGTCTGGTCTTTTTACTAGAATTTGAGTTGTGCACCCTACCTTTCTCCTGCTCCGTCAGGGACTCTCTGTTGTGTTCCCTGTCAGGGTGGTCATTGGTGGTAGCTGGGCACCATCTAGTTCCTCTGGTCTCAGGCTGATGAAGTCTCTAGTTTATGTGGCCCTTTCTGTCTCTTCAGCTAATACATTCCTCGTGTCTTTGGTGTTCATCATTCTCCTTTACTCCAGGTGATTGGGACCGATTCTTGCATCTTAGATGGCCGCTTGCAAGCTTTTAAGACCTCAGACACCAACTAGCTGTTTTTTTTGGTCAGGATAACAGTGCCCAGGGGAGTTGAAGAGCAGAAGAGAAGTGTCCCCTTCCAATTGCTTTTGCTGCTGGAGAAGATGCAGGACAGCCGGCAGAAAGCAGTGCAGCCCCTGGAGCTCGCCTACTGCCTCCAGAAGTACAGAGTGCCCTGTAAGACTGGCCGAGTGCTCCAGATGGAGTTGGGGCTTGAGAGAGAGTGAAGAGGAGGGGGGCTCATGGGCAGTGAATGAACAAGAATGAACAAGAAGGGCGTTAGGTAGACTCTGAACCTTTGTATTGGAGGACCTAATCTGAAAAACTTTGAAGAGCCACACATTTTTACAAGGTGCAGAATGAATATTATTTATGCACATACTACTCTCATATTCACCCATACTACTCAGTAGAGTAGGTAAGCATGAGAGTTTTCTGAAAGGTCATTCAGCCACAGGTAAAGAATCTCAGGAATATACAAGAAAGGAATAGAAAGGAGAAACTATGTTCTACAAAAAGAATTCATAAATAGATTAGTTTTTTAAAAAATAGCTTTGAGATATAACTTACATACTATATAATTCTTTTGTATAATCTATTTAAAATGTACAATTCAGAAGATTTTGGTATGGACACAGTTGTGCACCCATCATCAAAATGTGCTTTTACAACATTGTCTTCCCCCCCAAAAGAAACCCCATACCAATTAGCAGTCATTCCCGATTCTTTGTTACTTTCTTTTAAATTTTGTACTTTCAGCTTTTACATTTAGGTCTTTTTTCTATTTTGAGTTAATTTTTGGGTATGGTGTTAGGTAGAGGTTCAACTTCAATCTTTTGCATGTGGACATCCGTTTGTTCTAGCACCATCTACTGAGAAGAGTGTTCTTTCCCCATTGAATTGTTTTGGCACCCTTGTTGAAAATCAGTTGACCATAAACATAAGTGTTTATTTTTGGATTCTTAATTCTAGCCATTGACTTTTTATGTCTATCTTTATGCCAGTACGAGACTGTCTTGATAAATGTAGCATTATAGGAAGGTTTGAAACCAGGAAGGGTGAGCCCTCCAACTTTGTTTTTCCTTTTTAGGATTGTTTTGTCTATTCTGGGTCCTTTGCATTTCCACACGAATTTTAGAATTACCAATTTCTGCAAAAAAAAATCCAGCTGAGATTTTGATAGGGAGTGCATTGAATGTGTGGAGAATTTTTTTTCCTTTTTTTAAAAATTGTGCTTCAGATGAAGGTTTACAGAGCAAACTAGTTTCTCATTAAACAATTAATACACATACTGTTTTGTGACATTGGTTGTCAACGCCGTGACGTGTAACAGTCTCCCCTTCTCGACTTTGGGTTCCCCATTTCCATTCGTTCAGCTTTCCTGTCCCCTCCTGCCTTCTTATCCTTGCCCCTGGGCTGGTATACCCATTTAGTCTCATTTTGTTTTATGGGCCTGTCTAATCTTTGGCTGAAGGGTGAACCTCAGGAGTGACTTCATTACTGAGCTGTCTGGGGCCATACTCTCCAGGTTTCTCCAGTCTTTGTCAGACCAGTAAGTCTGGTCTTTTTTTTGTGAGTTAGAATTTTGTTGTACATTTTTCTCCAGCTCTCTCTGGGACCCTCTATTGTGATCCCTGTCGGAGCAGTTGGTGGTGGTAGCTGGACTATTTGTGCCGGACTCAGTCTGGTGGAGGCTGTGATAGTTGTGGTCCACTAGTCCTTTGGACTAATCTTTCTCTTGTATCTTTGCTTTTCTTCATTCTCCTCCAGACAGGGTGGGACCAGTGGAGTATCTTAGATGGCTGCTCACAAGCTTTTAAGACCCCCAGATGCTACTCACCAAACTAGGATGTAGAACATTTTCTTTATAAACTATGTTATGCCAGTTGAGCTGGATGTCCCCCAAGACCATGGTCCTTAGCCCTCAGCCCAGTAATTCGGTCTCTCAGAGAGTTTGGCTGTGTCTGTGAAGCTTCTGTGACTTTGCCTTGGTCAAGTTATGCTGACTTCCCCAGTATTGTACTGTCTTCACCAAAGTTACCACTTACCTATTAGAATGTGGGGATCATTTTGGGGAATATGCTATCTTAGCAGTATGAAGTCTTCTGAACTATTAACATTGGATGGCTCTCCATTTAGTTAGGTCTTTAATTCCTTTCCAAAATTGTTTGTAGCTTTTATTGCACAAGTCTAGTGCTTCTTCTGTTAAATTTATTCCCAAGTATTTTATTCTTTTTGATGCTATTGTAAATGGAGTTGTTCCTTTAGTTCATTGCTAGTTTATAAAAATATTATAACATATGTAGAAATTCATAGCTAAATGTTCCCCCTCTTAGCCAGCATCATCTAACACTGAGATTGTTCTTTCCTTTCTTGTTCACCCAAACACCTTTGGGGAAAACATGGGTCAGATATCAGTATTGGGAAACTGCTCAATTTTTAGGGAGGGGGCGAATAAAGAAATAGATAAAGGGTAGATAAATAAGTGTCCAGTTAGTGTTACAGTTAGAGTATTGGCTCAGCTTAGATACAGAGAAAATCCACTATTAGCTATTGGTTCCATGTAGTGGGTCCCTCAACGAAGGCCAGCAGGGTTGAGTGTAAGTGAAAGGAGAAGGAACTTGTGCCATGCAGTTAGAAGTTATGTGGGTCTGGAGCTCAGGTTTAAAGAGGAGTCTTCAAAAACCAGTACCAAGCTTATTTTTCACTTATTGAGCCCTTAACGTGTAGTGGAAACTTAGCCCTTACAGGGCGTGGAAAAGACAAAGTGATGAGTGTTCATGTGCATCTGGGTAGCTAGGGCACAGGAGTGTGAGAAGTGTGCCTGGTGACCTCACTAATTAGGCTGTGACTTTTCTCTTTCGCCAGTGTTTGTCCAGCATGATGCTGCTCAACTCTACCTCATAGTCTGGAACCTGATTAAGGACCAAATCACTGATGTGGACTTGGTAAGAGCCCAGAACTAGAGAACTCAGAAGTTTAAGATGCTGCTCATTTAACTCATTCAAGTAACGTTTATGTAGTGTGTCGGGAGGATTAAAAGAGGCAATCTGTGTAAAATGCTTATCAGAGTTCCATAATATTGTTACTGTTATTATTTTGCACATTATGGCTAGGGCAAGGATCATAGTGGCTGCCATCTCAGGAGCCTCTGTGTGGTGGCTCCAACTTCCAGAAACTGGCTGAACCTGTTTTGTGGCTGTGGTAGCTGTCTTACCTGTCTTCACCTCCCTCTTGCAGGTAGAGAGGCTGCAGGCCCTGTATACTATCCAGATGAAGGAGACCTTGGTTTGCCTTGATTGTTCTGTGGAGAGTAGCAGAAACAGTAAAATGCTGACCCTCCCTCTTTCCCTTTTTGATATAGACTCAAAGCCCTTGAGAACACTGGTAAGAGTTTTCTCTTGGTGAATTTGCGTTCCCAGGCAACCCAATGTGGCCAATGCCCCCTTGCTTCCTTTAACCACCCAAGGCTTTTAAAAAGGCTCCTGGGTGGCGCAAACAGTTTGTGCTTGACAACTAACTCAAAGGTTGGCAATTTAAACCCACCCAGCAGCACCACGGAAGAAAGGCCTGGTGATCTGCTTCAGTAAAGGTTACAGTCAAGAAAACCCTATGCAGCAGTTCTACTCTGTAACACATGGGGTCACCATGAGTTGGAATTGACTCGACAGCAGTGGGTTTGGTTTTGGGTTTTCTTGGCTTAAAAAAAGAGTCACTATTTCGTTTGCATCGTTCTGGTCAAGTTCTCCTTTGATTTGGGGGAAAAAATATATTTTTAATATATTTATATATATATTTAAATATATATATATATACATATATATATATATATATATATATATGTATTTTTTCCCCCTCTTAACTCCTCTTTCCTCACACTGCTCGCTTAACAAGTGCCCCTACTATTTTCCCACCTCTAATCAGTAAGAACTTTTTGAGATCTTGCCAAGTGCACTACCCTGGGCCAGATGTTAAGGGACGAAGTGGAGAGAACCAGAATAAAGGTTTTAATCTCCATTCACAAGGGTGGGGCGTTGTACTCTAGAAGGGAAATACCAACCCTATTTTTTCCTTTTTCTCCTGGGACAGGAGGATGCCCTGCAGTGTTTCTTCCAACCCAAGGAGTTATCAGCCGAAAGCAAGTGCTTCTGTCAGAACTGTGGGAAGAAGAGCCATGGGAAGCAGGTACTCATTCCCTTTAACCAGATGCTTACCTAGTCTGGAGCTGCCCCTGGTGGATTTCTGGGTCCTTAGAGTCTGACATGGGGGTTCTGTAGTGTCTTCACAGAGTCCTGAGGGCACCGTCGGTGGTTGAGGGAGAGAATAGGGTCAGGCTAGAGTCTGAGATCCTGGGACTTCTGAGTTCAGGAACTGTGGACATGGCTCCTCAGGTCACATCACTGAAATGGATAGTACACCATGCCTTTTAAGGACAAGAGAAGAAGGTCTGAGACCAAGACCAGTAAACTGGTTGCCGTCGAGTCGACCCTGAGTCATGGTGACTTGTGTGTCAGAGTAGAACTGTGTTCCGTAGAGTTTTCATTGGCTGATTTTTGGGAAGTAGATTGCTAGGCCTTTCTTCCAAGGTACCTCTGGGTGGACTGGAGCCTCCAGCCTTTTGGTAGCAGCTGAGCACATTTGCAGTACCACCCAGAGACTTCCCAAGAGCAGTATAACAAAAACCCATTGCCATCGAGTGAATTCCGACCCATAGTGCCCCTAGAGGACAGAGAAGAACTATCGCATAGGGTTTCCAGGGATCAGCTGGTGGGTTTGAACTGCCAACCTTTATAGGCAGTTTTTTTTTTTTTCTTTAGGGTTAAACTACCTCCCTCAGATCACCAGGTAGGAGCCCCCACACAGAACCCTGGGGTTGCTCATGCCTTCTGTGGGAGACAGCAATAACATAATAGCCAAATATCACATTGCTCTTGGGGGAGCCCCACAGAGTCAGCGAATGGTGCCCTTGCTCTGCATTTTATCAGTCAGCTCTTTGGGAAGAAGAGCATACCACCAGCCCTGGTATTTCTCTGAACCTACCCACTTCACTTCCACAGTGATTTTGCTTTCCAGGTCTTGAAGCTGAACCGTTTGCCCCAGACCTTGACAATCCACCTCTTGCGGTTCTGCATCAGGAATTCGAAGACAGAAAAGATCTGCCACTCATTGTGTTTCCCCCAGAGCTTGGACTTCAATCAGGTCCTTCCGACTGAGCAAGACCTCTGCAATGCTGAGGACCAGGTGAGATGCTCCCAACCTCCTTTCCATCCTCCATCTCATCAGACACGACGTCCCCTCAATTCTGCCTCTTCCGGAAGTCACCACTTATCAGAGACGCACCTTTGGGTGTCTCCTCAGCGTCCTCCCCTCATCTCAGAAATAATGCCCCTTCCTGGCCATGTATAAACAGAGTGAGGAAAACTCACGCACTGCTTGATGTGATTCATAGAAGCATATTCATAAAGTCGGCAAACCTAATTTTTTTTAAAATTGTGCTTTAGGTGAAAGTTTACAGCACAAGTTAATTTCACGTACAAAAATTTATACACATATTGTTATGTGACGCTAGTTGCAATCCCTATAATGTGACAGCACGCTCCCCCTTTCCACCCCGGGTTTCCCATGTCCATCCAACCAGCTCCTGTCCCTTCCTGACTTCTCATCCTACCTGTGGATAGGAGCTGCCCATTTAGTCTTGTGTATCTGCTTGAAGTAAGAAGCACACTCTTCTTGAGTATTATTTTATGTTTTATAGTCCAGTCTAATCTTTGCCTGAAGAGTTGGCTTCGGGAATCGTTTTAGTTCTGGGTTAACACAGCGTCCAGGATCCATGTCTTCGGAGGTTCCTCCAGTCTCAGTCAGACTATTAAGTCTGGTCTTCTTATGTGAATTTGAGTTCTGCACCACACTTTTCTCCTGCTCTGTCAGGGACTCTCTGTTGTGTTCCCTGTCAGGGTGAGCAAACCTAATTTTTAAAGAAACGTTTTAATGACGGAAACTTGTGTGTCCTGAATAACTATGATGGGTTGTTATCACCAAACTACTACCACCAGCACTTGCTGCCTGTAGTTGCCTTTCTTTTCTCTTAAGATTCAAAAGATTTTCTTATTTCTAAGTATTGAGTTTGCACTCATAATGCCTCAGAGCACTAATGGAAGGCACCCACAATTCAGTACCTTCCTTCTGCGATAATGTGTGCAGTGCTTACAAATACACAGGTAAACACAACATTTTGTGTCCTCAGTAGACTATCAGCCAAACTCTCTTATTAAAATAACGTGTGCCCACTTTAGGGCTAATAAGAAAGTAGCCAGTTCATTGGGCCGAGTTAAATTACAGTAAAGTTGAATTCGGTTGTCCTGAGCTAGTAACTTATTAGAAGACACTGAGGGAAAAAAAAATTACTTAAGTATCTTTTCTCCGTAGGTTTGAAATACTACATTTAGAAAATTCTGTATTCCCATATGTATATGGGTCTGTTTTTGGAATATCTGTTCTGTTTCATTGTTTTGTTTGATGACCTCCGAGTCTGTATCTTGTCTAGGCCTTTCTCTTGAGCTCCAAACCCATCTATCCACCTCCTTGCTGAATGTCACCACATAGATTTCACACAGACCCCAAATGAATACATTATCTTCATTCTCAAACTATTCCTCCTGCCAGGTCTATTCCATATTTAACTTGGTAGTATCACCATCTTCTTAATTTCTACACCGGAAATCTGGGATTTACCCTTAACTTCTCCTATTCCCACCCCCACATTCAATCAATCATAAAGTACCTTTGGTTATTTCTACCTAATTTTGCACAAATCTGTCCTCTCCTTTCAACTTCCCTTCTAACTATCTCAGTATAGCACAGGCGTTAAGTGCTTGGGCACTGAAACCAGACAGGCCTGGGTTTAAATTCTGCCTCTTTTGTTTATAAGCTCTGACCTTGGGCAAATTACTTTACTGCCCTGAGCTCAGATTCTGCCTCTATAAAACAGGGTTTATAATAGCACCTACCTCATAGGGTTGTTGTATTGAATGAAATAATTCATGTAAAGGATTTAGTCAAATGCATCGTAAATGCTAACAGTTAGGTAATGATTGATACGTTAGTAATTATTATCCTTATAATGACTACTGATAGTAATTATTCAGGCTATCACCATTTCTTCCTTGTAGCATGTGGTACCCTAATTCATCTCTTTGTCTCCTGGCTCACCTCAACTCCCTACCCACTTCTCAAACCACATGTAAGTGTGTTTCTAAAACACAAATCTGATGATGTTACTCCTTCTCTTAAAACCTTCTGTGGCTCCCCAACACTCACAGGATAAAGTTCTAATTTCTGATTTGGTCTCTGTAGCCTCATCTCTTGTGACTTCTCAGCACCTTCCCTGCCTCCCATTCTCTCAATATACTCTGCTCTGTTATGCTGCTGAGTCTTTGCAAATTCTAGATCCACATTGAAGAATACCCCCTCCTCACAACTGGTCTGCCAATCTTGTTTATCCTGCAAGATCATCTCCAGTATGTCTGTTCTGGGGAGGCTTCCTCAATTTCTTAGTCTTTGCTTAGCTGGTTGCTCCTTTTACTTTTTGTTGTTGTTGTTGTTGGGGTGTGGGGGCGGGGGAGCAGACTGAGCCTTCCCAAATTAATCTGTAAATACATCTGGTATATAACCAGGCTTTCGAACCACTTCTTCCCAGTTCAGTCATGGCCAACTAAGCAACACCTGAACGGACCCAGATTTGTAAAATGTGGGTGTACTGGAACAATAACTGGATCGGTAAAAATTACGGGTCAATGCCCTGCTAGAAACTTAATCTCCCTCTTAGAAAACAAGGGCAGTGTGCACGTTGCTTAGCAACCAAGTCTCTTGATTGGCAGAGTCAGAAACAATGGTGGCCGACCTCGTTGCTATAAATGTGTGTCACTCTCCACCAGAAAGAGACCAAACTCATTGTTGTTGAGTTGATTCCAACTCATTGTTGTCGAGTTGATTCCAACTCATAGCGATCCTATAGGACAGAGTAGAACTGCCCCATAGGGTTTCTAAGGAGTGCCTGGTAGATTTGAACTGCTGACCTTTTGGTTAGCAGACATAGCTCTTAACCACTACACCACCAGGGTTTCCTCACTCTCCATAGTCCTGATAATAATCCAGTCTTCTGCACCAGGCTCCTGACAGGGCTCTCCACTCCTCTTCTGAGTCTCCCATTCCAGGGTTTCGACCCATAATTTTTCCCATTCCAGTACACCCACATTTTACAAATTCTGGTCTGTTCCAATTTTGCTGCGTCAGCCATGACTGAACCGGGAAGAACTGGTTCAAACCCATGTGTAAAACATGGTGTTATAATTCTGCTTATAGATTTGCCCTTTAAATTAGCTGTGAGTTTACTGAGGTCAAATGCTTTCAAAGCACCAGTGCCTGGCATACAGTAGACACACATTAAATGTGTGATGAAATAATGTCTTCTTATCCTAGGCTGGAAACCCTGGTGGTATGGTGGTTAAGAGCTATAGCTGCTAACCAAAAGGTCAGCAGTTCAAATCCACCAGGTGCTCCTTAGAAGCTATATGAGTTGGAATTAATTCACAGCAGTGGGTTTGGTTTTGGTTTTTGGTTTATCCTAGGCTGGAACCCTGGTGGTGCAGTGGTTAAGACCTCAGCTGCTAACCAGAAGGTCGGCAGTTCAAATCCACCAGTTACTCCTCAGAAACCCAATGGGGCAGTTCTACTCTGTCCTGTAGGGTCACTATGAATCAGAACCGACTCAATGGCAACAGATTTGGTTTTATTCTAAGCTAGGGTGAGAAAAGGAGGGGTGGTGGGTGAGTCATTTTGTATCTTGTCTCCTTTCAGCCTGAAGGGCGTTATGAGCTCTTTGCTGTAATTGCCCATGTGGGAGTGGCTGACTTTGGTCATTACTGTGCCTATATCCGGAATTCTGTGGATGGCAAATGGTTCTGCTTCAACGACTCCAGTGTCTGTTCGGTGAGAAACATCCATCCAAATTTGCCCCTTGCCCTGGATTAGCCACCTCTAATAAATTCTGGGAGTCCCTGGATGGTACAAATGGTTATCACGCTTGGCTGCTAACCCAAAAGTTGGAGGTTTGAGTCCACCCGGAGGTGCGATCATCCAGAGGTCAGAGGTGACTTGATGGCGACTGGTTTATGGTTTAATAAATTCTGAGCCCAGGACTGGATGGATTCTTGAGGTCAAGACACGTTGTGATCTTGTTCTCTGTGTGTGGGGCCTATAGTGGGGTTTAAAGCCCTTTTCTGCATGAAATCCTCCATCTGATTCATAGCTCTGTCAGAGTCCACTTATCTCAGTGTCTAGGTTTTTGGTGCTGTAAGCTCAGTACCCTTCATGCTCTGTGGGAAACTTCTGGAAAGCAAGAGGAGTTAGAAGTATGGAAGCTGGAACTCTAGGCTAAGCATAGCCAAGTTTAAACAGAGGGACAAGGATAATAAAAGAGACTTCATATACATGGCATTTTATCACTAGATGTTTCAGGATTTTGGGAGTCCCTAGGATGGGTTTGTCTGGAGGAGTGGAAGAAGGCAAATTGTAGCACCCTGTACTCTCTGGATAAATGTTGGCTGGCTGCTTGACTTCATCTGTTTATGTACTTTCAGGTGTCCTGGGAGGACATCCGGTGTACGTATGGGAATCATAACTACCGCTGGTAAGAGAAGCATTTAGGTGGTGGAAACCTGCTGAGCTTACCCAGGATTGGTAGAGATAAATGAAACTCTTATGGATTCAGCTATCACTTATATGCTGATGACTCCCCAGTCAGCCTCATCTTTCAACATCTGTTGCACTCCACCATGCTTTTCTCACAATTCAGACTCCAGCACAAGAAGCTCCCCAAATATCACATACTCTGTGACTTTGCACATGCAGTTCCTGGCCTAAATCACCCTCTCTTATTATCCAGGCAAACTCCTACTCATGCTTCAATACCTCTGCTCGTGGCCTTTTCCTACTCTGTAAAGCTTTCAATGACTTGCCCAGGCAGATTTGTGGGGGCTTCTTATATAGATTCACTGCATTTTGAACATACCTCCTTTTTAGCAAGAATCCCACTGTATTATAATTGTTTGCTTACAGAACTTTATTTCACATTAGATCATGAACTATTTGAGGGGCAAACCAAACCCAACCAAATCCATTGCCATCGAGTTGATTCCGACTCATAGCAACCCTATAGGACAGAGTAGCACTGCCTCATAGGGTTTCCAAGGCTGTAATCTTTACGGAAGCGGACTGTAGAGCGGCTGGTGGGTTCAAAGTGCCGACCTTTTAAGGATAGCAGCTGAGCGCTTTAACCACTGCACCACCCGAGCTCCTTTACCTTTGTCTAGTACAATGGCTTACATTTAATAAGTACTTAATATATGTTTTTTAAAAAATAACTATAGAGGGGAAGGGGGCAATGGTTGTTCAATGGTAGAATTACTGCCTTCCATGTGGTAGACCTGGGTTTGATTCCCAGTTAATGTACCTTATGAGCAGCCACCACCCATCTGTCCGTAGAGGCTTGTGTTTTGCTAAGATGCTTAACAGGTTTCAGGGAACTTCCAGACAAAGACGAGGAAGAAAGGCCTGGCCATCTACTGAAAATCAGCCAGTGAAAACCCAGTGGGTCACAATGGTCCAATCCACAACCAATCATGGGGATGGTGCAGAACCTGGCAGTGTTTTGTTTCGTTGTGCATGTAGTCACCATCAGTCAGGGGCAACTCAGTGGCAGCTAACAACAACAACAGAGGGGAATCTGGAGAGAAAAAAGCTGGATGGAGTTAAAGCAAAAGAGACTTAAGTTTCTCTAGTTGAATTTCTGGGGCAGGGGTGATTATATACCATAGGGTATATTTGAGATGATTTTCAGTTGCAGAAGTATGCCTGATAATTTGCAAAAGAATGAATTAGGTTAAGTTTGTGTTTGGAATTCTCTTCTAACCTTCCACTTTTTTTTTTTAGATTTCATATTTTATTTTATTATTATTTTGTATTGTACTTTAGATGAAGGTATACAGAGAAAATTAGTTTCTCATTAAACAATTAATATACATATTAGTTTGTGACAGCAGTTGCCAACCCTACGGCATGCCAACAACACTCCCCTTCTCAACTTCGGGTTCCCCATTACCAGCTATCTTGGTTATCTAGTACTGCTATAACAGAAGTACCACAAGTGGATGGCTTTAACAAACAGAAGTTTATTCTCTCACAGTCTAGGAGGCTAGAAGTCCGAATTCAGGGCGCCAGCTCCAGGGGAAGGCTTTCTTTCTCTCTTGGCTCTGGGGAAGGTCCTTGTCATCAGTCTTCTCCTGGTCTGAGAGCTTCTCTGTGCAGGAACCCTAGGTCCAAAGGATGCGCTTTGCTCCCGATGCTGTTTTCTTCGTGGTTTAAGGTCCCCATGTCTCTGCTCCCATCTCTCTTTTATATCTCAAAAGAGATTGGCTTAAGACACAATCTAATCTTGTAGATTGAGTCCTGCCTCATCAATATAACTACCACTAATCCTACCTCATTAACATCATAGAGATAGGATTTACAGCACATAGGAAAATCACATCAGATAACAAAATGGTTGACAATCAGTCACACAATACTGGGAATCATGGCCTAGCCAAGTTGACAGATATTTTTGGGGGATACGATTCAATCCATAACACCAGCTTTCCTGTCCTCTCCTGGCTTCTTGTCCTTGCCCCTGGGCTGGTGTGCCCATTTAGTATCATTTTGTTTTATGGGCCTGTCTAATCTTTGGCTGAAGGGTGAACCTCAGGAGTGACTTCAGTACTGAGTTAAAAGGGTGTCCAGGGGTCATACTCTTGGGGTTTCTCCAGTCTCTGTCAGACCAGTAAGTCTGGTCTTTTTTTGTGAGTTAGAATTTTGTTGTACATTTTTCTCCAGCTCTGTCTGTGACCCTCTATTGTGATCCCTTTCAGAGCTGTTGTCATTGGTAGCTGGGCACCATCTAGTTGTGCTGGACTCAGTCTGGTGGAGTCTGTGGTAGTTGTGGTCCATTGGTCCTTTGGACTAATCTTTCCCTTGTGTCTTTGTTTTTTTTCATTCTCCCTTGTAACCTTCCACTTTTTCATCTTTCTCTTCCCTTTCTTCCAAGCATCTCCCTTAGATGCCCCGTCTTTGTCACTTTCTGGTTGTTGGTCATTCCCCCATGATTTACATCAGTGGTTGGCAAACTTTCTCCACAGAGGGCCAGAGAGCAAATATTTTAGGCTTTGTGGGTCATACCATTTCTGTTGCAACTACTCAACTCTCCCACTGTAGCACGATAGCAGCCATAGAAAATATGTAAACTAATGAGTGTGGCTTTGTTCCAATAAAATTTTATTTATAAAAACAAGTGGCAGGCCAGATTTGGCTTATGGGCCCATAGTTTGTCAACCCGTGATTTAGATATTAGCTAATAACAGCTTAGGGGTTATTTTCTCAGGTTATTCTCTGAGGTGATAGATAGATGAAGACTTGACCCAACAACCCAGAAGTTTGCTGACGCTTGTCCTATTATACACTGATGCATCCTTTGACTCTAAATGCTTCATTTCTGCTATTGCTGATGTACATTTTTCTTTCTAGGAACGAAACTGCATATCTTCTGGTTTATACGAAGTTGGAGTACTAATGGATGTACTCTAAACCTTCAGAGACAAACTATTATTTTCCTTTTCTGTCTCTGGATCTGCTGACTTTTCTAAGAAATTTTGCAATGAGGAGAAGCAAAGATTTCAAACTGCATCATTAAATTTGATAATCTGGGGTGGATATCAAAATATGTAACAATGAAACGGTATAGGTCCTGATCAATTGGAATGGATACTCCTGCCCTGGCTGGAGCAGGGTCCTGGGTGCTCTTTGCTGTTCAAGTCACTGACCTTTTAGTTGGGAGACTGTGGGAGTCCAGGTGTTCCTACGTGAGGAGAGACCAGGCCAGCAGTGGTAGGGGGAGGCATTTGGGTGGCAAGGGGCAATGGTTGGAAAGTATTTCCATGGGCAGTACTTCAATATTTTATAACTGGTGTGTCCATCCTTATGTGTACTGGCTGAATATCAGTTCTGTTGATAATTTTTTTATCTTTAGAACCTATACTAATTTATTAAAACTCAATTGTTGTGTTATTGCTATTCATGTATTCAAGTATTTATTGATCACCCACTCTCCATATGACTGTGCTAGACACAATGATGAATAAAGTTCTTTCCTTCAAAAGAACTTTTCAGTTTAATTGGGGTAATTAAATAAAATACTGAGGATCTGTGCTATCGGAGTTCAAAGAAAGTGAAATCACTTTTATTGGAGTGGGGTGTGGGAGAAGCCTTCAGGCTGGAAAGAGGGTTAGGGTGGAGGACAGTCCATTTATGGGGAAGAGCAAATGCAAAGGCATGGCTGAAAAAAGCAAGGGTCAAGGTTCAGAGATCATCCATAGCCTGGCTTCCATTGGTATAGGGAAGCCAGTGGTGAGGGATATGAATGGTGGGCCTCAGATTGTGGAGGGTCTTGAACTGGATTAAGACATTTGTATCTAATTTGATAGGCAATGAGGAACCACTGAAGGAGTTCAAAAGGAGAGGAACATTTAGCTAATCTCCTAGGGGCTGACAATATGGATTAGATAGAGACAGTAGTGAGAATGGAAACATTCCCAGTTAATAGACCCGTTACGGAGGAAGAATAGTTGTGGAGGGTGACAGAAGAGGAGTCCAAGGAGACTCCAAAAACAACCTAGGAGTTAAGGTAGGTGTTATCCCATTTTATAGATGAAGAGATTGAGACATTCAGATGTTTAATGACTTATTTGAGATTTCATACTTGGTAAGTGGCAGAAAAGAAAATTCAAACATAAAGGGTGGGTAATTTCTCCATTATTTTATCTTCATTGGCTTAAAAAAAATGTGCCATGCAAGAATATATTCTCATTGTAAAACATTCAAACAGTACAGAAATAGATACAGTCCCCTCCTTAGAGCTAGTCGTTGTTAAACAATTGTGTCTTTCTAGGCCTTTTTCTACGCATTTGTGTTCATATATATCACAGATACAAATAATTTTAACACATAAACTGTACTGTACAAATTATTCTTCTCATTGCTCTTTTTCACTTAATGTCTTAGAAATTTTTCCAAGTCTATACATATAGGTGCATAGTATTCTTTTAAATTGTTGCCCTTAATTCCATAGATATAGTATAATTTATCTGTTCCCATGTTGGTAAAAATTTAGGGAATTTCCATTTTTTCACTATGGTAAAAAATTCAGATGAACACCCATAGAGCTATTTTTGTGCACATGTGTAAATATTTCTGTAGGTAATGAGAAGTGAAATTACCGGGTCAAAAGACGCAGGTGTTAAATGAATAATTTCTTTTAGAAGGATCAGCACAAAGCTGGTTCCTATGAGGTGGAGGGTAAAGATGTCTCAAATGTCCAACTTTTCCAAACTGCTGTACCACCCCATCATCTCTAACATCAACTACTCTTCCTCACCTTAGTACTCTCTCTCCTGTGTTTGGGTTCCATGATTTCCTGCAAGTCTCACAGAACTCATGAACCATCAAGGAAATGACTCATGAGGTTGTGGAGTCTAGCAAGTCCCAAATCTGTGGGTCAGGTGTCAGGCTGTAAGCTTCTGAATCACATGGTTGCAGGAACTGATGAACATAAATCGGCAGATCAGACGATGGGCTGCTGGCTCAAGAACCAGAGGTCAAATGATGATGAGCCAGAGGCAGGATCCAGAGCAAGAGAGAGAACATTGCCAAAGCATTCATATACATACTGGATGCAGACCATACCCTCAAGGAAACTCTCCTTACTTGAGCAAGGTGGTGCAAAGGTGTGACTTGAATAAGCGTGGTAAGTGTGGTGACGGGGGTGAGGGTGGTGACTTGAGTCACACCCTCTAGTAAGGTGGTGACTCAAGCTACATTCCACCCTAATCCTGCCTCACTAACATAACAGACAACTCACTCCCAAATGGAACTAGAACCACAGGCATAAGGGCTAGGATTTACAGCACATCACAAAACTGAGGATAATTACATCAGACCACAAAATGTAAGATGACTATACCATTACATAACTGCCAAATTACATCAGTGCATAACTGCCAAACCACTGAAAATCATGGCCCAGTCATGTTGACACATAACCTTAATCATCACAGGCTCCATACACCTTATTTGCATTAGCAGTAAGCTGTCCAATCCTCTTGGTGGGCCACAAGCACCTTATTTGCATAGTCCCAACCAATCACTGTGTGAGAGTCACAAAGACTATGGCTAGAGGGGCCATATTAAGTAATTCACGGCACTGCAGGCCATTCCTCTACTTTTCTAGCCATTGACCCTTTCATACTTGAAGGATTAACTTCGCCCTCCAGTTACCTTACTAGTCCAAAATAGTCATTAATTTGTCCTTCAGTAGGGCAAAAGAGTCCTCAGGGTGAGGTTACTCAGGTACTAGCCATTCAGGTCTACTGCAGGTATCCCTCTGATCTAGTTAGGTTCTCCAAAAGTCATCTGGGCTTCACTTTTATGGCCTCTCGTAAAATTTAGCAGAGAGAAGATTATTCCCTTGCTCTGAGTCTCTTTCGAGGTATCAGCGTAATGTTAGATTTCCCCTGCTGCATAACCCATTTATTCATTCCTTTACCTTCAGCTATTATTTCTCCTTCCTTCTACTTGTGGTTTATTTTTACCCAAACTTTCCACCTTGGGAAGGTACATCAAGTTAAGCTGTTGTGCCTGTCCAGATTGCTGGTAGCAAGACCAGTCTAGCAAGTGCTTCCCCCTCAGTCCATTCCCATTTGTGTTGGGTAGGGTTACATAGGTACAACACTAGCAGGTTATCTCAACCATGAAGCAATACAACAGTATTCACTGTCAACCCCAATTTTTCCAGATTAGGGAAGGTACAATCCATCCCACCAGGCCTTTGGGAATTCTGGCATACAGATTCAGGGGTACAGTTACAGTCTTTTGCTCAGGTATCACCCCTGCTTCTGGCACCCGCAACTGCATCCCTGGTCCTGGGACAACATCATCTGACAAGAAAAAAGCAATTTTAGGTGATGTGAGGAAAAACTGTGCAGTGGCACCAGCATCCTTCCCCACTACCTCTTCCCCACATCCCCTCTAGAAGAACAAGAATCTATCCAGTGCTGATCTTTCCCTTGCCTCCCTCATGTTGAGTGTGAGCATACACTCATGAAGGCATGTGAGCCAGTCCTTCATGACTTTATCTGCCCCCCCATTTTAGATAACAGATGTTTCAACTGCTTATTCCAATTCTCTATCAAACCATTACTCTGAAGGTGGTATGCAATATGGTATGTCTGTTTAATATGATGTTTCTTGGTCCATTGCTGCACCCGTGGACTGTAAAGTGTGTCCCTTGGTCTAGTAAAATATAACTTGGTGGCCCAAATTGGTACAGTATCTTTTGTTCCAATCCCTTAGTGGTGTTTTTGGCATTAACATCTGTATGGGATATGGAAAGCCCAGCCCAGAGTAAGTATCTATTTCTGTGAGGACCCATTTATAGCCACCTGGTGCCACCAGCATCAGTGGTCCAATATAATCAACTTGCCAGCTAAGTGCAGGGCCTTCCCCTGGGGAATCTACCCCATAGCCAATCTGCAACAGCTGTCTTTCTTGGTGGCAGACAGAGCAGTCCTTATTGGCATTTTGTGCCTCAGAGCGTGCAAGACGGATGTGTCTAGCGTACCACTGGGTCCACTTGCTGATTCCAATGGCCTTCCAACCCAGGAAGGGGGTTCTTCTGATGGGCATTGACATGTCCTACTCTAATGTGCCCTGTAAATTCCCAGAGTGCTTTCCCTAGGTCCATGTCCCATACAGGTGTCCCCTTAATAGTCCAATTTTACATCAACCATTTGTCTGACCATATAGCCAGGCCGTTTGCCATGGTCCATGAATTGGTGAAAATCCAAACATATGGGCTCTCACCATTGCCCAGTTCTTCCATCACAGCTATGAAGACAATGCAGTTCAGCCCACTGAACTGCCCTGTTCTTAACTTCTTTAACCAGGGTCTTTCCGTATGCTGTTCTTAATGCATCAGCTTTCCACATCAAATGTGGTCCATGTACCCTGGAACTGTCATCCACGAACCAAGCAGCCTTCTGCTGGTCAGTAGAAAGTTGTTCACAGGGCACTGTCCTTGTAGCAATGGGCTTTGGCAGCTTCTCAGGTGGTTCTTGGATAGGACCTATGGGAAAAGAGACTACCTGCTCGTGGATACGGTGGATGCCTCCTTGCATTTCCCCAGTAGCTTGTTTTTGTATGAACCATTTTTATTTTATTATGGAACTATTTTTGGGCACTACCTTCCTTATTAGAGTGTTTCTCTGACATCACCCAAGACATTATGGGTATTTCAGTTCTCATGATGATTTTATGTCCTTCTGTCATCGAGACACTCTTAATTAACACCCAATAGCAGGTGAGTAATTGCATTTCAAATAGCATGTATTGTGCTGCAGCATCTGTAAACTTTCTAGTCCAGAATCATAGTGGTTACCATAGGGCAGTGTTCTCAGGTTTTTGCCATAAGCTCCAGTCTGCATAAGCACATGTGGCAGACACCTCCAAAATCATGTCTGAATGTGGACCATAAAGGCCTAAAGGCAGAGAGAGTGAGACTGCTTTCTATAATTCAGACACAGCCTGCTGTTGCTCTGGCCCCCATTTGAATGCAATTTTCTTCTGAGTGGTTTTATAGATGGGAGCCAGCAATATTTCCAGATGTGGAATATGCATTCTCCAAAATCCAAATAGGCCAACCAAACACTGGGCTTCCTGCATAGTTTTGGGGGTGGGTAGTGACAGCAACTTATTCTTGGTTGCCTGCAGAATGCCATGGGTGGCTCCTGCCCAAGTTATTCTCAAGAATTTCACCGTTTGGCTGGTACTTCACCAAAGAAGATATTCAGGCAGCTAACACACACATGAAGAAATGCTCACGATCATTAGCCGTTAGAGAAATGCAGATCAAAACTTCAATGAGATATCATCTCACCCCAACAAGGCTAGCATTAATCCAAAAAACACAAAATAATAAATGCTGGAGAGGTTGTGGAGAGACTGGAACGCTTACACACTGTTGGTGGGAATGTAAAATGGTACTACCATTTTGGAAATCGATTTGGCACTTCCTTAAAAAGCTAGAAATAGAAGTACCATACGATCCAGCTATCC
>NW_004444017.1:7135925-7149612 GCF_000243295.1 Trichechus manatus latirostris
ACTCTTCAGACAGGGATTGGACTGGACTGTGGGACATAAAGTGATACTTGTGAGGAGTGTGCCTCTTAGCTCAAGTAGATACAAGAGACTAAAAGTGCAGCTTCTGTCTGGAGGTGAGATGGGAAGGTAGAGAGGGTTAGGAGCAGTTGAATGGACACAGGGAATCGGGTGGAAAGGAGGAGTGTGCTGTCACAGTAGGGGGAGAGAAATTAGGGTCACATAACTATGTATAAATTTTTGTATGGGAGACTAACTTGAAATGTAAACTTCATTTAAACTACATCAATAAAAAAATAAATAAAAAAGAATTTCACCATTTGGGCAGGGTCTTGGAGTTTTGTTGGATTTATTAACCAGGCTCTGTTGGTCCTGTGGGCCACCACTGTTTTCAAATCAGCCCTAAACTTTTCTTCGGTGTTTGATATTAACATAATATTATCAATGTAATGTATCATTACACTTGCGATCTGCACCAAGTCCAAGTCTCCTCTAGCCAAACTATGACGGTAAACTGGTGAATTCAAGTAACCCTGTGGCAATACAGTGAAAGTAAATCAGGATCCTTCCCACGTGAAAGCAAACTGTGGCCGGCCTTTTTCTGAGATTGGGATCAAGAAAAAGGCATTTGCAAGATCAATCACTGAGAACCAGTCTCTTTTAGCCTGCTGTATTTTCTGCACTATTAATACCAGTCTGGAACAGCTGAAGCCACAGGTGGCACTACTTTATTTAGGCCTTGATAGTCTACTGTCAGCCTCCATGAGCCATCTGCCTTTTTCACAGGCCATACAGGGCTGTTAAACAGAGAATTTTTTGGCACTAACACTCCAGCCTTTAGACTGTCTTTAATCAAATCAATAAGCTCCTTTTGTCCACCAGGTATCCTATACTGTTTTAAATTAACAACCTGAGGAGGTTCAGGCAATTCTAATGGTTCCCATTTAGTATGCCCAATCAATACTGGCCTAAGGGCAGATTTACATGCCTTCAGTTTTACAATATCAGGTAGAGGAAGTGTTCCCCTGTTAGACATAATCTCCATACCAATAATACATTCAGGTAAGGGAGATGCAACTACATACAAGATCTGTTTAAATCTTCCAATTCTCATCCAAATTTTCACCTTAATTCCATCAACCGTTGCATCCCCATATCCTCCGGTCTAACCTTAGGCCCCTTCAATATTTTATTGACAGGTTTGGGATTACAGTACATTGGGCTCTTGTGTCCAGGAGCTCCAAGAAGGTCTATTCCTCACCCCTGGGCCATTTCACCCACACATGTGCATATGGCCTCCGTTCTCCTGCTGGGGGCTGGACCATAAGACCCTGGCCCTCTTGTCAATTCTTGTCTTGATTGACTAGCTGATCCTCTGCTTCAAATGGTCCCAGGTGGGACTTCCCATCATTAAATTACTCCCGACTGGGGTGAATAGGATGGACTTGTCTAGGGCTCTTTAACATTGGGGGACCAGCAGGAGTTTCCATTGGTCCACCCAACCTCCTGTAGTGCTGCATTAGAACCTTTGTCTCAACTCCATCAATGTCCACTATATTCATCCCACTTCTTCGTAACCATTTAAAAATCTCCATCCTGCTGGGGGTAAGTTCTTTCCCCACTGTCTCTTCCTGTTCTCCTATGAATCATTCTTATGTTTCTTGCATCTGTAAGACCCATACGGGGAAGCTGTGCCAACAGATCTGATAAGGCTTCTCGGATTGCTGCTTTGTTTTGCAGTAACAAGGTTACATGGGGTGCCCATGTAGAAGGTGCTCCCTTGATTACCATATCTACCATGACCTGTGTAAGGGGCATACTCATTGGATGAATATCCTGATCACCATAAAAGCCATTCCAGCAAGGCTTGCAGAAGCAGCGTATCAGCTGCTTTCTCTGGAGTGTTCCATTCGGTGTATAGAGGAGGAGGGGGTAGTTTCCCTTCTTAGGGTAAACAGATCTCATTATAAGTTTTACCCAGTCCACCAGGCTGGCTGTCCCCTCCAGGTTATCCTGCTGTGTAATTGGATTTTGTATCATCATTTGTGACTGTTCCATAGTGAATTGTGGGTCTTGCATCAACCTAAACATACCCTTCCACCAAAAAAAACAAAAAACAAACAAACAAACAAAAAAAACAGAAACAAAACAAAAACCCAAACCCACTGCCTTTGAGTTGATTCCAACTCATAGCAACCCTTTAGAACAGAGTACAACTGCCCCATAGGATTTCCAAGGCTGTAATCTTTACAGAAGCAGACTGCCACATCTTTCTCCCATGGAACAGCGGGTGGGTTTGAACTGCCAACCTTTTGGTTAGCAGCCGAGCACTTAACCACTGCACCGTAAGGGCTCCTGAAAATAGACACTGCCCCTAAATTAGTAGCTCTCACAATCCATTTTAGTAACAGTTCCGCTGAAACTGATGATACTGATCTACAAATTAAAGCAACTCCTTTACACTATACCCCTGGTTTCAATAGTTTCTTGGTTTTGCTCATTCCCCTCCTGGACTACCTTCTTGGTGACCAGTGGTTGTAGGGGTACTTCCTGTTGTTCCAACATGATTTTTCCTTCCCAGTTTTGCCCTGAGACTAGCGGTCATAGCTCCGACCAAACCAAATCTGGGCTTGGTTCAGTGCTACAATTCTCCTCTACATTCTTTTTCCCTGTCATTACAGCTATTACTGATAACAACAACCAAGGGATTGTGTGTCTCACCCTTTCCTTATCACTCTGTATTTCCTTACACATCCAACTAACCAATTCCTTAGGAGTTAGATCCACCACAATGGCATCACTAGGGAGCGTGCTGGGGGTAGGAACTGCACTGAGTGACGTTGTCAGACAGGGTGACACCAAAATGACTGTTTATAAATTTTTGTGCAGTGTTTCAGCAGAAAGTTATTATTTTTTATTGAAATATCCCTGTAGTTAGTTATAGCAACAAAAACACTTTTCATAAGCTCAGCTTACATGTATCAATATACCTACAAGGCTAAAACTCTATGCTAATTTACTCTGAACCTTCTAAGGCTTTCCAGTCAGGGCTGTCATTATTCCCTAATTACAATGATCCTTTGAATCATGTGGTTTTGTCTTACAAGTACTAAAACACGTGCTGTTGTTTTTGTTGCTGCCGGTGTTTTCATAGTTGCTGATTTTGTTAAATTTTCTGGTGTTTTAGTGACAATATTGTGGTAATTAGTATTTGTAAACCTATATCAATAACTTTTTTGAGAATGAAATAGTAATTAAAGCAAAAGGAGAAAAATCAAAAAAGTCTTCTGCTCAGTTACTAATAATGTTGTAACTAATAATGTATTTCAATGTAGAAAGATTTTACAAAACAATTTTGTTGTTAGTATTCATATAATCTAAGAAATATTACATTTAAGCAATTTACAGCTATATTTATCATATATTACTCTATGATTAAAGTTGATAATAAGCATTACTAAGGATTCTGTATGGTCTGATATAGGAGGAGGTCCATGGGGGGAGGGTGACACCATGAGTTATTGCACTGGGTGATACCAATCCTAGTGATGCCACTGATTCACCACTCCTTTTTGCCATGAATAGCTTTTGTCTTGGGTAACTGATTGCACCATAACAACTGCTTCAAAACATGGGTGTTTTTTATTCCATCCAGAAACCAAAGATTTCTCATTCTCCTGTTTATCCTCTTTTTTCCAAAACCACTTATTCCAGTGAGTCTGGGCCATTTAGGCAAAGCCCACCATTCTGACACCAACTGAATGAATAAATTCTTTTAGAAGAATCAGCAGAAAGCTGGTTCCTATGAAATGGAGGTTAAAGATGTCCCCAGTGTCCAACTTTTCCAAACTTATATACCACTCCATCATCTCTAATATTAACTACTCCTCCTCCCCTTAGTACTCTCCCTCCTGTGTTTGAGTTCCATAATTCACTGCAAGTCTCACAGAACTCATGCACTGTCAAGGAAATGGCTCACTAGGTTGTGAAGGCTAGCAAGTCTCAAATCTGTGGGTCAGGTGTCAGGCTGGAGGCTTCTCCTGGCTCAGTGGTTGCAGGAGATGAACTCAGATTGGTAGGTCAGATGACAGGCTGCTGGTTCACAAGTCTGTGGAAGCTGACAAATCAGATCAGATGATAGGCTGCTGGCTCAAGAACTGGAGGTCAGATGATGATGAGCTGGATGCAGTATCCAGAGCTGGAAAGAGAACTTTGCCAGACCATTCATGTATATATTGGATGCAGACTATATCCTCAAGGAAACTCCCTTTACTTGAGCAAGGCAGTGCAAGGGTGTGACTTGAATAAGGGTGGTAAGGGTGGTGCCTTGAGTCACACCCTGTAGTAAGGTGGTAACTCAAGATATATCCCACCCTAATCCTGCCTCATTAACATAACAGACAACTCACTGCCAAATGGGACCTGAACCACAGGCATAGAGGCTAAGATTTACAACATATCACAAAATGGAGGATAATTACATCAGACCACAAGAGAGGATTACTACATCATTACATAACTGCCAAACCACTGAAAATTATGGCCCAGCCAAGTTGACACATAATGTTAACCATCACAGGCTCCACACACCTTATTTGCATTATCAGCAAGCTGTCCGATCCCCTTGATGGACCACAAGCACCTTATTTGCATAGTCCCACCCAATCACTGTGTGGAAGTCACAAAGACTGTGGCTAGAAGGGTCGTATTAAGGAATTCACTGCACCACAGGTGTCTAAAAATTTTGGTAGCCACTGTCAAATTGACTCCATAAAGACTGGGCATTTAATACTGTTTTTTTTTTTTTTGAGTTTTGACTTTTTGCCAGACTGATGGATAAAAAATACTGATTAAATTTGATCTTCACAGATTATTGATAAGGTTGAACATCTTCCCATGTGTTTATTGACCATTTACATTTCTTTTTGTGTGAATTTCCTGTTATGACTCTCTGTTGTGGTATTTGAATTATTCTTATTGACTTGTAGGGGTTTTTATATATTTTAGATAACAATACTTAGCTTTACTCATTATTATTATTTTTGAGTTTCATAAATTAAAAATTCTGGCTAGTTACACCTGCTAGTGAGTTTAGTAACTATGGGAAGTTAAAAATTGGTGTGCATGTGAATATGGTCCTTTTGGGCAATTCTATGGCTAGATAAGATGGTGTTGGAGGCAGCTCTCACTTAAGAGTTCTCTCCCTCCTTCCAACCTGGTTTTGGGCTAACTTGTTCTGTTTCTCTCTCCCTCTTTCCTTTGGTTCTGGTTAATAGACAAGAGCTGGGATTGAACTTCATGGTGGAAATAACAGAGTAGTCTTTGTCCTCCTTTGCACAGAGGAACCAGAGGCCTATTTGGTATTGAGAAAATTAGTCTTCCATGTAGTTGGGCTTGGTTCTATATTGGGGTTTGGAGTCAAAGCTCCAGCTAATAGTGAAATGCTACCTTGCTTTGTTCATATTGCATAAATCTCTTTTGGAGTCCTTGAAGAGAGAGGTGGCTGGATTCAAGTATTCTTGAGTCCTTGGTCAAATACCATCAAAATATCACCACCCTTCAAGAGCATCCTGTCGTTTCTAGTACACTCAATGGATAATAAGGTGAAAGGAATACTTTTATAGTAGGGGATATCAGAGCATTTTTATAGCAGAGTAAGGACCCCTTAAAAGGGAGAAATAGAGGAAGGAAGAAGATGGACTGTAATCATTTGAACAAGGGACTTGGAGAAGACAGGGAAAAAGTGATTAAGAGCACAGATATAAGTAATTATCCTGGAATGCAGAGAAGCAGGGGATGTGAGATAGAGATAGAAGGGAAGCAGAAGATGGGAGAAGGTGCATAGAGATTCTGAGTTAAAGACAAAGGGTAATAACAGATATTTTACCATGCACACACTGGATGGAAGGAGAAGGACCACAAGTCAACTGACTTTGATTTTCTAGAGGAAGCTGACTTTTGGCTACTTATTTTCTTCTCTAAAGTGCTCAAACATCCACCCATACATCTATTTGTCCAACAATCAACTGAGAATTCACTGTGATGCCTGGTGTCCAGTCCTGGTGTAATCTTGGCTGTGTTTTTCTTTTGAGGGTTCCAAGAGTTATTGCTGTTTCATCCCCAAGTACTATACTGTCCTCTGCCCATACGATTTCAGCACTCACACTCAGTACCTTCATCCACTGGTTTTCTTTTCAGAAGGTCTACCTTAAAGAATGGGCAGAAGCTAGTGGCATCAGAAGCCACCTAAATCCAGGAGAGGTGAAGAGAATCAAGAGCAGCCGAAAGCTGATTCTTGTGAGGTGGAGGTCAGACATACTTCCACTCTCCAGCCTTTTTCCAATTCTGACACCAACGGTCCTCCCCACGACACTCTATTTCTCTGCTGGGTTCGATAATTCGTTGTGATGGCCACACAGAACTCACAGAGCATACTCACAATTATGTGGTTTATTGGGGGAAGTAACAGGCTACAACTCAGGATCAAGATCAACTTGGAGGTAAAAGGAACAACTCAGGAGACAGGATACAGTTTGTTAATCAGGACACCTTCCAAATAAGACGGCTCTCAGCTTCTTGGCCGTGCCCACAGGGAGGCCTCTGTTGTCAGTCTCTGCTTGGGCCTCTGCTGCCAACCCTCACTCAGGCCTGGCCTTTTCTGCTGGGGCCCACTCAGGCAAGTGTTACAACTCTTTTGGCTCTGCTGTCAAGTGCTTGGAGGCACCCCACTCTGCCAGCAAGCCTTCTGTCCAAAGATGCTCAGCTCTCTTGCTTTGTGGGTTGGCGTGCCCACTGCAGATGCCTCACTCCATGGGTCAGGAAGCCCACCATAGCCTTCTCATGCTTGTCTCCTGTTTCTTGCCACTCGTACTGTCTTGTGATGTCTCCAGTGTTACAGCTCTCTTTGTTTCCTGGGTCTAAAAGGTTCTCAGCACAGAGACCCTGGGTCCAAAGGACTCACTCGGCTCCTGACTTTTCTTGATGGTAGTGAGGTTCTCCTCAACTTCTGTGTGATTTGCCTTTTTAAGCCTAGCAAGATGGCAAAACTGATCAATCCCCTAGATAGGCCACAGTCACCTAATTTGTGTAGTAATTGACCAGTTCCTGTGTCTTAGTTATCTAGTGCTGCCATAACAGAAATACCACAAGTGGATGGCTTCAACAAACAAGTTTACTCTCTCACAGTCAAGTAGGCTAGAAGTCCAAGTTCAGGGTGCCAGCTCCAGGGGAAGGCTTTCTCTGTTGGCTCTAGAAGAAGATCCTTATCATCAATCTTCCCCTAGACTAGGAGCTTCTCAGCATAGGGACCCCAGGTCCAAAGGCTGCTCTCTTCTCCTGGCACTACTTTCTTGATGGTATGAGTTTCCCTCGTCTCTCTGCTTGCTTCTCTCTTTTATATCTCCAAAGAGATTGGCTTAAGACACAGTCTAATCTTATAGATTGAGTCCTGCCTCATTAACATAACTGCCACTAATCCCGTCTCATTAACATCATAGAGGTAAGATTTACAACACATATGAAAATCACATCCGATGACAAAATGGTGGACAATCACACAATACTGGAAATCATGGCCTAGTCAAATTGATACACATATTTTTTTGGGGACACAATTCAATCCGTGACATCCTGCAAGGGTTTTACATACCTTTTATTTGCAAAGTAAACTGATCAATCCCTGCAAGTATGTAAAATAGACCAATCACAGGGCAGGCTGTGGCTCAACTAATTACTTTTGACAGAACTATAAACCCAGGGCAGAAAAACCATATACAAAGGGAAATTTGTTGCACTGCAAAGGGATAGAGAGAATAGCTCAAATCATTTGTTTTTGATCAAATCACAATTATAACTAGTAATATTCTGTGGGAAAGTATCTGGTCTTCTGTGGATACTTTCCCTATGGTACCATTTCACTGGTGTAATTTTGCTTTGCTGCCTCTTGAAAAATCAGTTTATTAATACTGAGGTAGGTTCTGTTGTATCTTAAAAAGTCTACATAGCTTGAAATTATAGTTACCCACAATTTCTTGTGCCTACTTCTTTCTTCACTTCAACTTTAGTGCTACCTCCTAAGAGTATGTTCTAGGTTGAGAGTGTTCAGGAATATTGCAGTTATCTCACTGGAAACCTACAAACCTATAGCTTCCAGCCCCTGCTTTGCTTCTGTTTATGCCCTTCTTTCTAATAGAATCTTTATTATTATTTATTAGTTGCCATTGAGTTAGCTCCAACTCATGGTAACTCCATGTACAACAGAACAAAACGTTGCCTGATCCTGCACCATCTTCATGACCGTTGGCATGTTCAAGTCCATTGTTATAGCCACTGTGTATTTTGAGTGGCTTCCAACCTAGGGGGCTCATCTTCCAGCACTATACTGGACAATATTCTGTTGTTATCCGTAGGGTTTTCATTGGATAATTTTTGGAAGTAGATCACCAGGTCTTTCTTCCTAATCTGTCTTAGTCTGGAAGTTCCACTGAAAATTGTTCACCTGCTGGTACTTGAAATACTTGGCATATCTTCCAGCATCATGGCAACACGCAAACCACCACAGTATGACAAACTGACAGAAAGTAGGTGGTGATCAACTCTACCTCCTAACAATTCAACATCCTTAACAGTCTTCATCCCCTGGAGCCAACTGCTGAACACCTCTGCCAAGAGTTCCCCTACAACTTCCTGGTTGTAAATTTCCAATGGCTACAAGGTTTCTGAGGTAGCACACTGGCAAAGCATGTTTACTTGTTCCAAATAACTTATTCAGACATGAGTAACTTGGTGATTTCAGTAGGTAATCTGTGAAAGTACCAGTGGGTCAAGTCTAAGGAGCAAGGTGAACTTATCATTTTAATAATTCATTTTTGTCAGTATGATAACCTTATACAATTAAATCTAACCACTGTGGTAGGCACAAGTTTTTAACCTACAGATTCACATATGAAACAATGTCATGTTATTTATTTTATTGTAATTTAATTTAGTAATTTTAATTTCTAGCCTCCATTTGTATTAATCCTAAAAATCTTAATTTGGTCCATTGCAGGTAAACTCAGTCACTTCAGTGATTTCATAGTTGTTCTAAGTTTAAACCCATTCAAATCAGGACCCTCCTTCACTCTCCTACTTTTACCTAGGATTCATTCTAAGCTTGATGTTAAGTGAGGTCAAACTGTGGGAGGAGGAGGTGTCCACTCTTGGTCTTCGTATGTCCTATGCTGGCATCCTATGACGTGTTTACTCTACTATTACGGTCCTGGTGGTGCTTCTGGTTTTGAGCCATGGGGACCTTGCTTTCTGGTATCCATGGAGGCAAAAGGGTGCTTCCCCACCTTGCTATCCATGGAGACAGACTGATCTCCATCTTGGAGGGTCTCTGGCGCTCTTCAACTAACTTCTGTATCATTTCGGGGGCACAGGAAAGGTTTGTTGTTTTTACGGGTCTTTCTAAGGCTACAGGGGACTCCAGGATGTCACCAGCTCTTTGTTATTGAAAATCCCATTTAGCCATCACTATTTCTTGCTATCGAGATATGGGCATATCTGTTGGTGGGGCTTGCCATCTTCCAAGTGCTCCAGGAGGAAAAGGGAAACTACATCAACTCTTGGATCCTACACTTGAGGGGCAGTGTGGGGGTGAGGTGGAAGTGGAAAAACAGGGCACAGGTCTCTCCCATTCCAATCTTTCAACTCTCTCCCTTCCAACTCTTTCTTTTCTCCAGTAGGAGGATTTTCATATGGGTTTCGTTGTGGGTGGTAGAATAGAATTTACTCAGCGAGAATTATCTTCCTATCTTAGACATAGACTGTGACTTATTTCTTTAAGTGGAAAAGGCAGGGTCTTTGTTATATGTGCGAGACACTGTGCTAAGAAACAACCTTATCAGTTTATTACTCTCATCCTCATTTTATAGATGAGGAAACGGAAGTTCAGAGAAGTCAAGTAGCTTACTCAAAATCCCACAGCTATGGATGGTATGCCAGGGACTTGAATCCACTTGATCTGACTCCAAAATCCATGCTCTTAAGTATTATGCCATTCTCTCTCTTCTCCACATTGTTTGAAATCTTTCTGTTTCCAGTACAGTTGGTATAAGTTCTAGTTGACTTCTTTTTTCTCTAGCTGTCTTTTGAGAAATGTCTGGAATTTTTAAAATTAAACTTGAGGCACAGAAACTGCAGTACTTATGTGATTATTCTGACCCAAAGTTTACCTTCAGTAGCCTATTTTTAATTAGGTATAATATTCATTAAATTGTGTGGCACAAACGGTTAAGTGCTCAGTTGCTAACCAAAAGATTGGCGGTTCAAACCCACACAGCGGCCACCTGGGAGAAAGACCTGGCAATCTGCTTCTGTAAGGATTACAGCCAAGAAAAACCCTATGGAGTAGTTCTACTCTGTCACATGGAGTTGCTATGGGTTGGAATTGACTTGACGGCACCCAACAACAACAAGATTTAAAATGAACAACTTTCACCTACTTTTTTGGTTACTGTGGAGCTATGGTTCCTGACATCAAGATTCAGACTTACTCATAAGTAATTTAGAAACTAACTCCATTAACAATAAGAATTCAAAGGTCAACAGCCTTGAGGAACTTGATGATGCCATTTGAAAATTGCCAAGACTGTCCTAAAGTGCTTCTGGTGTGAGGGAAAAAACTTTCTGATTATGGACGAGAGCACACAGAATCTCATCTATTTATCTTAATATTTAAAATTCAGATCAGAAATGTTACTTAAATAAGAACAAAGTTTAGTGCAAATAAACAACAAATAATTTTGAGTTCTGATGCTAAGATACCCTGTTACATTTCCGGTAGGCAGAGAAGCAAGAAACAATTCTCATGAGTAGTTTTTGCCTTTTTCCTTCTGATTACAAAAATAACACATGATCATTGCAAAAAATTCAAACATTACAGAGACATATTCATAAAGTGATACTGCTATATAAACTTAACCTCTTGAGAAAACTACTGTTAATAGCTGTTCTTCCATATTTTTTCTATCCCAACATAAGTACATAAATGTACTAATTATTACTTAAGAAATTAGCGTATACTACCCAAGGTATTCTGCAATGTGCTTTCCCTTCTTTTTTGTATTTAATAACTGTCATTGAAAACCTGTGATGTAGCAAGTACTGTGCTAGAATTCCATATTAACAAGTCCTGGTAGGCCTGACACAAGCCATGGTCTTTTCAGTCACCTTATATGCATGTGAAAGCTGACAATGAAAAAGGTAGACAGAAGAAGGATTGATGTATTCGAATTGTGGTGTTGACAAAGAATACTGAGTATACTGTGGTTTGCCAGAAGAATGAACAAAATCAGTTTTAGAAGAAGTACAACCAGAATGCTCCTTAGAAGTGAGAATGGCAAGACTTCGCTGACTTATTTTGGACACATCATTGGGAAAGACCAATCACTAGAAAAAGACATCATGGTTGGTAAAGTAAAAGGTTATAAAAAACAAGGGAAACTTTCAATGAGATGGATTTACGCAATAGCCACAACAATGGATTCAAACATACCAACAATCATGAAGATGGCACAGGACCAGGCAACATTTTGTTCTGTTATACAGAACGCCATGAGTTAGAGCCGACTTAATAGCAACTAACTACAAAAACAACAGTTTGTTTAGAACTTACAGTTGTTGTTGTTATGGACTAGTTAAAAAAATTTTAAAACAAATATGTAAAATAACTTTGTTCTTAAACAAGAAATACATGATTACAGTTTTCTTTAAAAATTATGACATGACAAGTAAAACTAAAATTTCCCTGGACCCTTCCTTCACAACTTGATCCCCTCTGCGGTTTCTCATAGGTGGTCATTGTTATTTAATTTGATGGGTATCTTCTTGGGCTGATTTTACGTAATGTCTGTATGTATCCAGAAAAACAAAACTATTTGACATTTAAATAATAAGTGATATCCTTTGTATATTATTCTGCAACTTGTTTTTTTCACTCTCCATGTGTCTTAGAGATTGATCTATTTGATATTTCCATATAGATCTGACTCATTTCTTCTAATTGTGGCATGGTGTTCCACAGAAGGTCCCTGGGTGGTGAAAATAATTTGGACTTGACTACTAGCCTAAAGGTTGGTGGTTTGAACCCACCAGCTGCTCCCGGGAGAAAGATGTGGCAATCTGATTCCATAAAGATTACAGCTTTGGAAATCCTATGGAGCAGTTGTACTCTGTCCTATACTGTTGCTATGAGTCAGAATCGACTCGACAGCAGTGGGTTTGGTTTAATTTTTGAGAACCATAAAGGAAAGAAAGGAAAGATCAAAATGAGTGTCAGAACAGACTCTGAAACTTGCTCTTGGACGTCGAGTAGCTAAAGCAAAAGGAAGAAATGATGAAGTAAAAGAGCTGGACAGAAGATTTCAAAGGGCTGCTAGAGAAGACAAAGTAAAGTATTATAATGACATGTGCAAAGACCCGGAGATAGAAAACCCAAAGGGAAGAACACATTCGGAATTTCTCAAGTTGAAAGAGCTGAAAAAAAAATTCAAGCCTTGAGCTGCAATATTGAAGGATTCTATGGGGGAAAATATTAAACAACTTAGGAAGCATCAAAAGAAGATGGAAGGATTACACAGAGTCACTATACCAAAAGAATTGGTGGATGCTCAACCATTTCAGGAGGTAGCATATGATCAGGAACCGATGGTACTGAAGGAAGAAGTCCAAGCTGCACTGAAGGCACTGGTGAAAAACAAGACTTCAGGAATTGATGGAATACCAACTGATATGTTTCAACAAATGGATGCAGCGCTGAAAGTGCTCACTTGTCTATGTGAAGAAATTTGGAAGACAGCTACCTGGCCAATCAACTGGAAGAGATCCATAGTTATGCCTATTCCCAAGAAAGGTGATCCAACCGAATTTGGAAATTATTGAACAATATCACTAACATCGCACGCAAGTAAGCTTTTTCTGAAGATCATTCAAAAGGGGCTGCAGCGCTATATCAACAAGGGAACTGCCAGAAATTCAAGCCAGATTCAGAAGAGGATGTGAAACCAGGGATATCATTACTGATGTCAGATGGATCCTGGCTGAAAGCAGAGAATACCAGAAATATGTTTATCTGTGTTTTATTGACTATGCAAAGGCATCTAACTGTGTGGATCGTAACAAATTATCGATAACATTTCGAAGAATGGGAATTCCAGAACACTTAGTTGTGCTCATGAGAAAACTGTACGTAGATCAAGAGGCAGTTGTTCGGACAGAACAAGGGGATGCTTCGTGGCTTAAAGTCTCATGGAGAAAAGATTGAAGTTGTCAAGGATTTCATTTTACTTGGATCCACAATCAACACCCATGGAAGCAGCAGGAAAGGTGTGCATCAGGGTTGTATCTCTTCACCATACCTAGTCAATCTGTATGCTGAGCAAATAATCCGAGAAGCTGGACTATATGAAGAATGGGGCATCAGGATTGGAGGAAGACTCATTAACAATCTTTGTTATGCAGATGACATAACCTTGCTTGCTGAAAGTGAAGAGGACTTGAAGCACTTACTGATGAAGAGCAAAGGAGCAAAGACCACAGCCTTCAGTATGGATTACACTTCAACATAAAGAAAACAAAAATCCTCACAACTGGACCAATAAGCAACATCATGATAAATGGAGAAAAGATTGAAGTTGTCAAGGATTTC
>NW_004444017.1:7149712-7171672 GCF_000243295.1 Trichechus manatus latirostris
GCAAATCTGCAGCAAAAAACCTCTTTAAAGTGTTGAAAAGCAAAGATGTTACTTTAAGGATTAAGGTGTGCCTGACCCAAGCCATGGTGTTTTCAGTCACCTCAGATGTATGCTAAAGCTGGACACTGAATAAGGAAGACCAAAGAAGAACTGACACCTTTGAATTGTGGTGTTGGCAAAGAATATTGAATATACCATGGACTGCCAAAAGAACAAATCTGTCTTGGAAGAAGTACAACCAGAATGCTCCTTAGAAGCAAAGATGGCGAGACTACGTCTTACATACTTTGGACATGTTATCAGGAGGGATCAGTCCCCAGAGAAGGACAGCATGCATGGTAAAGTAGAGGGTCAGCGATAAAGAGGAAGTCCCTCGACCAGATGGATTGACACAGTGGCTACAACAATGGGCTCAAGCATAACAACGATTTTGAGGATGGCACAGGACTTGGCAGTGTTTCGTTCTGTTGTACATAGGGCTGCTGTGAGCCGGAACTGATACGATGGCACCTAACAGCAGCAACATAAGGTAAAGATCATTATTAACCCTGTTTAATAAATCAGGAAACCGCAACGCGTAAGAAGTTCAGTACCTTGCCCAGGTCACAGAGTTAGAGTGTAATAGAGCTGGGGTTCAAACTCAGGCACCATACTCTGGAGCCCACACTACCCTCTACTTCTTCCTTCTTTTCTCCATTAAGTCCAGAGGAGACTTTTTAAAAACCCCACAATACTACTGGCATTTCAGATTTGGTCATCATCCATGGTTGTGGCATCCAGAGACTGTTAGGGGAAATTTTCTTACGTTTTTTCAAAAAATGTAATTGCTCATAGCTTTATAGTTTAATCTTTGCAAATCATCTCTTTTTAAAAATAGCTTATTGAGATATACCTTACATACCATAAAGTACACTCTATGAAGTGTACAATTCAATAGTGTTTAGGATATAACTGTGTTGTGTAACCATCTCTATAATCTAATCTTGAAACATGCAAATCATTTCTTTTATCAGGTCATTCTCTGGGTCTTTGACGTCAGGGACAATGGTCTTAATATTAGTCATAGCACGAGCACAGCGCAGTGTATTCACCAGGCAATCAGTAACGATTCAACTTCTGCATCGCACACACACTCCGGCTCGTCCGGGCGCCCGGCCTCCAAGAACGTGGACCGGTCCACCTGTCCCGCGGCGCCTCCAGCCAATCAGGGCCGTCTGCCACCTCGGCCCGCACGCAGCCCGGCTCGTGAGTCTCAGCAGTTGCCGGGAAGACTGCGACCCGGAGCCATGTCGCAGCAGCTGCCAGGAAGACTGCAATCGGGAGCCGTGGGGAGGATACCGATCCTGGGTCTGGGTACCTGGAAGGTAAAGCGGCAGCGCGGTCGGGAATGTGCAGCTACCTTTTCTTTTTTGTCGCATGCCCAGTGCTTAAAGGAGCACTCGATGGTTTAGGCATAGTTGGGTGAATTCATCTTGTTTGCGGCGCTCCCCACTCCCGAGGCTTTTTGGGGCGCCTTTTTTGTTTCTCTGCCACCTGCTCTCTGGGCCGACTTCCAGTGCACAGCTGGCCTATCGTTACCTTCCCTCTGGGGTACGGTGACTTCTTCCAGCAACTAGAGACTGAGGATCCCACGTTCTTGGTTCTAGTTTTTGTTCTGAAGTGTCCAGCTGTCACTTTTGCGCCCGCCGGCAGCCTGTAGAGTAAGGGGAAGAACAGGAACGTGGGGTCTTGGGCAGGCCATCCAACCGCCCCGGCTTCGGTTTCCTTGTTGCAAAGTGAGGGAGCTGGAGGAGAGTGGTTTAATAACCTAAAATTCCTGCCTGCACCAAAATCATCCGAGGTGAATCTTTTGTAACGCAAAAGAATTATTTTGTAATGCAAAATTGGCCTCTTTTTGAAAGCTTTATTTTTAGACGTCGGAGATCCTGAAAAGGGGGCTTGTAGCTATGTTATTTCATAGCAGTATTTCACATGGCGGCCAAGTCATAATTATTCAGAAATAATGTTTGGAAGAGCCCAGAAGAAAAAGCTGTGCTTCTTGGCTAAGGGTAGAAAAATTGACAGGCACCTAACTAGATCAGACAGCAGTCAGACTAGAAGATGGGGAAATATTATCCATATCAAAAAGATAAGGAAATGTTAGATTTGCCTACTTTTTTTTTTAAAAAGAAACTTTGAAATTTCATCTTCTTTACTATGTAAAAACAACCTGACCTGGAAGCAGTGGAAGCACTTTAGAACTTTCTCTACTTTGAACTTAATAATTCTTGTCATTGATTTAAGACAGCGCTAACTAAAAAGCCTTTCAAATTTGCTAACTTAAGAAACCCAAACTCCTTGTCCTCCAGTTGATTCTGACTCATAGTTACCTTATAGGACAGAGTAGAACTGCCCGATAGAGTTTACAAAGAGCAGCTGGTGGATTCGAACTGCCGGCCTTTCAGTTAGCAGCCTGAGCTCTTGACCTCTATACCACCAGGGCCCCTTGCTAGCTTAGTCCTTGATAAAAAGATGTTTCCTTAAAGAAGTGATGTAGTAAGTTATTGGGTGAGTTGGAATCAGAACGCTCAACCACTGCTCATAAAAAAATTATTTAAATTATTTCTTTTACTTGCTTTTCAATTCCTAGAGGCCAAGGATATAGTTGTACTCATTTTGGTTCTCAGCATCTAGTCAACGACATGCGTTTGGCAGTCATTCGGTAGCGCTTGATGGATTAAACTGTTTTGACTTTCTTGCCTCCCTTTAATTCTGCCTTTTATGTACTAGGTCTTCTGCACACAGCTGCTTTACCTTGAAGTCTCCCTTCACCCAGAGGAACCTAATTCTGTATTTCTTCTAGGGGCATTGGTTCAGTATTCACTAATCCAGTATTTGTAGTGACTTTACAGAACGTAACTACTGCAAATAATGAGAATTGACTATAATTTTTAGTTGTTTGCTGTTGGTACAGAGTAAAACAACCACGTTTGGTATATTTGTTACATTTCCAGCCACTTTGTTAAACTGTTCTGTTATTTCTAATAATATTAAATCTAATTTCTGTAGATTCTTTCAGATTTGCTAAATAATGATAGTTTCATTTTTTCCAATCCTTAGACCTCAAATTGCTTCTGCTTAGCCACTTGTTCTGGCTAAGACCTCCAGTACAGTGGGTATTCTTGTTTTGTTCCTGATTTTAAAGGGAATGCTTATGATATTTTCACATTTAGGATGATATTTGCCCTAGGGATTTTTTTTATATGGATATTCTTTATCTGGTTAGAGTTACCTTTTATTCCTAATTTACTTAGAGTTTAAATCATGAATGGGTATTCAATCTTATCAAACATCGATTGAGACGATTTTTTGCTTTTTTTCTTTTCATGTGCTAATGTGGTAAATTATGTTTATGGATTTTCTAATATCAAGCCATCCTTGGATACCTGAGATAAACTCAGCTTGGGTGTGGTGTATATTTTTTCATATACACTGTTGCATCAAATTTGCTATTATTTTACTTATGATTTTTGCAGCTACCGTTTATTTGGTTTTTGGCATATGCTCGTTAGTATGGTGGGTTACTTTTATGTGAATATGTACAGGTATCCCCTGCTGTTTGAAAGTTGGTTTTACGCCACTTGGCTTTTATGAAAGACCTACATTAGCACCTGTTTTTGCTAACCAAAAGAAATCTGAAGAGAATTTTCCCTTTTATGGAAAAAAAAAGACAAAAAACATTTGTTTTGCAGCAAGCTGTTAAAGAGGCAGCATGTACCCAAGAAGCAAGAGTGGTGTCGCCAAGCTGCTTCCCTGGAAACTACACTCAGCATCTCAGCATCAAGCTGCCATAGCTTTGAACTGTGTCTATGAACACTGTATGTTAGTGTTATTTTAGTTTTTATGTGTTATTTAGTGTGATTTGGTAGGTTATTTTTTGGGTCTGGGAATGCTCCAAAATTTTTTCCCATATAAATTAATGGTAGAGCCCTGGTGGAGCCATGGTTAAGAGATTGCCTCTTAACCAAAAAAGCTGGCAGTTCAAATCCACCAGCCGCTCCTTGGAAACCCTATGGGGCAGTTCTACCCTGCCCTGTAGGGTCGCTATGAGTTGGAATTGACTTGACAGCAGTGGGTTACCGGGAACAGGTTAAATCCATGGTAATTGCTTCTTCACTTTACGCCATTTCGACTTATACAAAGTTTCAAGCTCTACTTTGGGATAGTGGGGGAAACCTGTGCTTTGTTTCACCTTTACAACTGGATTATAAATACGGGTAAATAAATATTAACACTCTTACAAGTCCAAATAAAAAAACAACAAAAATATAAAGACTCAGCAAATACAAAATCAGCAACAAGGAAAAATATGAAAAGAAAATACTTAAGGAAAAACAACTCAGCACGGAAAATTAAGTGGAAGAAAGAAACTGAAAAACACACAAAAAAAGACATCAAAATGACAGCACTAAACTCATACATATCAATAATTATGCTGAATGTAAATGGACTAAATGCACCAATAAAGAGACAGAGAGTAGCAGATTGGATAAAAAAACACTATCCGTCCATATGCTGCGTACAAGAGACACACCTTAGACTTAAAGACACAAACAAACTAAAACCTAAAGGATGGAAAAAAAATATATCAAGCAAACAACACTCAAAAAAGAGCAGGAGTGGCAATATTAATCTCTGATAAAATAGACTTTAAAGTAAAATCCACCACAAAGGACAAGGAAGGACACTATATAATGATTAAAGGGTCAATACACCAGGTGGACATAACCATAATAAATATTTACACACCCAACAACAGGGCTCCAAAATACATAATACAACTGGATTATATGGTCTTTGAGTGTAGAGATGGGTCTTAGACTTACTTGTATCTCAGTTATCATTCATTCTGCATTGATTTATTTCTTTGTTCATTCAGGAAGAACAATACTTAGCTCAGTACTTTGCAGGCACTAAACATACCACTAGGAAGTTTTCCTCCCAAAAGTAATGAAGTTGGAACCTAGGTTATCTGTAAATTCCTTTCTAACTCTGACATTTCCTAATTTTAAGACTACTTGATACTGGTACCAATTCAGTGACCTAATTTTTTATGTATTATTTGATTCTCTGTAAAAACAATATTCTAGAGTAAAAAGAGGAAAGTTTTAGTTGGGTTTTCCTGAATGTGGGTGGATTACTGCTGTTTTGTTTATTTTGCAGGCTGCTCCAGGAGAAGTGACAGAGGCAGTGAAAGTGGCAATCGATGTGGGATATCGGCATGTTGACTGCGCTTACTTGTACAACAATGAGAATGAGGTTGGAGCAGGGATCCAGCATAAGATCAAGGAGGGCGTGGTGAGACGGGAAGATCTATTTATTGTCAGCAAGGTATGACTTCTCAACTACAAGAAGAGTGGGATCTAGGCCACTCAGAGCTTAGACAACTAGATAGCGGAAATAGTATGTGAAGGATCTTCCAGTTTCTTCATCTCATAGGAGTTGATGAACCAGAGTTAATAAGAATTTTTCCAGCTTCATGAACATGCTGAGTTATATTGCTTGTAGGTGTATTTGCTTCATATTATTTATTTGGCTATTCAGATTGGGGTACACAGAGATTCTCCCAATTAACAATTCATTCCTAAAACAAAATTTATTGAGTGAGGGACACCTCATGAACTCAATTTACACAGTGATCCCCCAACTCAGAATCACCTAGGGTGCTTTTTAAAATATAGATTCCCAGTTCTACCCCAGATCTACTGAATAAGAAACCCTGGGAGTATAGCTAGGTGGAAGTGTTGGGGTGGAGGCAGGTAGCATTGCAAGCAGAGGAAACAACTTGAGCAAAGGCACAAGGCATGAAACAGCGTGATGGGTACAGGAATCTATAAGGAGCTTGGTGTTTCTGGGGCAAAAAATGTCAGACTGGGGAAGTGGACAAGGGCCAGATTATGAAAGTTTTGGTATGCCATTTTCAAGAGCTTCTACTTTTTTTTATAGACAAAGGAGAACCACTGAAGATTTTTAAGCCGGGGAGCTTTTATATAAGTGAGGCTTATGTTGTATATAGGCTTTTGTAACAGCTGAAAGAAGCATGGATTTGAGAGTGAGAGGACTGGAGGCAGGAGACCAGTTAGCAGAAATTAACAAAGCAGAAATTAACAACAGTGTCGGTGGGAGATGGGAAAGGCCCGAAGGAGGGCAGTAGGAGAGGGATGGATATGAAAGATAGTGAGGAGGCAAGCCCCGTAGAAAATACAGGGGTAGATGAGGATAGCAGAGAATTAAGGAATTAATTTGATTTTGACTTTGAAGCAGAATATTATGTTCAAGTTCTAGCTGTCATTCATGAGCTGAGAGACACTGTGTTGGTCATTGGACAACTTGGGTTCACAGTTTATCATTTGTAAAATGATGATTTGGATTTGTTAATCTCTAGAATAATTTCCCGGGGTCTGAAATTCCGTAATTCTATGATTGAACGTTGTTTCTGTAGTAGATTTGCTTTTCTGTTTTACTTTAAGGTAATTAATTTTTCTAACTCATCATTACCATTTAAAGCTAGAGCAGGGGGACGATAAGGGAGAAGCCTGGGTGTGTTTGGCTGGGCAAATAGTCTGCGGAATGAAAATCGCTCCTGAATACTCGAGGTAGGGAGACAGATTTCTAAGACTAGCTCCCTGTCTTAGTTACTTAGTGTTGCTAATTATGGAAATACCAGAAGTGGGTGGCTTTAAAGAACAGAAATTTATTTCTCATAGTTCAGGAGGCTAGAAGTCTGAATTTAGGGCGCTGGCTGTAGGGGAAGTCTGCCTGTGGGCTCTGGGGGAAGATCCTTGTGTCGGCCTCTGTAGTCTGGGTGTTCCTTGTTTCCTTGGTGATCTTCACCTGGCATCTCACACCACCTCCCCCACCCCCATTGTGCTTCTTCCTGTGTCTAACCTGTTCTTTTTGTAACAGAAGGGACACACCCTACATTTGTCGGCATATTAACATAACAAAGAAAACTCTGTTCCTAACTGGGTATAGGGGTTAGGATTCCAACACATATTTGGGGGGACACAGTTCAATCCATAACACTCCCTAATTTGTGAACAAGTTGCTCCTGAGGGGATCATAGCCATAAGTGGGAAGTATGCTTATTATTTTTAAAATTTGTAAAATTTATATAAATGTAATGAAGAAAAATAAATCACTTAGAGAACTCACCATCCAGAGAAAACTACTGTTAATGAGATGCTGTATTTATTTCTAGTTTTTGTGTTTGTGTTTTCTTTTTTGTTAATAGACTGTGTTTATTGTTTGCTTCTGTAAATACTACAGCCTAGGAAACCCTATGGGGTTCTACTCTGTCACATTGGGTTGCTATGAGTCGAAATTGACTTGTTGGCACCTAACAACAACATAGTTTGTTTTAATATCTTTTAATACCCTTTCTTTTATTTTAATTAAACTTAGTCATTTTTGTTTTTCACTAACTGTCACAGTTAGTAATAGTATAACGGGGAAAATAATGAGGGGAAAAACAAATTATGAATTTTTCATCATAGAAGAGAGTGTTAAGGTCACCATGAGTTGTAGCCGACTTGATGGCAACTAACGACTGTAGCAGGGCTGGGGAGTGGCTGCTGAAGGGTATGGAGTTTCTTTTTGGGGTCATGAAATGTTCTAAAATTGATTGTGGTGATGCTTGCACAATTCAGTGAGTATATGAAAAACTATGGAATGGTACACTTTAAATGGGTGAGTTGTGTGATGTGGGAAATGGATCTTAATACAGTTATTCATAAGAAAAAAAGATTGTTAAATATAAAAAATGTGTATTAACACATTTGCCTAGTTTAACCTGTGTAAACATGATGCCTTACTAACGGACAACGTTTAGCATAGCGTCTACTTAAGTGAGATGCACAATATAGAAATTCTTTTGATTTTTTCATATATTCTCTATCCCTGCAGGCCTTTTTTTTGGTCCTAGTGGATGCAAATAACCAGTCAGCCCTCCCTCCCATCAAATATCTCATGGTGTCCTGAACTTCTCATTCAGTAGGAATAAGGCAGAAGGAGCCCAGCTTTGGAGATTCCCTCCCTGAGGAAGTCCTGGAACTTTTCTGAGGATAACATTACTCCCCTCAGAAACTGTCATATTGTATTTATTGTCATTTCTTCTTTGATGCTTTTTGCCATCCAGATACCGGGTTTGTGGGGATAAGGAGCAAATGTTGTGTCAACACTGGATTTGTGGCTGAATGTCATGGTGCTTTCTTCCTCTCCTTTGTAGCTATGGTGTACCTACCACAAGAAGTCCTTGGTGAAAACAGCATGCCACAAGAGTCTCAAGGCCTTAAAGTTGGATTACTTGGACCTCTATCTCATACACTGGCCCATGGGTTTCAAGGTACAGTTCATTAGGTGGTTAGAGATCCAGTTTGCATTTCCTTTCCCTTCCTTTAGGAGCCCTGGTGGAGAGGTGGTTGAAGCGCTCGGCTGTAAACCAAAAGATTGGCCGTTTGAACCCACGAGTCACTCTTTGGGAGAAAGATGTGACAGTCTGCTCCCGTAAAGATTTACAGTCTTGGAAACCCTATGGGGCAGTTCTACTCTGTCCTATAAGGTCGCTATGAGTTGGAATCAGCTTGATGGCAGTGAGTTTTTTCCCTTGCTCACTCATACCCCATAGTGTGCTGGGAAGAACATGACCAGCTGTCACGGCACATGGGTTCTAGTGCTGCATCAGCCACACATGGTGTGGTTTGGGCAAGCCACTTAATATCTCTGAGCCTCAACTCAGGAGAGGCTTGGATTAGACGACCTCTGAGGCTCCCCACAGTTCTAACTTTCTGTGGTTTTCTTCCAAGCCAGTCATTTTTTTCTCCAAGCTCAGAGAGCAGCAAATTTTTTTTCCGTAGGACTTTTCAGTGAAAGCAGGTATCACACAGAAGAAATACTGCTGCTCAAAGCCACTGCTTGTTCCATTGGCAAGTTCCCGGTCAATTCTGGCCTTGTCTTTCTATTTGCCAGGTTCTCTTCTCTTTAGGCAGTGACTGTTGTTTTGCAATATGGGGGTATTTGGTTGTTCACCTGCAGCATGGGTTCAGTTGGTTATGGTGGTGGATTATTTTTCCATTGGTTTTATTTTTTTTTTACTTAATTGCATCTCATATCCCCTCTCTCCCTTTAAACCTCCTGAGTTTTTCTGTGGTTTATCTCCACCTGGCTGATGGTGGGTAGCTGCCTCAGTCTTGTGTTGGTCCTGGCCAGGATGTCCCTTCACCTCTGCCCCAAACCAAAATGACAACCTACCTGGCCAAGGACTTAGGGACACAGGTGGCACCTGTGCAATATAGAAGTCCTTGAAAGTATATTCTTCCTCAGTTGGAATGGATGATCAGCTGCTCAGCAGTCTCTTACGAGTTTACCTTGTCTGAGGATCTTATGGTGTGTGCCAAACTGTTGGTTATCTTTTAAGATTAAAACAGCAACAAAAACCACTTCATTCCAGGTGTAGCTTTGCTTTAAGGCTTTGTATCTAATATCTAGTTTCAATAAGGATACAGGCACCTCTACATCAGTCACGTTAATAAAGAACAGAAGATGCCCTGAAAGCAAAACAAGAGTGAATGATCCAGAAATGATTTCTGTATCTTTGAAATTTTGTGCAATTTTTTTGAGGATAATGATTTAAAAAATAGTAGATAATAATTATATAGCGCTTAATATGTGCTAGATACTTTTGTAGGTGCTTTACATGTATGAATTCATTTAATCCTAAAAAAAATTCTACGAGATAGATGCTATCAATATCGCCATTGTACAGATGTTGAAACTGAGGTACAGAAAGTTGAAGATTACTGCAGCCTAGAAGCATCTGTTTAGGTCTGTCATTCATTACTCCCTTCCTGTCCCTCACCTTCTAACAGATCCCTGTAGTTGGATTTCTGCGTAGTAGAGTACGGAGGGATTGGGCAGTGTTTCATTCTATTGTACGTAGAGTTGCTATGAGCTGACTTGACAGCATCTAACAACAACAGCAGAGTAGGGAGAGGTCTCAGATCACTAAACAGATTACAGAGTGGAAATCTGTGTGTGTTAGAGTTAAACATATAAAACATAAATGCCTAGAAGGGGACTTCAAACTTCATGCAGAACTGTGGAGGACTGGAGAGTCTTTGGGCTTTATTCTTAGAGCAGCACAGTCAGCATGTTCCTGGCTAGTAGGAACTGGTGGGCCTGTTACGATTTCTGATGATCAGGACGGCAGAAAGGAGGCCTGGTGGCACAGTGGTTAAGTGCTTGGCTGCTAACTGAAAGGTCAATGGTTCAAACTCACCAGCCGCTCAGCGGGAAAAAGATGTGCCAGTCTGCTTCCGTAAAGATTACAGCCTCAGAAACCCTCCAGGGCAGTTCTACTCTGTCCTATAGGGTAGCTGTGAGTCAGAATCAACTCAATGGCAATGAGTTTTTAGGAGGGCAGAGCCCAAGGATGAGAGGAAGATGGCATTTGTGTGGAGGCAGAGAAAAATGTTAGCTTGGGAGGTGCTTCAGTTCATCATCTAGAATTCTTCTGAAATATGGACCAGGCTGGAATTTTAGACATTCTCCCCACTGTTGCTTTGGAGAATGATTAAGTCTCATTAAATAAATGTGTCTTACACCATTCACCCTGCATCATATTACACAGAGTTGTGCGTGAGTGAAGCAGGTGGAGTACAAATCAATACTTGTAACTGCTCTGAGGGATGACTTCACATTCTGCTGTTGTTATTAGATGCTGTCGAGTCGGTTCTGACTCATAGCGACCCTATGTACAACAGAATGAAACACTGCCTGGTCCCTCCTTACTCTACCACACAGAAATACAACTAAAGGTGAGGGACAGGCAGAGAGTAATGAATGACTGACCTGAACAGATGCTTTGTGACTTCACAAAGATAGCTTTCAGGCTATCTTTCTCTGCCCTACACCTCCTGTCATGGATTGAATTACATCCCCCCAAAAATGTGTGTATTAATTTGGTTGGGCCATGATTCCTGGTATTGTGTGATTTTCCTATATATTGTAAATCCTGCCTCAATGATAATAATGAGGGAGGATGGGTGGCAGTTGTGTTAGTAAGGCAGGACTCAATCTACAAGATTGGATTGTGTCTTGAGGCAATATCTTGAGATATAAAAGAGAGAAGTGAGCAGAGACAGGGGGACCTCATACCACCAAGAAAGCAGTGCCAGCGGCAGAGCGCTTCCTTTGGAACCGGGGTTCCTGCGCAGAGAAGCTCCTAGTCAGGGGAACGTCGATGAGAAGGCTGACAGAGAGAGAAGCCTTCCCCTGGAGCTGACACCCTGAATTTGGACTTTCAGCCTACTTTACTGTGAGGAAATAAACTTCTCTTTGTTAAAGCCATCCACTTGTGGTATTTCTGTTATAGCAGCACTAGATAACTAAGACACCTTCCATGCACCTTTGTATTAATTCTCACTTCATTGTCTCTAACTATGCTAGGAATTCTAAGAAAAGGAGAGAGGATCCTAACAATGGAGTTGGGAGAAGGTTGGTTGAACTCTTGTAACATAAAGGAAGCCCTCTTCCACGTCAAGTTGTTTACCTGAAATTACTAAACTATTTTCTGGCAATTGGCAAGGATGCAAGGTCTTCCTTTCATTTCCTGTCTTGTGAGAGGTGGGCAATGAACTTCAAGGCCATCAGGGACTTTGTAGACCATCCAGTCCAACCAACCCTTGATCTTATAAAGGTGAAAGCCTGGAGAATGAAGTCACATGGCCAAGATGGGGTTGCTTAGTGATGGGTCCATGGCTTGGACTCAGATTTTCTGGCATATAATCCAGAGTTCTTTCCATACATTTTGATTCTCCTGCTACATCGTCTCCACATCAGGGATGGCTCATAAGCTCCTTTACTTCTGGTTTTCACAGCCTGGGGAAAAAGACTTGCCTTTAGATCGCAATGGCATGGCAATACCCAGTGAAACGGACTACCTGGAAACATGGGAGGTATGCTAAGCCACACTGTCTGCCAACTTCTTGCATCCCAGTCAATGAATGTCAGAATAGGAAGTTGTAAGATCTTGAGCTTCTCGTGTTCAAACACACCAGGTTTGTCTACTTGAGACACAGGTTTGTAGTATGAATTAGGAATGAATTGGCTGAAGAACTCAGAGACCTCAAATGACTTTCTTGTTACCTTACTTTAGTTTGGTTCATCTCTCTGAAACATATGTTTTAGGGATAACTAATCCAGACCTCCCCTTTTTTTTCCCTCAAATGTTTATTTTTTGATTAAAAAAATCACATATTCATTACAGAAAATACAGAAAAGCGTAAAAAAGGAAATAAAAATAATCCATGTTCCCATCACCCAACATTTTGTAGTTCCTTTTACTTACTTTTAAAGCATTTTTGAAGAATAGCTTGGGCAGTATGGTGATATTTATGTTGGGAAGGGGTAAACACATGGAGGTAGAGTTACCAAGTTACAAGCCTATTGCCAGAGTACAGACGGAAGTTGATGAAGGCTTGAAGTAAGATAGGAACCATCAGAATCAAGAGGAGGTGATGGATCTGAAAGACTCCAGGATGTAGAGTTGATAGACTAGTGTTGAGTGAGGGGCAGAAAGATTCCCTGGTGACTCAGGCTTCTAGCATAGGTGACTTAGTGCCTGCAATCTTGCTAACCAACATGGTGAATAGAGAAGGGGTAAGTGCGACGCATAGGAGGAAAGTGAGTTTAAATTTGAGCTTGCTGAGTTTAGGTCATAGCTTGAATTCAGGAGAACAGATCCTGGAGCCATTAGTGGAACTGATAGGTAAAGCCATGGGAGTGCCTAAGATTATCCAGGGAGAGTGAGACTAGAGAGGAAACATCAGATGGGGGTGAGAATACCTGAGCTAGGCATTAACATCTTCTCCCATTTTTTAAAATAATTTTATTTTAAACATACTAATTGGTGAAACAATGGAGATTAGCCACGGTATCTGAGTCTGAGATATAAGAATTAGTGCCCAGGTGTTCCTTAGGTTAAACTCTAGGTTATTTGTGTAGGATAAGTGAGGCTGATTGTTGCAGAATTGAGGCAATAAATGATGCACATTGACTCATTTGTCACAGACCCCATGGCCACTCAGGACTTCTGCTGACTATTTACACTGACACAAAAGCCATACTCTTTCTGAAGCTGAAGGGCAGTCTGGCTTGCTGGTCACTGAACAGCACAGAGCTTTGAGTTGCTCTGCCCTCAAGTTGCTTACCATGTAAAATGGTAAGGGCAGGATAGGAGAATGAAGACACATCCCCGTGCTTAAGAAGATTCTAATCTAAGTGGAAAGAAAGGTGAGCAAATAAAATCAGCAAAGGACATGCTTGCCAAGCATCATATCAACAGATACTCAGAGTAATAGGAATAGTAATAGCTAAAATGTGTTCAGTGTTTGCTAAATTCTAGTCCTTTGCTAAATGCTTTACATGCATTATTTCAGGTAATCCTTAAAAACAGCCCTATGACGTAGATAATATTGACCCCATTTTGCAGATGAGGAAATGGAGGCTTAGTGGTGTCATATAACTTGCCCAAGGTCTCCCAGCTATTAAATGATGGAATTGGGAATAGACCTTGAGTGCAGAAATGCTTTTGAAGCATCAAGTAAAACATTTAAAAAATATTTGGTGGAGCCAGTTTTAAAATACTGTGCAAAGGAGGTGAGGGATATGGATTATCAGTGGAGTGGGCAGAGCCTACATACCAAAAATAATTCTTTGTTCTCCTTTAGGCTATGGAGGAACTGGTGATTGCAGGGCTGGTGAAATACATCGGGGTGTCAAACTTCAACCATGAACAGCTCGAGAGACTTTTGAATAAGCCTGATTTGAGAATCAAGCCAATAACTAACCAGGTGAGCTTATATACAGTGTAAAATGGTTTAATGGATATCGTTGGCTTTTCAGCCATTACCTGCATGTGGCTATATTAGAAATGCACGAAATATTCATTTTTCTGTAGGGCTGTCAAAATTGTAACTTATGATATCAATTAGGCAAGTGAAGGGGTGGATAGGCAAGTGAGTTTTTTTTTTTTTTTTTTTTAAATACTCGTCTGGTTAGGGTGTTGATATTGTAAGGCGAAGCTTGAGCTGGAACTTGGTTTTCCATTTGCGGTTATGGGGTGAGTCACCAGATCTGTTCACAATTGGTGAAAGGTCCCGGCAGGCCCCTCATTACTTATGGTGCTTCCTGTGAAAGCATCAGGGGTGTTCCCTCTCCCAGTTCGCCAGCCTGTGCAGATTGACAGCATTAAAGGGATGGATAACTGAAGGACTCTCAGACCAGGTTCACAGACTCTGGCTAAACTGGTGTTTTGTACTTTCTTCCTTAATGCAGAGAAATGACTTCTGAGGAAAGGCCTATTACATCTCTGGATTGACTGACTGGCTTTATATGTTGAAAGAACATTTTTGTAGTACTTTATTTTACTAAGGAGCCCTGGTGGCACAGTGCTTAAAGTGCTTGGCTGGTAACTGAAATGTTGGCAGTTTGAACCCACCAGCCACTCTGTGGGAGAAGGATGTGGCAGTCTGCTTCCTTAAAGATTTACAGCCTTGGAAGCCCTATGGGGCAGTTCTACACTGTCCTACAGGGTCACTATGAGTCGGAATCGACTTGACGGCAATGGGTTTTTTGTGTTCAGTTTTATTTTAAACTTTTTATTAAGGTGTAAAGTGCACATATGAGAATAGAGCTTGATGAATTCTCATAAACTGTGATCAGCATCCAGATTAACAAACAGAACATGACCAATACCCTAGAAGCACCCCTTACCATGTTCTTTTCTAGTCACCCCCTTCCCCGTCCCTGCAAAGGGTAACCACTATTCTGATTTCTAGCAGCAAAGATTAGTTTTTGAACTTCATATAGATAAAACAATACATTATTTACTCTTCTGTGTCTTTTTTCACTCAGCGTTATGTTATTAGATTCTTTTATATTTGTGTATGATTGTAGATCATACTTTCTTCTGTGTTGTATTCCATTGTGTGCATATACCACAATTTAGTTATCTATTCTACTGTTGGTGGGTACTTGGGTAGTTTCCAGTTTGGGGCTACTAAGAATAGAGCATCACTTTCTTTTTTTTCCAATAAGTTGACTTGTTTTTCTTGAGGTGTAACATACATATAGAAAAGTGAATAAATCATAAAGTGCATAGCCTAGTGAATCTTCACAAGTAACATAGTCAAGTATTCAGCACCCAGAGCAAGAAACAGAATATTCTTAGCCTTCCAGAAACACCTTTCATGCCCCAGTCTAGTCACTATCCACAGAGAGTAACCACTGTCCCGACTTCTAACATAGTTTCGTTTTACCTGCTTTTAGACTTTATACAGTAAAACCTGTGAAAGCTGGAACTTGTGTAAGGTAGAAACCTGTCAGAGAAGGAAAACTAAAATATTTTCCACTAAATAGAGAGTGATAGAAGAGTAGTGACTGCACCCTGTCAAAGGCGGGGAAACTTGTGAGACCCGGAAAAACGAAGCAGTCTGTCAAGTTCCGGCTTTCATAGGTTTTACTCTAAACGGGGAATCTGTTCATATGCATAACACATCCTGTTCTGTGTTGGCATTTTTTGTTGAGCAGCACTTTAAATAACTAGGAAAGATTGTTGCCTTGTCTGTGAGAATGAGGTGGGTTTGGAAGGTCTGTTTTCTAGCTAGGGTTGTGAACATCCAGGAATGCAGAGTGCTTGGAAGCATTTTCAGAAAGCCAAGCAGGTTTCTCTTTTGGAGGCTTTCCTGCCTGCTGGTTTTGCTCTGCTGTGCTCTGCAAGTTCCTGAGAGCCTGCCTCTGCTACCCTCAAAGGCACTATTGATAGTTCTCTTCAGTTCACGATAAACAAGTATTTATTTTAGGTTTATTTATAACCTGGAACTGTACATGAAATTTATAGAATGTGGAAAAGACAGGAATCCTGCTCTCAAGTTTCTTCAACTGTTAGCGGGAGTCACCTATAGCATGTATTGGTCACATGTAGCTCCCCAATTTCATTTATTCATTTAACAAATATTTATTGTGCATCTTCTATTTGTCTACATTGCCTTAGGGGTTGGCGATATATCTGTGAACAAAACAGAGAAAAATCCTTGCCTTCATGGAGCTTACATTCTAGTGGTGACAGTTAAACAATTAGCAAATCATTAATGTATGTAAGATGACAGATAGTGACAAGTGCTATAGGAGAAAATAAAGGAGAGAAGGGAGATAGGAGCTATTGGAGGGTTGCAGTTTTTTTTTTTTTAAATTGTGAGTAAATATGTATTTAACAAATGATTTGCTTTTTCAACCTTCTTCACATATACAATTCAGTGACATTAGTTAGGTTTATCATGTTGTTCAATCATTACTACTATCCGTTTCCAAATTTTATCTCCTAAGCAGTGAGTCCTCCTTTTGCCCTTCCTCCCATGGAGGGTTGCAGCTTTTAAGTAAGGTGATCAAGGGAGACCTCACTGAGAAGGTGATATTTAAGCCTTCAGATGAAACAGGTATTCCTTGAGCCCCTAGGTGCACACACCTTTACGGCTGGCTAGAATCTTGGAGATCACTGAGTCTAACCTTTTCACTTTGCAGATGAAGACACTCAGGCCTACAGATGGGACATATAGCTAGTCAGTGACAGAACCAAGATATTAATGTTGGTCTCTCTACATTTTTAGAGTTTTTCTAGTATACTATTAGTTGGAATATTTTCTGTAACTGTCATTCTGTTTTGTAGATTGAGTGCCACCCATATCTTACTCAGAGGAATCTGATTCGTTTTTGTCAATCCAGAGATGTCTCCGTGACTGCTTACCGTCCTCTTGGTGGTTCGTGGTAAGATGTGTCAGTGGTTGTGTCAGTCAAGGTCCTGCCAGGAAGTAGATGCCACTCTCTAATTTGGATAGTTAGAGGAGGGTTTACTGAAGATGTGGGCAGGGTATAGAGAAACCACAAGGGATCTTGCAGGTGGAATGGTTAATGCCCCTAGACCCTATGGGCTACCAGGAAGGAGCTGTTACTGGAAGCCAGAAGGGGAGAGTCACTTTGAAGGGAGCTGCTTGAGAGGAGCAGTAACCTTTTAAGTGACAGAACTAGCTTGAAGTGACTTGCTGATTTATTGGTTAGTACATCTGGTCTGCTATTAAACCTCTCTATGGTGGTGCAGTGGTTAAGAGCTTGGCTGCTAACCAAAAAGTTGGCAGTTTGAATCTGCCAAGTCCTTAGAAGCCCTATGGGACAGTTCTACACTGTCCTATAGGGTCACTATGTGTCAGAATTGACTCCACGGCAATGGGTTTTGTTTGATTTTTTTTTTTTTAATCAAGGTATTTCACAGACATCTCAATCTTTATATAACTCAAATTCTACATGTCATTTTCCTCCAGAACCTGAAATTTGTACTGTTCCATATATCAATTAATGAGCTACTTGGCCACACTCACTTAGCCACCTAAGTCAGAAACTTGGAAATCATCCCTTTCTCATCTCCCTCAAGCCAACCCTCAATCACCAAGGTCTATTGATTATTCTGGCAGAAGAATTTTGGTTTCTTAATCTCTAGTCTCACCATCAAGGAGCCCTGGTGGTACAGTGGCTAAGTGCTTGGCTGCTAACCAAAAGGTCAGCAGTTCGAATCCACCAGCTGCTCCTTAGAAACCTTATGGGAAAGTCCTACCGTGTCCTATAGCGTTGCTATACCTCAGAATTGACTCGACAACAATGGGTGGGTTGTTTTTTTTTTTTTATTCCCTGCTGGGTTCAGAACTTCCTACTTAATAAATTCCCACAACTTTCTTGAATTTGTAAAGACAGAACTTATCACTTTCCCCTTAGGTTTCTTCTCCCTCTTACATTTTTGTTCCCACGTGCCACTCCCCAATTTACACCCACACTGTTCAGATTACATGCAAAGAAAAAAATCAACATGTTCGTTTACCCACAGTTAGAAATGTAAATACCTTATAAACAGAGCTAAAAGAGATAGAGAACAAATGAGGCTCTGAAATAGCACATTTGCAAGTAATAGCAAGTGTCCCAAAAAGAGAACCCAGCATTCTCACCCACTAGTGAGTTATATGGAGCCCTGGTGGCACAGTAGTTAAGAGCTGTGGGTGTAAACCAAAAGGTCGGCAGGCTGTCCAAATCCACTAGCAACTTCTTGGAAACCCTATGGAGCAGTTCTACTCTGTCCTAGAGGGTTGCTAGGAGTTGGAGTTAACTCGATGGCAACGGCAATGGTTTTTAGTCTATCACTGCTCTAGTTAAGAATTCCCTTAGGTGATTATGTAGCCTCTTAACTCCTTTCCCTCCTTCCCAGATTTGCATCATTTCAATCTACTGCCCACATGGTAGCTGAAGGGAGTTGTCTCAGTATGATCATGTCGCCTTCCTGCCTGCTTACAAATTCTTCAGTTCTTGCTATGGCATATAAGGCTCATCTGATCTGGCCTCTGCCTGCCTCTGGCCTCATTTCTTCCCCTTCCCCACAAACATTCTATGCATCAACCGTATGAAACTATTAGTGGTTCCTTGAATAAGACATGTTCTTTCCAGTGTCTGTGCCTTTGCGTATACAATTCTCTTTACTTGGAAATCTTTTTTTTTTTTAAATCTGGCTAACTCCAACTTTTGATTTAAGGTCCAATTCAGCATCACCGTCTCCAGGAAGCCTCCCTGACTCCCCTTGTTCATGTTTCATTCATAGCCCCTAGTCACACTCTCGTCATTATTTCTTCTCAGTCTCTTCCACTAGACAGAGCTACTTGAGAGCAGAGACTGTATCTTATTCGTTACTGTATTCCTAACTCAGTGCCTGGGATATATTGGGTGCCCGACAAGGGCTGAAATTATTTAAATTTTTATTCCCTGTGTGTTTTCCATGTGAAATGAGGTGTGTGTGTTTGAACTTGGTAGCAACTAAGGAGTTCCTAGAAGACTGGGTCATATTCTACAGTTAAGCTTTGGGGTAGAAGAACCCCAAGGATAGAGTGAGTGGCGGGAGCCACCAGTGGGAAGGGATGCTCACTGAAACCCTGGACTGATGGCAGGGAATAAGTGGGCTCTGTTTAGTTCCTTCAGTAGACTTTGAGGACCATATCTAGCTCAGTGCATGAAATTTAGTAAAAACCCAAAAAACCTATTGCCGTCTAGTCAATTCCAACTCATTGTGACCGCATAGGACAGAGTAGAACTGCCCCATAGGGCTTCCAAGGAGCAGCTGGTGGGTTCAAACTGCTGACCTTTTGGTTAGCAGCCTAGCTCTTAACCGCTATGCCACCAGGGCTCCATGAAACTTAGTAAGTGTTTAATATATATTGGTTGGAAAAAATGGCTCTCCAGAGTTATTAGGCCCTATGTCTCTTTTGCCTGGGCAGATGTTGAGGGATGTAGACTCCGTCATAGTTTTCAAAATCTCTCGCAGTAAAGGTTCCACCTGTTTACAATATCAGTTCTTTCACTGCCTTTGAGGTGAGCTTTTCTGAGATTAGTATTGTTGGCGACAAACATTTATTAATGGTGCTGTAGGCACTATGCAAGGAGCCCTGGTGGTGCAATGGTTAAGAACTCAACTGCTAGCTGAAATGTTGGAGGTTTGAACCCGCCCAGTGGCTCCTCGGGAGAGAAGACCAGGTAATCTGCTCCTGTAAGATTACAGCCTAGAAAACCCTATGGGGCAGTTGTGCTCTGTCACATAGGGTTGCTATGAGTCAGAATTGACCCGACACCATACAACAACAGCAACAGGCACTCTGCTAGGTCTAAAGTAGGAAGCTGTGAAGTCAGAGAGCCCTTAATCCCAGCATTTATGGTTAGTCTGGATTCCAGCAGAGGGGCACGCCAAAGCACTGAGAACCCATTGCCTGATATGCCCAGATGCTGTTACCTGGTTCTTGAGACAAAGCACAAAATATACATGAAAAGTGATGATATGCAGCTGCATTCATCACAATGTTAATGGTAGTTATTTCTAGATGGTGGGATTAGGGACGATATGCTTTTCTGTATTGTTTAAATTTCCTAGAGTGAGCATGTATCTTGATCAGAAAAAAAAAACTATTTTGTGTACTTTGGAGAAAGATTTTTTTAAAGAAGCATATATGTTTAATCTTTTAGCTCACTAACCTGGCCTGTCTCTTTCTAGTGAGGGGGTTGACTTGATGGATGATCCTGTGATTAAGATGATTGCACGAAAGCACAAGAAGTCTCCTGCTCAGGTATGTGGATGGAGGGCTGTCTGCTTGGCTGGCAGTGGACTTTTCCCCATTCCCATGGAGTCACTGGGCTTTGTGGAGGAGGAATGGTTAGCATATTCCCATTCAGTCAGGGTACTCACTCACACCTTTCAAGACCCAGAGGGCGATTTTCTACTTGCAGAGTTCCCAGGCAGTCTCTGCCCCCACCAACTGAATTGGTAGCTAGCATAAAGTGAAACGAGGAGCCCTGGTGGTACCGAAGCACTCGGCTGCTAACCAAAAGGTCAGTGGCTCGAACCCACCAACCGCTCCATGGGAGAAAGATGTGGCAGTCTGCTTCCGTAAAGATTTACAGCCTCAGAAACCCTATAGGGCAGTTCTACTGTGTCCTACAGTGTCACTATGAGTCGGAATCAACTGATGGCAAGGTTTGTTTGTTTTTTTTAATAAAGTGGAACAGAGGTTATTAAAATCTTTCTTGTTCTGAGTCAGATATGTTTGGGGGAATTGGATACCTGTTCATGGAGTCTCATTAAGGTGTAGGCAGGTCCTCTGACCTTCTCCTTGGGCCAGTGGCAGGCATTACAAATATACTTGTGGAACTGTTCAGAAAATGCTAGTGTGATTTCTAAAGGACTTTGTAATAAAAGCTCCTACTGTACCTGACTTGTGGACTTTTACTGCACAATAAAACTCAGACTGTTAAGAAAATTACTTAAATTTGACTTCATATGATTTCCCTTTGTGATATTAAACTTTTTTTTTTCCTCCTGCAGATTTTGATCCGATTTCAGATCCAAAGGGGTGTGATAGTGATTCCAAAATCTGTCAATCCGAAGCGGATTCAAGAGAATATCCAGGAATGTGTTTTTTCTTTTATTTAGAAGGATTTAGAATCATGTATTAGTTAGGGTAGGTTAACTACTGTAACAAACAACCCCAGGATCCCTGGGGCTTAATGCAGTAGAGGTTTATTTCTCTGTTTCTCATAGTTCACTGTGGATGTTAGTAGTTAGCCTTTTATTCAGTGATTTAAAGACCCAGGCTCCTTCCCTCTTAGAGCTCCACTTTCCTTTAGGGCCTTGGGGTTTTCTCTATTCATCTCGCAGACACGGAAAGAGAAAAGAGGATCTCATGTAAGAGATTTTTTGGCTCACGTCACTTCCACTCTTGTTGAATTGGCAGGATACAGACATAGTGGCCATACCAAACTACAGAGAAGCCTGGGATGTTGTATGCTCAGGAAGAAGAGGAAGCAAGTTTGGTGGGCAGCTAGTCAGTGTCAGCCACAGGGAGGCATGCTGATCACTCGTTTGGGAATGGTTACCTTGAGTGTTGAAAAGGTTTCTGATCCCGACTTCTGCCTACTTTCTTTCAACTTTTAACTTTTTAAAATTTTTATTTTATTGTACTTTAAGTGAAAGTATATGATTCAAGTTAGTCTCTCACACAAAAATTTATACATACATTGTTACGTGACCCTAATGGCTCTCCCTATGCTATGACAGCACACTTCTCCTTTGCACCCCGGATTTCTCCTGTCCATTCAGCCAGCTTCTGACCCTCTCTGCCTTCTCATCTTGCCTCCAGACAGGAGCTGCCCATTTAGTCTCATGTATCTACTTGAGCTAAGAAGCACACTCTTCATGAGTATCATTTTATGTCCCATAGTCCAGTCTAATCTTTGTCTGAAGAGTTGGCCTTGGGAATGGTTTTAGTTCTGGGTTGACAGAGAGTCCAG
>NW_004444017.1:7178008-7201899 GCF_000243295.1 Trichechus manatus latirostris
TTCTTTGTGGTTACCTTGAAATTTACCCTTATCTTCCTAGGTTTGAACCAGTCTATTATTACTTGGTGTCACCTTGCCTTCCTCTCCATTAGAAGGTTCTATACTTACACCACTTATTCCCTCTTTTATTGTACTGATGTTGTTGACATTTACAGATTAATCTCTCTGTTTCCCTGTTGTAATTCTTTTGGTTTTGGATAGTCCTTGAGACTTCATTTCCTAGGTTGGTATCTGGCTGGTGCAATCTGCATCCTAGATTCAGCCTGTGCTCTGATTTTGTTCTCAGATCGAAGGACTCCCTCTAATAATTCTTGTAAGTTTGGTTTGGTTTTTACACTGTCCTTTAATTTCTGTTTAATCTGGAAATGTCCTAATTTCACCATCGTATTTGAACGAGAGTTTTGCAGGATATATTATTCTTGCCTGGCAATTTTTTTCTTTCAAGGTTTTATATATGTCATCTCACTGCCTTCTTGCCTGCATGGTTTCTGCTGAATAATCTGAATTTAGTCTTATTGTTTCTCTTTTGTATGTGACTTTTTGTTTTTCTCGAGCTGCTCTCAGGATTCTTTGTTTGTCTTTGGTTTTAGTGAGTGTGATTATGATATGCCTTGGTGATTTTCTTTTGCGGTCTATCCTATATGGGGTTCGTTGAGCTTCTTGGATGGTCAACTTTTCATCTTTCATGATATTGGGGAGGTTTTCTGTCAGAAGTTCTTCAATGATCCTCTCTGTGTTTTCTGTTTTTTCCCCCTGTTCTGGAACTCCAATCACTTGAAAAATTTTGCTTCTGATTGTATCCCACATAATTCTCAGGGTTTCTTCATTTTTCTTCATTCTGATTTTTACTCAAACAGAGTTGTATCCAAGTGTTTGTCTTCAATTTCTCTGATCCTGTCTTCCATTGTTTCAAACCTGCTCCTCAGCCCTTTTATGACACTGTCTATTTCTGAAATCTTGTTGTTTATCTTTTGGATTTCTAATTGTTGTTTTTGTATAATTTCTAGTTGCGAATTTGTTTTGGCATTTTGTTCCTGTATTATTTTCCTGAATTCTTCCAATTTTTAATCTGTATTTTCCATGAATTTGTCTATTTTTTCCTCATTTTTGTCTGCTTTTTGCTTCAACTCTTGGATACGTCTGAATATTAGAGATTTGAATGCCCTATCAGGTAGTTCTAGTGCCTTTTCTTCTACTGGAAAGTCATCTGGTGTTTTATTTTGGATGCCTACTGGAACTATCCTTTCCTGTTTTTGTATATGTCTTGATATACATATAACATTCAGTAGTTATTTTCCTCATTTATTGATTGTAGATTTGTTTGTTTCATCTTTTTTTTTTGGTTATGTCTGAGCTGGCAGGCTGTGCATTCTTTGTTGTTTGCTCGTCTGTGGGCACGATACTTTTTGCCTCCTTCTCAACTGGATAGGGTCAGTTGCTCAGTTATGGTACAGCAGGGCAGGTCCAGCTGAAGGGGAGTTGCTGGGATGGGGTGTTTGTGGCACGTACTAGGGCCGACAGGGAGGGCCAGGAACAGTGCATGGCAGGTTTCAGTAGGCCGTGCCTGTGCTGCTTGAGGGTGTGATGTTCACTGCATTGTGCAGGTAGGCAGGAAGGAGGGGGTAGATTGTGATGTGTGGAGCTAAGATGGGTAAGGGAAAGAGGAGAGAGAGGAGAGAGGAAAAGGAGCCAAAAACATACAAACAAATAAAAAAGAGTGCTAAGGGAGCTTGCCCTTGGAATGGAGAGATGAGAAATGGAGAAAAACAAAAAGAAAAAAAAATGGGTAAAAAAATGAATAAATAAAAATTAGGGGGGATAAAAAGGTAAAGCCCCCAGGGATCTCACAGGTGTAGCTGCAAGGACTGGGGAAGTTGCTCCCAGGGCGTTTAGTACAGCCTGGCTAGAAGGGGTAAAGGTGTCACCCAGTGCCAGGTATTCAGGAGACAGGAAGAGAAGGTAAGTATAGAGAGACGAGAAACTGAGAAATGAAAGACAAAAAGGAAAAAAGAGAAAAGAAAAACAAAAACAAGAAAAAAGAAATGTGCTCAGGGATCTCAATGTGTGTCTACGCAGACTGAGATAGTATCTTCCAAGCCTTGCAGTACTGCCTGGCTAGAAGGGGTTCCCAAGCCAAGAAAAGAAAAAGAAAAAGAAAACAAACAAACGAAAACAGAACAAATCAAAACAAAAAAAGAAAAGCCTTGGAGATCCCACCAGCATAGTGGCACAGGCAAGGAAGCAGTTCCACAGTCGAGCGGCATTTCACAGCCTTTCAGGAAAATGCAGAGATGGCACACGGAGCCAGGTATTTGAGAGAAAGGAGGGGGAGGTGGTGAGAGGTATAGAAGAAACCAAAATAAGTGGAAAAAGGCAACACCAACAGGCAACAAATGATACTCAGGGAGCTGGCCAGTGTGGGCCGGTGGAATCAAAGTGGCACCGGGGTGAAGCCAGTGCTTCCCGGCCAAGAGATTGTGGTTGCAGGAAGCAGAGGAAGCTGAGTCGGGGTGAAAAAGGGTGGGGGGTGGGAAAGCGTATATTGCTGGTTACCAGTTGTTCTGTCTCCTGCTGGAAGCTCTGTGAAGATGCTTTCCTGGACCCCCGTACACCGATCTCTGATAGGAGTCCAAGATGGCAGATCCATGCTGCATTAGCTGATAGGGGACCTCTGCATGTATCTCTCCTTGCTCTTGGTTCTCTGTCAGTTTCTTATTCCATCTGGTGCTTGGATGAGTTCTTTATCTCTTCATTTGATGCTTAGGGTTTCTGGATTGACGTTTGTCTCTTAGTTTTTTGGATCTTTGCTGTGGAGGGACAGTGTGTTGCTTAGGTCTATAGTGCCATGTTGCCCAGAAGTCGCCTAAGATAATTCTTGTCTACTATCTAGTTAGTGAGTGACTCCCTCCCTACCCACCCTCATAACCATCAAAGAATGTTTTCTTCTATGTTTAAACCTTTTCATGAGTCCTTATAATAGTCGTCTTATACAATATTTGTGCTTTTGTGACTGAATAAATTCACTCAGCATAATGCCTTCCAGATTCCTGTACGGTATGTTTCATGCATTCATCATTGTTCTTTATTGTTGCATAGTATTCCTCTGTGTGAATATATCATAATTTGTTTATCTGTTAATTCATTGATGGACACCTAGGTTGTTTCCATCTTTTTGCTATCATGAATAGTGCTGCAGTGAACATGGGTGTGCATATATCTATTAGTGTGATGGCTTATTTCTCTAGGATATATTCCAAGGAGTGGGATTGCTGGATTATATGGTACTTCTATTTCTAGCTTTTAAAGGAAGTGCCAAATTGATTCCAAAGTGGCTGTACCATTTTAAATTCCTACCAACAGTGTATAAGTGTTCCAGTCTCTTGACAACCTTTCTAACATTTATTATTTTGTGTTTTTTCGATTAATGCTAGCCTTGTTGGGGTGAGATGGTATCTCATTGTAGTTTTGATTTGCATTTCTCTATTGGCTGTTGATCATGAGTGTTTCTTCATGTGTCTGTTAGCCACCTGAATATCTTCTTTGGTGAAGGGCCTGTTCATATCCTTTGCCCATTTTTTAATTGGGTTATTTGTCTTTTTGTTGTTGAGGTTTTGCAGTATCTTGTAGATTTTAGAAATTAGACACTGTTCGGATTTGCTGTAGCCAAATTTTTTTCCCAGTCTGTAGGTTGTCTTTTGACTCTTTTGGTGAAGTCTTTTGATGAGCATAAGTGTTTGATTTTTCGGAGCTCCCAGTTATCTAGGTTCTCTTCTGGTGTTTGTGCATCGTTACTTATGGTTTGTATTTTGTTTATGCTATGTATTAGGGCTCCTAGCATTGTCCCTATTTTTTCTTCCATGATCTTTAACATTTTCAATTTTATATTTAGGTCTTTGATCCATTTTGAGTTAGTTTTTGTGCATGGTGTGAGGTATGAGTCTTGTTTCAGTTTTTTTCAGATGGATATCCAGTTATGCCAGCACCATTTGTTAAAGAGACTATCTTTTCCCCCATTAATGGACTTTTGGGCCTTTGTCAAATATCAGCTGCTCATAGGTGGATGAATTTATGTCTGGATTCTCAATTCTGTTCCATTGGTCTACGTATCTGTTGTGCCAGTACCAGGCTGTTTTGACTACCGTGGCAGTATAATAGGTTCTAAAATCAGGTAGTGTGAGGCCTCCCACTTTGTTCTTCTTCTTCAGTAATGCTTTACTTATCTGAGGCCTCTTCCCTTTCCATATGAAGTTTGTGATTTGTTTCTCCATCTCATTAAAAAATACCATTGGAATTTGGATCGGGATTGCATTGTATCTGTAGATTGCCTTGGGTAGAATTGACATTTTCACAATGTTGAGTCTTCCTATCCATGTAAAAAGTATGTTTTTCCACTTATGCAAGTCTCTTTTGGTTTCTTGCAGTAGTGTCTTGTAGTTTTCATCGTATAGGTCTTTTACGTCTCTGGTTAGATTTATTCCTAAGTATTTTGTCTTCTTGGGGGCTATTGTAAATGGTATTGATTTGGTGATTGCCTCTTTGAAGTTCTCTTTGTTGGTGTAGAAAAATCCAACTTATTTTTGTATGTTTATCTTGTATTCTGAAACTTTGCTGAAATCTTCTGTCAGTTCTAGTAGTTTTCTTGTGGATTCTTTGGGGTTTTCTGTGTATAAGATCATATCATTTGCAAATAGAGATACTTTTACTGCTTCCCTACCAATTTGGATGCCCTTTATGTCTTTTTCTAGCCTAATTGCTCTGGCTAGGACCTCCAGCACAATGTTGAATAAGAGTGGTGATAAAGGGCATTCTTGTCTGGTTCCCATTCTCAAGGGGAATGCTTTCAAAGTCTCTTCATTTAGGATGATGTTGGCTGTTGGCTTTGTAGAAATGCCCTTAATTATGTTGAGGAATTTCCCTTCTATTCCTATTTTTTTGAGAGTATTTATCAGGAATGGGTGTTGGACTTTGTCAAATGCCTTTTCTGTGTTGATTGATAAGATCACGAGGTTCTTGTCTTTTGTTTTGGATTATGATGGATTACATCGATTGTTTTTCTGATGTTGAACCATCCTTGTGTACCTGGTATAAATTCCACCTGATCATGGTGAATTATTTTTTTGATGTTTCTAAATTCTATTGGCTAGGATTGTATTGGGGATTTTTGCCTCGATGCTCATGAGGGGTATTGGTCTGTAATTTTCTTTTTTTATGGTGTCTTTACCTGGTTTTGGTATCAGGGTTATGCTGGCTTCGTAGAATGAGTCTCTGAAAGTTTGGTAGAATTATCCAGTGAAACTGTCCAGGCCAGGACTATTTTGGTTGGGAGTTTTTTAATTACCTTTTCAATCTCTTCTTTTGTTATAGGTTTATTTAGTTGTTCTACTTCTGTGTGTGTTAGTTTAGGTAGGTAGTGAGTTTATAGAAATTTGTCCATTTCCTTTAGGTTTTCAAATTTGTTAGAGTACAATTTTTCATAGTATTCTGTTATGATTCTTTTAATTCCAGTTGGATCTATTGTGATATCACCCATTTCATTTCTTATATGGGTTATATGCTTCCTCTCCTGTTTTTCTTTTGTCAGTTTGGCCAATGGTTTGTCAATTTTGTTGATCTTTTTAAAAAACCCCAGCTTTTGGTCTTGTTAACTCTTTCAATTGTTTTTCTATTCTCTATGTCATTTAATTCTTCTCTAATTCTTATTATTTCCTTTCTTCCTGCCCCCAAGGGCTTCTTTTGCTGCTCTCTTTCTACTTGTTCCAGTTGTAGGGTTAATGTTTTGATTTTGGCCCTTTCTTCTTTTTGGATGTGTGTATTTATTGCTATAAACTGACCTTTGAGCACTGCTTTTGCTGTGTCCCAAAGGTTCTGATAGCATGTGTTTTCATTCTCGTTTGATTCTATGAATTTCTTTATTCTATCCTTAATTTCTTCTATAACCCAGTAGTTTTTGAGCAAGGTGTTGTTCAGTTTCCATGTGTTTCATGTTTTTCCTTGCTTTTTCTGTTATTGATTTCTACTTTTATGGCTTTGTGGTCAGAAAAGATGCTTTGGATCTGTTAAGCCTTGCTTTATGGCCTAATATGTGCTCTATTCTGGAGAATGTTCCCTATGCAGTGGAAAAGAAAGCATACTTGGCTGCTGTTGGGTGAAATGTTCGGTATATGTCCATGAGACCAAGTTGTTTGACTGTAGCATTTAGATCTTCCATCTTTATTGAGCTTCTTTCTGGATGTTCTGTGCTTCACCAAAAATGGTATGTTGAAGTCTCCTACTATTATTGTGGATCTGTCTATCTCTCTTTTCAATGCTGTTAGAGTTTGTTTTATGAATTTTGGAGCCCTGTTGTTGGGTGCGTAAATATTTATTATGGTTATGTCCCCCTGGTGTATTGACCCTTTAATCATTATATAGAGTTTTTCCTTATCCTTTGTGGTGGATTTTACTTTAAATTCTATTTTGTCGAAGATTAATATTGCCACTCCTGCTCTTCTTTGAGTGTTGTTGCTTGATATATTTCTTTTCCATCCTTTGGGTTTTAGTTTATTTGTGTCTTTAAGTCTAAGGTGTGTCTCTTGTAGGCAGCATATAGATGGGTCATTTTTTTTAATCCATTCTGCCACTCTCTGTCTCTTTATTGATGTTTTTAGTCCGTTTACATTCAGCATAATTACTGATACGTGTGAATTTAGTGCTGTCTTTTTGATGTCTTTTTTTGTGTGTTGTTCACAGTTTCTTCGTTCCGCTTAATTTTCTGTGCTGAGTTGTTTTTCTTTACATCTGTTTCATTGTTGTTGATTTTGTATTTGCTAAGTCTTTATATTTTTCTTTTGATGTGTAAGATTGTTGGTTTCCTTTGTGGTTACCTTAATATTTACCCCTATTTTTCTAAGTTTAAACCAGTCTTTTATTTCTTTATATCGCCTTGACTTCCTCTCAATATGAAAAATCTGTGTCTACATTTTTTAGTCCCTCTTTTTTTGTTTTAATGTTGTCATCTTTTACATATTGACATCTCTGTTTCCCTATTTTCAGTGTTTTAGCTTTGATTTATTTTTGTGACTTCCTTATCTGGGTTGATATCCAGTTGCTCTGTCTTATGTTCTAGTCTTGGATTGTTATCTGATGTTATTGATTTTCTAACCAGAGGACTCCCTTTAGTATTTCTTGTAATTTTGGTTTGGTTTTTGCAAATTCCCTAAACTTGTTTATCTGGAAATGCCTTGATTTCACCATCATATTTCAGAGACAATTTTGCTGAATATATAATTCTTGGCTGGCAGTTTTTTTCTTTCAAGGCTTTATGTATGTCATCCCATTGCCTTCTTGCCTGCATGGTTTCTGCTGAGTAGTCCGAACTTAGTCTTATTGACTCTCCTTTGTAGATGACTTTTTTGTTTATTCCTAGCCTCTCTTAAAATTCTCTATCTTTGGTTTTGGCAAGTTTGATTATGATATGTCTTAGTGACTTTCTTTTGGGATATACCTTATGTGGGGTTCAATAAGCCTTCTGGATAGATATCTTCTCATCTTTCACGATATCAGGGAAGTTTTCTGCCAACAAATCTTCAACAATTCTCTCTGTATTTTCTGTTATCCCCCCTGTTCCAGCACTCCAATCACTTGTAGGTTACTCCTCTTGATACAGTCCCATATAATTCTTAGGGTTTCTTCATTTTTTTAATCCTTCTATCTGATTTTTCCTCAAATAAATTGGTGTCAAGTGCTTTATCTCCAGTCTCACTAATTCTGACTTTCATTGCCTCAGTTCTGCTTGTATGACTTTCTATTGAGTTGTCTAATTCTGAAATTTTATTGTGAATCTTCTGGATTTCTGATTGCTGTCTCTCTATGAATTCTTGAAGCCTGTTAAATTTGTCATTATGCCCTTCTCTAATCTTCTTAAGTTCCTCTAATGCTTGATCTGAATTCTGCCTAATCTCCTTCCTGATCTCTTGAAGAGTTCTGTATATTAATCTTTTGTATTCTGCCTCCAGTAATTTCAAGAAATTCTCCTCCTCCTGAAAATTTCTTGATTCTTTACTTTTGGAAGCTTGCTGCAGCCATCATGGTCTGCCTGTTTGTGTGATTTGCAATTGACTGTTGTCTCTTAAAAGTTATTATATTTATTTATTTTCTCTTTGCTTACTGTGTCCTAGCTTCTTGTTTTGATATGCCCAAATAGGCTGCTCATGTGAGCTAGCCTGATCACTAGTGCCCCTGAAGCTCCAACATCTTGCCACCAGGTAGCCAGACCTGCCAATAAGTATGTGAGCCCAGGAGTCTGCCCACTTCTCCTGTATGGATTCAGCACAGGTGTCCAGGTAGTTAGCCACCAAGTGTGTAGTGCAGGCTTTCATTATAGTCCTAGACAGGCATGGGTGATTGGTGTAGGCACAGGCATCCAGTTGCAGCAGAGGGACACATGCTGAGCAAGGCAGGGGGCCGACAGCTGCCCCCGAGTGTCCAGGAGGAAAACATGTCCCTGTTCCCTAGAGCGCGTAGGTGGGTGGGTTTGCAGCCAGATTATGAGCACCCAGTGCTGTTGGTGGAATGGACTGCAGGGCATCACTTATTCTTGGGCCCCTGTTGGAGGTGGCTAGGTGGTGTGGGTGGATCCACCAGTCCTCAGGCCCCTGATGTGGGTAGGTGAAGACCCTGCTTAATGGGCATAGCAGTGTCAAATGTCACGAACCTGCCACTTCACAGCTGAAACAGTTGAAGTTAGACTTCAGGTATCTACCCTGTTGTACTGTGGTAATGAGGGCCTGCGCTGTTGAAATGGGTCCACACAAGTCTCTGCAGGGGGAAAGGCACTCAAAGTCCATGGACCCCTTATGCCTGTGCCTAGACAAAGGAGCTGTGCCTACCCTGAGTTCCTGGCTTAGGGGAGCTGGCAGATTAGTTTTTCCCCTGTTTGTTGATTTATTCCCTCTCCAAGGCTAGAAGAATGGCTCAGGGTGCATGACGGGTCCTACTTCCTATCAAGGGAACTCAGCAGTCACTGAAGCCGCCTCAGACCCAGTGCAGAGCAGGGAAAGGGGAGGTGCATGGGAGAGAGGTTTTTCCTAAAGGGAGATGTTTTTGATCCGTGTGGTAGGCCAGACACAAGTACTTATCCTTTCACCTATTGAGGGCTGCTTCTCACTGGTTTTGGATGGCCAAGTAGATTCTCTGCTGCTTGGTCTCTTCTGATGTGGAAATCGACTCCCGAGCTCCAGTGCTTGCCTCACTGTGTGCCATGAGTTGATCCGGCCTGAAGGGCTCCAGCTACTGCTGGGTCAGGTCTGGCAACTCCCTGCTGCTTCTGAACCATCTCTCCCCCTGCCAGTCAGTCTGATTCCTCAACTTTGCTTTCAATGTTCAGGACTCCTAGATTGTCATATATAATCGATTCACTTGTTTTTTCGGGTCTTTGTTGTAAGAGGGACCACTGGAAGCGTCTGACTACTTTGCCATCTTAGCCCCGCCTCCTGCCTACTTTCTTTTAAGAGGTAGGAATGAAGACTGACTGGATAGTTATCTTTATTTGTCAGAATGTGTACAAAACACTGAGAGGCAGTGATCCTTTTGAAGGCATTTTTCTTTTTTTACCTCAGTCAAACAACTTCAGACGTTTGTGAAATTTGTTTTTGTAACCATATGTGGCTTCTACCTGAGGACACAGTCTATAGCTCAGTGGTTAAAAATCATGGGCTTAGGATTCAACAAGTCCAACCTATCACTTAACAGTTGTGTAAACCTCTCTGTTGCTGTTAAGTGCCGTCGAGTTGGTTCCGACTCGTAGTGAACGTATGTACAACAGAATGAAACATTGCCCAGTCCTGCTGCATCCTCATAATTGTTGCTATGTTGGATCCCATTGTTGCAGCTACTGTGTCAGTTCATTTTGTTGGGAGTCTTCCTCTTTTTCAATGACCCTCTACTTTACCAAGCATGAAGTCCTTCTTCAGGGGCTGGTCCCTACTGATAACATGTCCAAAGTATGTGAGACCAAGTCTCACCATCCTTGCTAAACTTAGTTTTTTCATCAGTAAAGAAGGGTGCACCTATCTCATTGGATTGTTGTGAGAATTAAGTATAATAATGCTTGTAAAGTGATTAGCCTAGTTCCTGGTATATAGCAACACCTGATCATATTAGCTGCTAATCATTGTCATTGAAGTCATCCTTGAAACTATTTCATGGGAATAGGTATCCTTCATAGCCCACATCCATGTCACTATAGATTTGTGTGAGTTTGGGATTAGCTAGGCAACTGAATCTTTGGTAGATATAGTTCTCTGATGTCCAGAAGTCTTGTTTTGTGGGTCTTTGAGATTTCCAGTAGCTCCACGAGGGCACTACTGTATCTCTAAGGCTTAGTACAATAGCTAGTACAAAACAAGTGTTCAGTAAGTATTAATTGATTGACCAGTACCCTCAGGCTCATTGTGGATATCAGGTTGGTTGAGGTGGGGCACTGTTTCGTTTTTTGGCAAGTGTAGTATTTCCTGTTTGTAGAGGTGGATACTAAGATAGAGAGACCTTGGAAAAGGTGGCAGAATGCCTCATAGTGCTCATAGTACTGTTTCTACTGGACACCTGTATTGGGGAACATGTTCCCCTTCCCACCTCTCACCAATATGTGCTTTTCATCATCCTTCCTGAGGTGCCCTCGTCTTTAAGTGGTGTAGACCAACAAAAGGAGACCAGTCAGGCAGCCCTTAAGCCTAAAAAGTGCCTGTGAGTTTGGCTCAGCTGTGAACTCTGTTCTTTCAGATGACTTCTGAGGGGACTCTTAGAATTATGCCTAAAATCTTGGGCTAGCTAGCAGTTAGAATTTGACAGATGTGGCTGATTGGCTTCTGCCCCACATGGGGGCGCAGCTAAGATGTCTTCTATCAGTTGCAGTGCAGCCAAGGTTCCTGGTTATACCTCCTGGAAGGGCATATGTTGAAGAAGAAGCCAGTAGCCCATTCAGTTTGAGACACCTCATCTAATGAATATCCACAAAGGTTCATAACTGTCTGAGCGAGCTCAGAAGTTTGGAGGATTGTGCTCGGGTTTGATTGCAAGTGAGAGCCAAGACAGCCTCTACATTCTGCCGTTGTAGCTCTCAGTGCCCTGGGGTCTCATGGCCTTGTGGCAGTAAAGGTACCTCCGGGACTTTGGACGTGCAGCCTAAACGTCCTGTTCCTTTGCGTTAGACCTGTGCATACTGAGGGGAGATGCTGTTCCTGGACCAGCCAGGCAGGGTCAGGCATATGTGTGGCCCAGAGTGACCAAAAGCAGATGTGATCTGATGGGCCGAAGATGGAGAGCAGAGGTGTTTTAAGAGGAGTAGGATGAAGCATCAGTCATATCAAGAGGAGTACAAGAGCTGAGATAGACACTTACCCAGTCTAGGAACTGGGTAAACAGGATCAAATAGGGAAACAAAAGAGATGTTGAGTAAGGCAAGAGTGCTGGGGCTTGTTCTTACAGAGTGCTGGCCCTCAGTGGAGAGGCTGGTTGGCAGAGTCTGATACCCTTTTCTTCCAGCCCCAGATACCCACTCAGTAACGCTGGACTGAGGCTGTTCCAGCCCTTAATTTGTTGAGACTCTTCTAAAACTGCTCTTTAATCCTTAATCCAAACTACGCTCCTTCCCTCCCCTGCTCTCCTCCTGGTCAGAATTTCCATTTACAAAGTACAGTAAAACCTGCGAATGCTAGAACCTGTGTAAGGCGGAAACCTGTGAGAGAAGGAAAACTCGAATATTTTCCACTAAAATGAGCGATTGAAAAGTGATAAGAGTGCACCCTCTCAAAGGCGGAAAACTTGCGAGACCTGGAAAAACAAGGCAGTCCTGTCAAGTTCCAGCTCTCACAGGTTTCACTGTATATTAGTTTCCTAGGGCTGCTGTAACAAAGTACCACAAGCTGAGTGGCTTAAAACAGTAGAAATGGATTGTCTCACAATTCTGGACACCAGAAGTCTGAAGTCAAGGCCTCAGCAGGGCCGTGCTGTCTCTGAAGGCTCGAGGGGAGGAGTCTTCCTTGTGTCTTCCAAGCTTCTGTTGACCTCTGGCAATCCTTGGTGTTCCTTGACTTGTAGCTGCATCACTCCAATCTCTGCCTCCGTTGTCACATGACCTTCTTCCCTGTGTCTCTGTGTGTCCTCTCCTCTTTTTATAAGGACACTAATCGTTGGATTTAGGGCCCACCTTAATCCACTATGACCTCATCTTAATTAATCACATCTACAAAGACTCTATTTCCAAATAGGGTCACATTCTGAGGTTCTGGGTGGACATGAATTTTTGGGGGATGCTATTCAACACACTGTACACGATGTGACTGATTTCTCCAGGATAGGGAATCTCCTGTGGGGTAGAGATTGGGGCCCTGTGGACTGTCACCCTCCGAGGGGCATATTAGAATCACTGTTCTAACTTCTTTCTCCTCTGGAATAATTCCCCCTTCAGTGGTGGAGGGGTTGACACTCTCTTGTGGAAAATGTTGTGGGAGTAGATCAGATTCCGCAAAAAAAGTGGGGGGGGGGAGGAGTTTAGAATACCATTTTAGAAGTAATAAAAGTGATTGCTCATACAAATAATTTATACTGCGACATAGATACTGTCAGAGTTTATAGTCCCAGGGCTAAGTGACTGCCTAGTTGGTAGAGGTCTATGGAACAAATTTTTTATTTTTTGAGCAGTGGGAAAAATTTTTTGCTGCACTTTTTAACTGTAGGACAGAGTAGAACTGCCCCATAAGGTGTCCAAGGAGCGGCTGGTGGATTCGAACTGCGGACCTTTTGGTTAGCAGCCGATCTCTTAACCACTGCGCCACCAGGGCTCCACTTTTTAACTATTCCCATATATTCCTTACTCCTATAAGATGATTGCAGTATTGTATACCATCCTTCCAAGGTTTCCTAACCTTAGCCTAGACTAAGCCGACACCAGTCAAATAATCAAAATCAAAGTGCGTTTTGGGAACCTAGGCGGTGGCAGGTGTCTCAGGAAGTGTTTCTTTTACATTTTTGCATCCCCTACAGAGATGGTACAGTGCTTTGCACATAACAGATGCTCAGATAAATATTAGCTAAATTTAATTTCCTATGAACATTTTATTTTGGTTGCAGGTGTTTGATTTTGAATTAACAGAACAAGAAGTAGATGACCTCCTCTGCTTAGACAGGGATTTCCGAATCGCCAGATTCCCCATGTAACTATGACTCCTTTACTTCCTTTTAAAATAGAAGGCACAATATACAGATTGGATGACTGGTTCCTAAATTGGTATTGATTATATACATTTTAGGTTATTAAACCTTAATAAAGGAACCCTGATAGTGCAGTGGTTAAGTGCTTGGCTGCTAACTGAAAAGTCGGCGATTCGAACCCACCAACTGCTCCGGGGGAGAAAGATGTGGCAGTCTGCTTCCGTAAAGATTTACAGCCTTAGAAACCCTATGGGGGCAGTTCTACTCTGTCCTGTAGGGCATAATTCTATCTTGTTTGAATATGGGCCACTGAATGAAGCCAAAGACTAATTTCATACACTGGGGAGTTTAAAAATACATAACTGTATCATTGAAAATGTTTCTCTTAAAAAATGATAATCATTCTGTTTCTATCTTTGATTTGTTTTTAGAGCTGAAAATCACAAAGACTACCCTTTTAATATAGAGTATTAAGGATAGCTTCCCTTGTCCTAATTTCCTGCTCAGCCCAGAAAAATCAATATGTTTGGCGTGACCCTCTTGAAAACGTTCTCTTCTATCCTGCCTTTGCAAAGGACTCTGCACTCACAGTGACAGAGGCAGCTTTGGCTAGTGATGGGAAGAGCAGAGTCTGAGTGGATTCCTGCCTGAAACAGAAGCCTAGTTCTCAGAGAAATCTGAAGAATTCAGCGTGGTCTAAGTGATTAACTTAGTCAATGAAAGAAAGTCATGGGAGCAGTGATCACTATGTGCTGCTCTGCCTAAAATTGTTAGCGAGTGTGTGTTGTGAGTGACTTTCTAAAAAGAATAAAGGATGTCTACTATATTTATTTAATTTTCCGGAGTTGTTATTCCTAAATAATGTTTCCTCTCTCCGTTGGAGAATCCATACTATTCTTATGAATCTATTGAGTACCTAGTGTGATGGAATTTTTACAAAACATGCCATATGGCTTCTACCCTCTAAGAAAGGATATTTCAGAACTCATGAATTATTTACTTTCACGTTTTAAAAAACATTGTATTAGGGAAATATTTAAACATATATAAGAGTTGAGAAAATAGTATGTTGAATCTCTATACCCATTACTTAGCTTCAACAGTTATCAACCATGACCAATCTTCCTTTTCTATACTACCTTGTACTCCCTACTACTCCCTCCCCCTAGATTATTTTGAAGCAAAATCATTATCTTCACACATTGAAAGGAAAATTGGGTGAAACAAGGAAGCTGTATCAATTCATCAGAGAGACTTTTTTTTCTTATTTAAAATCCTAACTTTTAAATCCTATTTTTTTTTAAATGAAGTCTTCTGGTAAGTCAAATTATACCTGTGGAAACCCCAAATCTAAGATGAAATATAAATCATTTTCCCCCCTCATACACTCATTGTTTAGCCTGATCAAACTCCTTGTATCAGAAAAAGAATGTGAATCTTGGTCTCTTACCCTATCAAGGGCAGAGACGGGATATTCACTCTTAAGCTTGTTTAGTGCAGTGTGCTAGTTACTTGGTGCACACCATTCCCAATATGGCCCATAGACTCCCAGCCTCCCAGGGATTTGTGGTCACTGTTCCAAGCCATCTCTGCTCAGCATATCTGGCCTAGCTCTGTGCCCTTAGTTTCATATATAAACTGCAGGGATTTAGCTTTTGTTTGACTCGCTAGTTATTTTAGCCGACCTCATTCTAGGAATTTGGCCCCTATCCAAAGGGAGTTAAGCTAGAAGAAAATCTAGGTATCTGTCCCCATAGTTCTCCCAACGCTCTCCTCTCTTTTCCCATGTATTGTCCTATACCATTGCAGTGTATGAACCTCTCAGAGTTTCTTCCCAATCTGGCACAATGCTTGGAGAAGTGATGGGGGTTAAGAAATTCTATTCAACAGTGGCTGAAGGAATTTGGTTTGGGAGCAGTTAGGCTCAATGTCATCAGGTGGGCCAGCAGAGTTAGGAGTGTGGGTTCTGCAGTCAAAAGACCTGGACTTGAGTTTCAGCCTCTTTTAGCTCTGTTAAGATTACTTAACCTAACAATGTCTCAATTTCCTTATTTGTTAAATGGGGGCAATAGGAGCACACCTCCCATGTGTGTGTCAGTTTGTCATATGGTGGAGGCTTGTTGTTGCTGTGATGCTGGAAGCTATGCCACTGCTATTCAAATACCAGCAGGGTCACCCATGGCGGACAGGTTTCAGCTGAGCTTCCAGACTAAGGCAGACTAGAAAGAAGGACCTGGCAGTCTACTTCTGAAAAGATTTAGCCAGTGAAAACCTTATGAATAGCAGCAGAACATTGTTTGATATAGTGCCAGAAGATGCACCCTTCAAGTTGGAAGGCACTCAAAAGACGCCTGGGGAAGAGCTGACTCCTCAAAGTAGAGTTGACCTTAATGAGGTGGTTGGAGTTAAGCTTTCGGGACCTTCATTTTCTGATGTTGCATGACTCAAAATGAGAAGAAACAGCTGCAAACGTCCATTAATAATCGGAACGTGGAATGTACCAGGTATGAATCTAGGAAAATTGGAAGCTGTCAATAATGAAATGGAATGCATAAACATTGATATCCTGGGCATTAGTGAGCTGAAATGAACTGGTATTGGCCATTTTGAATCAGACAATCATATGGTCTACTACACCGGGAACAACTTGAAGAGGAATGGTGTTGCATTCATTGTCAAAAAGAACATTTCAAGATATATTCTGAAGTACAACACTGTCAGTGATAGGATAATACCCATATGCCTACAAGGAAGACCAGTTAGTTAATACGACTATTATTCAAATTTATGCACCAACAACTAAGGCCAAAGATGAAGAAATTGAAGATTTTTACCAACTTCTGCAGTCTGAAATTGATTGAACATGTCATCAGGATGCATTGATAGTTACTGGAGATTGGAATGTGAAAGCTGGAAATGAAGAAGGATTGGTAGTTGGAAAATACGGCATTGGTAATAGAAACGATGCTGGAGATTGCATGATAGAATTTTGTAAGACCAATGACGTCTTCATTGCAAATACCTTTTCTCAACAACATAAACGGCGACTATACACATGGACCCCTCCAGATGGACTACAGAGAAATCAAATCAACTACATCTATGGGAAGAGATGATGGAAAAACTCAATATCATCAGTCAGAACAAGGCCAGGGGCTGACTGTGGAACAGACTACCAATTGCTCATATGCAAGTTTAAGTTGAAACTGAAGAAAATTAGAACAAGTTGACGAGAGCCAAAGTACAACCTTGAGTATATCACACTTGAATTAGAGACCATCTCAAGAATAGATTTGAACACTAATGACCAAAGACTAGACGAGTAGTAGAATGACATCAAGGACATCATACATGAAGAAAGCAAAAGGTCGTTAAAAAGACAAGAAAGAATGAAAAGACCAAAATGGATGTCAGAAGAGATTCTGAAACTTGCTCTTGAGCATAGAGTAGCTGAAGTGAAAGGAAGAAATGATGAAGTAAAACAGTAGAACAGAAGATTTCAAAGGGTGGCTTGAGAAGAAAACTAAACCTGGAGATGGAAAACCAAAAGGGAGGAACACACTCTGCATTTCTCAAGCTGCAAGAACTGAAGAAAAACTGCAAGTCTTGAGTTGCAATATTGAAGGAATCTATGGGGAAAATATTAAACGATGCAGGAAGCATCAAAAGAAGATGGAAGGAGTACACAGAGTCACTATACCAAAAAGAACTGGTTGACATTCAATCATTTCAGTTTACCATATAAGCAGGAACCAATGGTACTGAAGGAAGAAGTCCAAGCTGAACTGAAGGCATTGGCGAAAAACAAGGCTCCAGGAATTGACAGAATATCAATTGAGATGATTCAACAAACGAATGCAGCGCTGGAAGTACTCACTCGTCTATGCCAAGAAATTTGGAAGACAGCTACCTGGCCAACCCACTGGAAGAGATCTATATTTATGCCTATTTCCAAGAAAGGTGATTCCACCAAATGCGGGAATTATCGAACAATATCATTAATATCACACACAAGTAAAATTTTGCTGAAGATCATTCAAAAGCTACTGCAGCAATATATTGACAGGGAACTGCCAGAAATTCAAGACGGAATCAGAAGAGGATGTGGAACCAGGGATATCATTACTGATGTCAGATGGATCCTGGCTGAAAGCAGAGAATACCAGAAAGATGTTTACCTGTGTTTTACTGACTATGCAAAGGCATTTGACTGTGTGGATCATAACAAATTATGGATAACATTGTGAAGAATGGGAATTCCAGAACAGTTAATTGTGCTCATGAGGAACATGTACATAGATCAAGAGGCAGTGGTTTGAAGAGAACAAGGGGATACTGCAGGGTTTAAAGTCAGGAAAGGTGTGGATCAGGGTTGTATCCTTTCACCACACTTATTCAATCTGTATGCTGAGCAAATAATCTGAGAAACTGGACTATATGAAGAAGAACAAATCAGGATTGGAGGAAGATTCATTAACAATCTGTGTTATGCAGATGACACAACCTTGCTTGCTGCAAGTGAAGAGGACTTGAAGCACTTACTGATGAAGATCAAAGACCACAGCCTTCAGTATGGATTACACCTCAACATAAAGAAAGCAAAAATCCTCAAAACTGGACCAATGATAAACGGGGAAAAGATTGAAGTTGTCAACAATTTCATTTTACTTGGATCCACAACCAACACCCACCAAAGCAGCAGTCAAGAAATCAAAAGATGCATTGCACTGGGCAAATCTGCTGTAAAAGACCTCTTTAAAGTGTTGAAAAGCAAAAATGTCACTTTAAGGACTCAGGTGTGCCTGACCGAAGCCATGGTGTTTTCAGTCACCTCATATGCATGCAAAAGCTGAGCAATGAATAAGGAAGACCAAAGAATTGATGCCTTTGAATTGTGGTGTTGGTGCCAGTTGTGGTGTTGACTGCCAAAACTGTCTTGGAAGAAGTAAAACCAGAATGGCTCCTTAGAAGCAAGGATGGCAAGACTATGTCTTACATACTTTAGACATGTTGTCAGGAGGGATCAGTCCCTGGAGAAGGACATCATGCTTAGTAAAGTACAGGGTCAGCGAAAACGCGGAAGACCCTCAAGGAGATGGACTGACCCGTGGTTGCAACAATGGGCTTAAGCATAACAATGATTGTGAGGATGGCGCAGGACTGAGCAGTGTTTGGTTGTGTTGTACATAAGTTCAGTATGAGTCAAAACCGACTCGATGGCACCTAACAACAACAACAATAGTATCTCACAAGGTTGTTGATAACAGTGTCTGGCCTATGATCAGTCTCAATAAGAGTTAGCTGATACCATTACCATTATCATCATCATCTTGTTCCTCAATTCCTCATGCAAATTGACTTTGAGTAGATAATGTCTGCCTCCCTATCCCAGCCTTCTACGTCTACATGGGCATGTATGGATCTTGTGGGGCTTAGATCTTGGTTCTGGGACCCCTGGTTTATATATACTATACCTAATCCTTGTCCAGGAGAGGTGTTTGCCACAGGCATCACCAAAACTAAAAGATATTTGTTAGTGACAGAAAAAAGAAGAAAGCCCAGTTCTCCTTGTAATGTTAATCATAGTAGGGGTGGACTTGGGGAGAGGGTGTCCAAGGAGGGTGTCCAAAAGCTCTAAGGAGAGGCTTAGTAAGGAGACTGTCTATAATGGACCAAAGGGAGGGTCCAGAGTGTGAAAGTACTCCTTTGAGGGTCTCCTACCACCTGCATAATACTATCAGTTTCTGACCCTGCCCCAGCCCCACTGTCAAGGACTTCTTTAATTTTTCTGCATTTGTTCCTCCTTATCGTTTATTAGTTATGGACTGCAAATTTCTCTCCCTCTCTCTCTTGCACCTTACTGTTTTCATTGATAGAAATTCCTTGGACATCTCTCCACAGTAGCACATACCAATCCACTTCATTGTTTTTAACAGCTACATTGTTTTCCATGGTACAGCTCTATCAGATTTTATTGTCACCAATCGGCTTTTGGAGGGCTGGGTGGTGGTTTTCAGATATTTTGCTCTTGCAAACAAAACTCCAATGCACGCTCCTGGTTCTTAAAAGGGCCCAGTGAACCTGCACATGATTTCCCCACGGGGCAACAAGGTTGTGCCCAGGGTCCTGGAAAATAACCTTCGGAATGGGAGGTTGGCATTGCTTGAGCCCTCGGTGCTGCCCAGTGGCTTTGTACTAGGAATGTGTGACTTTGACTGCTTTGGAGAAGTTGTTTACTTAATCTCTTAGACCCTCATTTTTTTGGTTAGTATCTATCTAGGGCTGCTAAGATTACATGATAAAATGCATGTAAAGCACTTAACACAATAATCAGCATGTAGTACTCTTTCTCTCTGTGTGTGTGTGTCTATTTTTCCTCTTCTTTATTTTCCACACAGAGTCACCGATCTAATCTTACCATTTTGCATATGTCCCTGGTCACTTATATCCAAATATCAGGGATCTTTTTTTTTTCTTAAGCCTAATTAACATGATGTTACTCTTGCCCTCTTCTAAGGGGAGATTATCTCATATCATTAATACGGTATTGGGATGCCAGAGGGTCAGAACCCATGGCAGTACTGGGGCTTGGTTTTCAATCAGTGAAAATCTTTCAATCCCTGCCTTCCTGACTCAGAGATGAGGGTTGGATATCTCCAGCCTTCATCTTCCTCCAGGTCCCTTACGTGGCCTCCAGCTTTTAAGTTTTTTGTGTAGACTGTTTCTGACTATACCCTTTCAATATATCTGTGTCATTGTGCATTGTGCAACATCATGATAAACAGAGAAAAAATTGAAGTTGTCAAGGATTTCATTTTACTTGGATTCACAACACCCATGGAAGCAGCAGTCAAGAAATCAGAAGACGCATTGCATTGGGCAAATCTGCTGCAAAAGACTTCTTTAAAGTGTTGAAAACCAAAGATGGCGCCTTGAAGACTCAGGTACACCTGACCTAAGCCATGGTGTTTTCAATCGCCTCATATGCATGAGAAAGCTGAACAATGAATAAGGAAGACCAAAGAAGAACTGACACCTTTGAATTGTGGTGTTGGCAAAAAATACTGAATATACCATGGACTGCCAAAAGAATGAACAAATCTGTCTTAGAAGAAGTACAACCAGAATGCTTCTTAGAAGGAAGAATGGTGAGACTATGTCTTACATACTTTGGATATGTCAGGAGGCATCAGTCCCTGGAGAAGGGCATCATGCTTGGTAAAGTACCAGGTCAGCAAAAAAGAGGAAGACCCTCAACAAGATGGATTGACACAGTGGCTGCAACAATGAACTCAAGCATAACAATGATTGTGAGAATGGTTGAGGACTAGGCAGTGTTTCCTTCTGTTGTACATAGGATCGCTATGAGTTGGAACCAACTCAACGGCACCTAACAAAAACAACATGGGTTGTGAACTTTATTTACACCATGTCTGCTATTCTTTTCCAGGGCACTGGTTTCTATCTGAAGAGAGTGGTGTTGGCTGTAATGGTCTTCTCTGTTCCTAGCAATGTTCCTCTGACAACAGTCTTGTGCACAGACTCTCCCTCATTTGCACAGCTTTCCCAATTTTCAATACCTTAAAAAAACAAAAACAAAAACAAAAAAACCATTGCTGTCGAATTGATTCTGACTCATAGTGACTCTATAGGACAGAGTAGAATTGCCCCATGGGGTTTCCAAGGAGCAGCTGGTGAATTCAAACTGCTGACCTTTTAGTTAGCAGCCAAACTCTTAACCACTGTGCCACCAGGGCTCCTTAGGAGGATCAAAACACAGGCTATTAATGCTAGGGAGACATGAGCGATGAGAAAGAGCATTGAAGTTCTTAAACATCACATGAATATACAGGATTACGTGATTGGGGACCTCTGGTTCTCCTCCTTCTGGGGCATATAATTGCTGCCACTGATACCACCTGGCAACAGCTGTCTGACACCTTACAGTTTTTGTTCTTTTACTTTGATTTTCTTTTGTCTTCATTAAAGAACATTAACTGTCTCCAAGTAGTTGGACTTGCATGAACTTGCTTACTTACTCTTTCTCTTTCTTTTGGCCACCCCTCACCCCCATTCTGAGTAGTCTTAGAGAGGCAGTGTTGAAGCCAAATGGGCCAAATCCTCTCTCCTTTCACCCCACAGTAACCAAGAACCAACCTGAGATGAGGAGGCTTGGCCAGGGGAACACTTCCATTGGAGCTTTATGTCTAGAGCAAGTGGGACAAAGTTGAATTCTAAAACCGTGCTTGTGGCGGTAGAGGTGTCCAGTGGGAACAGCAACATCCTGACATGATTTCCTGCTAACAGGTGGTTTTTGGACTTCCTGCCTCTGTGACTCCCAGAGTTGTTTTATGTCTGTCTCTCTACACCTGGTCCTCTACCTTCCTTCAGTTTTGTGAGGCTATCATTCTGGTGGTCTTTGGTGTTCCCAGCGACTCTATACCACTACCTAAATGCAACCAAACCCACTGCCATTGAGCTGATTACGACTCATAGCAACCCTGTAAGACAGGGTAGAACTGCCCCATAGGGTTTCCAGAACTGTAAATCTTTACGGAGGCAGACTGCCACATCTTTGAACTGCCAACCTTTCAGTTAACAGCTGAGTACTTTAACCACTGCACCACTAGGACTCCTTATACCACTACCAACACCTCCATAATTAAGCCTCTATGGTTATGAGTTGGAATCTACTCGACAGCAACGGGTTTATAGTTAGTTAGGGATATGAAACGTGGCTGCTTCTGGACCACCTGGATTATTGGCTGGAGCAACAGGATAACGGAGTTTTCAATGTCTTCTCTACGACACTGACTGACCAGCACTAAATTCCTGGGCTAGAGTAAGCCCCGAGGTTCTTTGACTTATAAAGGATTGAGTGTGTATAGATCTGATAGAGGTGGAGGTCACACTTCCTACTAAGATAGATGGGGATGGTGCTAGAGTGTTTAGGAACACAGGTTCAGCATTTGCCCCCTAAACTGTGATGGGGAAAGTTAGAATCTCACGGCTCCTCCTGGGTAAACCATTTGCCAGAGCTGTGGATTAAGGAAAAGACATGGAGGCTCTGGGCCTTGTTCTTTACACTCTACCAATCGGTTTGGGGGAACATAAGCTATGAACCTAGGTCCCTAGATGGTGCAGATGGTTTGCACGAACCTAAAGTCTGGCAGTTCGAACCCACCCAGCAGTACTATAGAAGAAAAAGCCTGGTGATCTGCCTCCATTAAGATTATAGCCACGAAACCCTATGGAGCAGTTCTACTCTGTAACACATGGGGTCACCATGAGTTGGAACTGACTCCATGACAACTAATAACAACAACGTGCTATGAACCAACTGAGTCCTAAGGGTAACTGAGAGCACTAAAGGGTGGGAGCATAGCCGGTCCAGCCTTTACTGCCACTCAGCTTGTCTGCTATGGGGACCTTGTTTTCTGTTCTTAATAGGCTCACTGCACAATGGGACTGATCCAACCTATCATGTCACTTCCAAGGGGATTAGAAATACAGAGTCTGTGGCTTTTCCTCTTTTATCTAACAGCTGACCCCTGACACCCAGAGGACATAAAAATCACTGGTGATATCCAGACTAACCTTTTCTATCTGTGTTTCAAGAAGGACGTTTCTCATTTTCTCTTCTTTCGGCTATGTGTGTGTGTGACTGCAGAGGTGGAGGGCAGAAGGTGGGTCTCCATTCCTAAGAGAGTAGAAGCCTGTATGACACTGTGTTTTACACACTCTGCCTCAGTCCATCCTCACAATAGCTTGAGGGTGGTGCTAGTTCTTTTTTTTTTTTTTTATTGTGGTAAAAGTATATACAACAAAATATTTACCAATTCAACAATTTCTACATGAATAATTCACTGACATTGATTACATTCTTCATGTTGTGCAACCATTTTTGTTCGCCTTTTCTAAGTTATTCCACCACCATTAACGTAAACTCAATGCCCCCTAAGCAAAAACTATCCCTTCCCCCACTTCCTCCCACCCCTGGTAACCACTAATAAGCTTTGGTTTCTAAATATTTGCTTATGAGCGAGATTATACAGTATTTGTCCTTTTGCGTCTGGCTTACTTCACGCAGCATGTTTTCAAGGTTCTTCCCTGTTGGGGCATGCATCAGCGCTTCATTTCTCTTTATGGCTGAGTAATATTCCATTGTATGTATATACCACATTTTGTTATCCATTCATCTGTTGATGGAGATTTAGGTTTCCAACTTTTGACTCTTGTGAAAAGTGATGCAACGAATATTTCCTCTATTTTTACAAATAAAGATACTTAGGTCTGTGAGGCCCCCAGCATGTCCATTGAGAACTTTTTTTTGAACTCTGAGTTCCGAGCCCTTTCCGTTACTCTAGAATTGTGTGTTACTACATTACTGTCGGAACTGCATTATCCCAGGGTTCAGAATTTTCAGGTTGGATTGCGTGGGATATAAGCCCTGTGAGAATTATTTTGGTGAAAATGTGTAGCACATGATTACCTGTGGTGAAAATGCTGTGAGTTGGTCTCAGGGAACATCTAGCTCAATTGGCATAACACAGTTTATAAAGACAATGTTCTACATTTTACCTTGGTGAGTAGTGTCTGGGGTCTTAAAAGCCTCTGAGCAGCCATCTAAGATACTCCACTGGTCTCACCCCTTCAGGAGCAAGGGAGAATGAAGAAAACAAGATACAAGGGAAAGATTAGTC
>NW_004444017.1:7201999-7228556 GCF_000243295.1 Trichechus manatus latirostris
TACATTTTTCTCCCATTGTGTCCAGGATTCTCTGTTTTGTTCCCTGTCAAGGTGGTCATTGGTGGTAGCCAGGCACCATCTAGTATTTCTGGTCTCAAGCTGGTGGAGTCTCTGGTTCATTTGGTCCTTTAGTCCTTTGGGCTAGTATTTTCTTTGTGTCTTTGGTTTACTTCTTTCTCCTTTGCTCTAAGTGGGATAGGACCAATAGATGTATCTTAGACGGCCACTCGAAAGCTTTTAAGACCCCAGACGCTACTCACCAAAGTGGGATGTAGAACATTTTCTTTATAAACGGTGTTATGCCAATTGACCTAGATGTCCCCCAGCTACTCAGTCCCTTGAAGTGTTTGAATGTGTCTAGGAAACTTCCTTGCTTTTGCTTTGGTCCAGTTGGGCTGACTTCCCCTGTATCATGTGTCGTCTTTCCCTTCAGTGAAGTTGACCCTTGTCTACTATCTAGTTAGTGATTTCCCTTCTCCCTCCTTCCTCATCTTCATAACCATCAAAGAATACTTTTTTCTTTGTGTAAACCTTTTCTTGAGTTCTTATAATAGTGGTCTCATACAATATTTTTCCTTTTGTGACTGACTTATTTCATTCAGCATGATGCCTTCCAGATTCACTCATGTGAAATGTTTCGTGGATTCATCATTACTCTTCATCGTTGCATAGTATTCTGTTGTGTGTATGTACCGTAATTTATTTATCCATTCATCTGTTGATGGACATTTAGATTATTTCCATCTTTTTGCTATTGTCAATAGTACTGCAATGAACATGGTGTGCATATGTCTATTCGTGTGATGGCTCTTATTTCTCTCAGGTATATTCCTAGGAGTGGGATTGCAGGATAGTATGGCATTTCTATTTCTAAATTTTTAAGGAAGTGCCATGTTGTTTTCCAAAGTGGTTGTACCATTTGACATTCCCACCAGTAGTGCATAAGAGTTCCAATCTCCCCACAACCTCTCCAACTTTTGTTACTTTGTGTTTTTTGGATTAGTGCCAGCATTGTTGGGGTGAGATGGTATGTCATTGTAGTTTTGATTTGCATTTCTTTAATGGCTAGTGATCAAAAGCATTTCCTCATGTGTCTGTAAGCCATCTGAATGTCTTCTTTGGTGAAGTGTCTGTTCATATCTTTTGTCCATTTTTTAATTGGATTTTTTGTCTTTTTGTTGTTGAGGTGTTGCCGTATCTTGTAGATTTTACGTTAGGGAGCTGCACACTGGCTATCAAAAGGTGGTTTGGTTCATCTGAAGTGTGTACTTCCAGGATAACTTGATGAATGCTGAAAATTTTCCCTTCTGGTCTGGTTACATCTGGTAGCCACTCAGCAGTTAGGCTGGGCCACTCCAGAGCATGGGTCATCACAAAATCATAAAGAAAAGAGGTGTTCTTTTTCCATATTTTGTACTCCTCATTGATCACATGTTCTTCCACGGCATCATCAAAGGCCATTCAGTGTGCTGGACCTTCGGGGCACGCTCTCGTATGCAGCTAGTCTACAGGACCGGCAGGGAGGCCCAATCACTCCATTCTTTACTTTTTGAGTTAAACTTTTTTTTTTTGTTTAAAGATGACTTCAGGGGATAATTTCATTTCAAGGTTTGAAGAGTATTCCAGGGAAGTAGTCTCAGGCGTTCCTCCAGCCTCAAAGGGTCCAGCAAATCTGGATTATTTGGGAATTTTGAAGTTCTGTTCCACATTTTTTCCCTTTCTATCAGGATTCATCTATTGTCTCCATGATTGAAATGTTTGGTAATGGTAGCCAGGCACCATTCAGTTCTTTTGGTCTCATGTTAGAGAAAGCAGTGGTTCATGGAGGCTATTAGTCCTGTAGCCCAGTTGCTTCTCTGATTCTTGGGTTTCCTTCTTCCTCTGTTGCTCCAGGTGAATCAGGACCAATTGTTGCATCTCGAATGGCTGCTTGCAAGCTTTTAAGATCCCAGATACTACTCACTCAACTGGAAGGTAGAAGAGAACCTTTAAAAACTCTATTATGCCAGTTGACTTGATTGTCCCATGAAACTATGACCTACTCCTCCAAACAGAGAAAACTAGTCCTGTAAGGTGTTTGGTTTTGTCTAAGTAGTATTAGCAGTTGTAGTGTCCCTGTAATTTTTCCTTTTCTAGAATTTCTTATGAATGGGATGATGCAATGCACACCTTTTAAATCTAGCTTTTTTTCACTTAGGTGTCCTGTACCCCCTGCCCACCCACCCCCCAACCCCTCACAAGGATCTAGTTTTTTTGCTTCATATAAAAGAAAGGCGAAAGGCCAGGGAACTTAGAGGGGTTTAGTGCCTGTGTTCCATCAAAGTTATCTCCCTCCAATCTCAAAGAAATAAAGTGTGTCAGAATTGGAAAGAAAGAAAGAAAACTGTCATTATTTTGTAGATGATATAATTCTGTACCTGAAAAAATCCAAAACAATCTACAGATAATTCACTAGAATTAACAACGGAATTTAGTAAAGTTTCTAGATAAACATCAGTATAAAGTAAATTGCATTTCTATATACCACCAACAGAGAGTAAAATTTAAATAATACGCCATTGTATCATATCATAAGGAACATTATGTCTGATCATACTGCTTTTAGAGATAAGATTACTCACTTTGTATAGGACTTTATTAGTATTTTTCTGTTACTGTGAATTCTATTTCTTAACATTCAGGGGCACCACATGTCATAATGCTGAGGGTACCATTATGCCTTTGGTGTTCTGCAACATGGAGGTACTACAAATATTAATTTTAGGAATTTTGAATCAGTTTTCATAAGAGAGAGTGGCCTAAGGTATTTTTCGCTTATATTTTATGTAGACATTTTGTGTCAGTACTCATGCATGAGATTTGTCTGTGGTTCTCTCTTTCATTTGTGTCATCTTTGTTATGTTTTGGTATCAGTGTTACAATGATTCATAAAAAGAATTCGGAGCCTTTTTTTCTTTTTCTGTGGTCCGGAACAGCTTAAATAGCAGTTGAATCATCTGCATTTTTTAAGATTGGTAGACTTGCTCTGTGAAACCATCTAGGCTCTGTGTTATTTTATTTATTTATTTTTGGTGGGGGAGGAGAGGGTATAAGCTCATTGACAAAATTTTCTATTTCATTTATAAAAAAATAAACTCCCCATGCCTATTTACAGTTTATCCTCTTCCACCCCCAGCCCCAGGAAACCACTTCTCTACTTTCTGTCTCTATAAATTTACTTTTTCTGGACATTTTGTGTAAACAGAATCATACAATATGTGTTCTCTTGTGTCTGTCTCCTTTCACATCACATAATGATTTTACGGTTTGTCCATGATGTAGCATGTGCTACTAATTTGCGTCTTTTTGTTCCTTATTAATATTCTATTGTATGGATATACCACATTTTATTTATCTATCTATCAGTTGATGGACATTTAGGCTGTTATCAATTTGGCTTATCACGAACCACGCTGCTATGAACATTCTCATTCAATTTCTCAGAGACATCACTTGGTTCAAAGTCCCATACCTCTAAGTACATGGCTAGTCTTTCCAGCATGGCCAGATCCCACCCTAAGACTGGAAGTGTGGCTGGCTTCACCCTGAGTCATCTGTTAGCACAAATTATCAGGTGTGGTCCCAGAGATCCACTATGATCACCTCATTAGCATAAACTGTCAGGTGTGGTCCTAGTGTCCCACCATGAATAACAAAGATACTTCTATCGCTCCAGAAATTCCAAGAGTTTAGAAGTTATCTTCCAACATACCCAAGCCAGCATCATATTGTTGTTGCTGTTGTTAGGTGCCATCCAATTTTTGATTCATAGCGACCCCATGTGACAGAGTAGAACTTCCCAATAGGGTTTTCTAGGCTGTAATCTTTTCTTAAATATTTTATTGAAGTTTTGGTGAAAGTTTACACAGCAAATTGTGTCCCCATTTAACAATTCCTACACATATTGTTCAGTGACATTGGTTACATTTTCCAACTGGGTCAACATTCTCATTATTTCCATTCTGCTTGTTCCATTTCCATTATTCTTGATTCCCTGCCCCTGCCCCTCCAACCTTCTCATCTTCATTTTAGGGTAAATGTTGACTATTTGGTCTGAAATAGATGATTTTCTTAATTATATATAAAAGCAGCATGGTACTCACTGGTGATATTGCTTATTTTATGAGCCAATCTGTTATTTAGCTGAAAGGTGACTTCTGGGATTAGTTTCAGTTCAAAGTTTAAAGGATATCTCTGGGTGGTAGTCTCGGGGGTTTCCCAGGTCTCTACTGGTCCAGTAAGTCTGGCCTTTTTTTTTTTTTTTAAAGATTTTGAGTTTTGTTCTACATTTTCTCCCATTCTATCTGGGACCATCTATTGTGGCCTGAGTCAGAGAGGTTGGTAGTGATAGCTGGGCACCATCTAGTTCTTCTGGTCTCTGGATAAGTGAGGCCATGGTTTGTGTATGCAATTGGTCCTGTAGACTGATTTCTTCTTTGAGTCTTTGATTTCCTTCTTTCTCTTTTACTAGATAAGTAGAGACCAACAGTTGTATATTAGATGGCTGCTTGGAAGCTTTTAAGACCACAGACATGCTTACTAAACTAAGATGCAGAATATAAACTTTATAGACTATGTTGTGCAAATTGACTGAGATGTCCCATGAGACAATGGTTCTAAGATTTCAAATCCAGTAAACCAATACTGTGAGGTGTTTGGTTATGTCTGGGAGGTATCTGTGACTGTGCCTCCTATGTGCTTTACTATACGTATGAATATATGTGCAGCATTAATAAACATGTATACAGATATGCCTATAGATACACCTATATATGTTCACATATATACACACATATACCTTCCTACACCCATATATGCATAGAATTCTGTCTTAGTTATCTAGTGCTGCTACAACAGAGATACCACAAGTGGATGGCTTTAACAAAGAGAAATTTATTTCCTTATGGTAAAGTAGGCTAAAGACCAAAGTCAGGGCGTTAGCTCCAGGAGAAGGCTTTCTCTCTCTGTTGGCTCTGGAGGAAGATCCTTGTCATTAATTTTCCCCTAGACTAGGAGTTTCTGCATGCGGTAACCCTGGGTCCAAAGGATGCGTTCTCTTTCTGGCACTGCTTTCTTGGTGGTGTGATGTGCTTGTCTCCCGCTCGCTTCTCTCTTTTATATCCCAAAAGAAACCAGCTCAAGACACAATCCCATCCCGTATATTGAGTCCTGTCTCATCAACACAACTGCCGCCCATCCCTCATCATTAACATCATAGAGGCAGGATTTATAACACATAGGAAAATCACATCAGATGACAAAATGTTGGACAACCACACAATATGGGGAATCATGGCCCAGCCAAATTGATACACATATTTTGGGGGGACACAATTCAATCCATGACAATATCTGTGTAACCACTCATGTATTTTTTGGTTGTTACTGCTGTTGTTGCTAAATTGTATATGTTATAGCATTTACCAATAATGTCCCTTATTCTTGTGTATTTCTTAGTGTCTTCCTTTACCTTGGTTAAGTTGTGCTCGCTTCACTGACATTTGGTGTTGTCTTTCCCATCAACAAAACTAACAAGTGTCTACCGTCTGGAGAGTGATTCCCCCTCCTTCCCTCTCCCATCCCTGGTAAATCACCAAAGAACGTTGATATCTATGTATATATCTATTTTTGTCTTTTTATAAAAGTGGAATCATACAATGTTTGTCCTTTCGTGCTTGACTTATTTCACTCACTATAATGTCCTCCAGATTCATCCATGTTATGTTTTGTGGACTCATCATTATTCTGTATAGATGCTTAGTATTCCATTGTGTGTATATACCACATTTTGTTTATCCATACATTTTCTATGTCGATGGGCACTTAGTTGTTTCCATCTTTTTGCTACTGTAAGTAATGCTGCAATGAATAAAGATGTGCATGTTTATCCGTGTCACTGCTATTATATCTCTAGGATGTATAGCTGGGAGTGGGATTGCTGGATCATAGGGTATTTCTATTTCTAGCTTTTTGAGGTAGCACCGTCCCATTTTCCATAGTGGCTGTATCATTTTACATTACCACCAACAGTGGATAAGGGTTCCAATCTCCCCAAAACATCACCAGCATTTGCTGTTTTCTGTTTTTTTGACCAGTGCCATTTTTGCAGGGGTGAGATGATATCTCTTTGTGGTTTTGACTAGCTTTTCTCAGATGGCTAATGATCGTGAGCATCTTTTCAAATGTTTGTGGCCTCTTGAATGTTCTCTTTGGTGAAGTGTCTGTTCATGTCCTTTGCCCATTTTTTAATTGGATTGTCCTTTTGTTGTTGAAGTTTTCTATATATTTTCATGATTATACCCTTATAAGATATATCATTCCCAAAGTTTTTTTTCTCTTTTTACTCTCTTGGTAAAGTTTTTTTATTTTTTTATTTTTTGTAATTCAGGTGATGCCTTACAGAACAAATAGTTTCTCATGAAACAGTAGTACACATATTGTTTTATGACATTGGTTAACAACCCCACACCATGTCAACCCTCTAACTTCTCAACCTTTTTTTTTTTTGGTGAAAATACACATAGCCAAAGATACACCATTTCAAAAATTTCTACATGCACAGTTCAGTGACATTGACTACGCTCTTCCAATTGTGCTGTTATTCTCACTTAAGATGAAGGCTTACAGAACAAAATAGTTTCTCATTTAACAGTTACTATAAATGTTGCCCTATGACAATGGTTAACAATCTCACAACACATCAACAATATCCTTTCTTGGTAAAGTTTTTTGATGAGCGTAAATATTTAGTTTTTAGTAGGTCCCAGTTATCTAATTTGTCTTCTGTTTCTCATGCATTTTTAGTTGTGTTTGGTAATCTATAACTGAAAGTAATTAGGTCCCATGGTCTTGTCCATATATTATCTTCCAGAAACTTTGTAGTTTTAGCTTTAACATTTATGTCTTTGATCTATTTTGTGTTAGTTTTTGTGTATGGTGTTAGGAATGGATCATGTTTTATTTTTCAGCAAATGGATATTGAGTTTTGCCAGCACCATTTGTTAGAGACTGTTTCTTCCCCATTGAATGGACTTTGACCCCTTGTCAAAAATCAGCTGCCCATAGACAGAAGGATTTACCTCTGAGTTCTCAATTCTAACCCATTGATCTCTATGTCTGTCATTGAACCAGTACCAGGCTGTTTTGATTATTGTGGCTGTATAGTAGGTTTTAAGATTTGGGAGTGTGAGGCCTCCTACTTTGTTCTTCTTCTTCAATATTGCTTAGGCTATTCGGGGCCTCTTTCCTTTCTGTATATAGTTGGTGATATGTTTTTCCATTTCAATAAAGAATATTGCTGGAATTTGCATTATATGTAAAGATTACTTTGGGTAGTATTGATATTTTCACAATGTTAAGTCTTGCAATCCGTGAGCAGGGAATGTTCTTTCATTTTCAAAGGTCTCTTTTAGATTCTTGCAGTAGTGTTTTATAGTTTTCATTATATAGGTCTTTTACATCCCTGGTTAGGTTTATTCCTAGGTATTTTATCCTTTTGGGGGCTATTGTAAATGGGATTGTTTTCTTGATTTCCTTTTTGGAGTTCTCCTTGTTAGTGTAAAGGAACCCGACTGATTTTCGTGTGTTGATCTTTGCACTGCCATATTGCTTGATCTTTCTGTTACATCCAGTAGCTTTCTTGTGAAATCTCTGGGATTTTCTATGTACAGGATCATGTCATCTGCAGACAGAGATTGCTTTACTTCTTCCTTTCCAATTTGGATACCCTTTATTTTCCTTTCTTGCCTTATTGCTCTGCCTAGGACATCCAGTACAATATTGAATAAGAGTGGTGATAATGGATATCCTTGTCTCATTCCCATTCTCAAGAGGAAGGTTCTCAGTCTTTCTCCATTTAGAATAGTGTTGGCTGTTGGTTTGGCATATATGCTCCTAATTACGTTGAGGAATTTCCCTTTTATTCCTATATTGCTGATAATTTTTTTTTAAATCAGGAAATGGCATTGGATTTTATCAAATGCCTTCCCTGCATCAATTGAGATGATCATGTCATTATTTTCCTTTGCTTTATTTATGTGGCGAACTACATTAATTGATTTCCTAATGTTAAACCACCCTTGCATTCCTGGTATGAATCCCACTTGATTATGGTGTATGATTTTTTTTGATATGTTGTTGAAATCTGTTGACTAGAATTTTGTTGAGCATTTTTGTGTGTATATTCATGAGGGATATTGGTCTGTAATCTTTTTTTGGGATATCTTTGCCTGGTTTAGTTATCAGGGTTATGCCAGCTTCATAGAAAAAGTTCAGGAGAATTCTTTCTTTTTCTATATTTTAAAGAGTTTGAGTAGAATTGGTGTCAACTCTTCTCTGAATGTCTTGTAGAATTCCCCAGTGTAGCCATGTGGGTTGGGGGCCTTTTTTTGCTGGGAGGTTTTTGATGACATCTTCAGTCTCTTCTTTTGTTATGGGTTTGTTTAGATTTTGTACTTCTATTTGTTCTAGTTTAGGTAGGTACTGTGTTTCTAGGAATTTGTCCATTTCACCTAGGTTTTCAAATTTGTTGGAGTATAGTTTTTCATATTCTGTTATGATCCTCTTTATATCAGTTAGATCTGTTGTAATGTCTCTAATTTAATTTCTTATTTTGGTTATATGCATCTGCTCATTTTTTTCCTTTGTCAATTTGGCCGGTGGTTTGTTTATTTTATCGACCCTTTCAGAGATCCAACTTCCAGTTTTGTTGATTCTTTCTATTGTTTTTTCTGTTTCATTTATTTCTGCCCTGACCTTTATTATTTCCTTTCTTCTGGTAGCTTTGGTCTTCTTTTGCTCTGTTTTTTAAAATTTGTTCAAGTTATCAGTTTAAATTATTGATTTTGGATTTTTCTTCTTTTTTGATGAGGCATTTATTGGTATAAGTTTCCCTCTGAGCACTACTTTTGCTGTGTCCCAAATGTTTTGATATGTTGTGTTTTCATTTTCGTTTGATTCTAATAATTTTTTAATTTGACTTTTGATTTCTTTTATGACCCAATGATTTTTGAGTAGCGTATTATATAGTTTCCATATATTCATTTTTTCCCTTTATTTTTCCTGTTATTCTAGCTTCACATTGTTATGATCTGAGAAGATGTTTCATTTGGTTTTAATCCTTTTTTAAATTTGTTGAGATTTGTTTTGTGTCCTAGCATATGGCCTATTCTGGAAAATGATCCATGTGTACTGGAGAAAAATGTGTATTGTTTTGTTGCTAGCTGAAGTGTTGTATGTATGTCTGTTTGGTCAAATTGGCTTATGGTTTTATTTAGGTTCTCAATGTTATTATTGATTTTCTTTTTAGATGTTCTGTCTAGAATTGAAAGTGGTGTGTTGAAGTTCCCTACTATTATTGTAAAGTTGTCTATTTCTCCTTTCACATTAGCCAGTATTTGTTTCAGCTGTTTTGGAGTATTACTATTAATTGCATATTTGGTTAGAATTGTTATGTCTTCTTGCTGGATTTATCTTTTTATTATTGTGTAATGTCCTTTATTTCTTGTAATAGATTTTGGTTTCAAGTCTGTTTTATCTGATATCAGTATTTCTACCACTGCTCTTTTTTGTTTACTGGTTGCATGGAATATTTTTTCCCATCATTTTGTTTTCAGTCTGTTTGTGTCCTTATGTCTAAGGTGTGTTTCTTATCGACAGCAAAAGGATAGATCGTGTTTTTTTTAATCTGTTCTGCTACTCTCTGCCTTTTGCATGGAGAGTTCAGACCATTTACATTTAAGCTTATTAATGGAAGTGAAGTGTCTACCTCATTCGTTTTGATATTTGTTTTCTGAGTTTTTCGTATCTTCTTTTTTTTAATCTCATTTTTCTGTTTCTGTCTGCTTTCTTGTGATGACTCTGTTTGCTTTCTTCCTTCTTTTCATCTGTGTATTTTTTCTTGGTGATTTCTTAGTGGTTACCACACATATTACCTTATCTGGCTTATAATTGTGACAGCGTTAAACATACGAACAACAGATAACATACAACCTTAACATATTAAATGTATTCCTTAAATGCTCTTCCCTTCCTCGTTTCTGTTGGTGAATTTCCATGAACATTGTGCATCTCATATATGATGAGTTTGTTTTGTACCTATTTCTTACAGTCCTGATGTTGTATTGTTTATGGGACGATGACTAAGGAAGACCAAAGAAGAATTGATGCCTTTGAATTGTGGTGTTGGTGAAGAATATTGAATATACCATGGACTGCCAAAAAAATGAACAAATCTGTCTTGGAAGAAGTACAACCAGAATTCTCCTTAGAAGCAAGGATGGTGAAGCTACATCTCACATACTTTGGACATGTTATTAGGAGGGATCAGTCCCTGGAGAAGGACATCATGCTAGGTAAAGTAGATGGCCAGCGAAAAGAGGAAGACCTTTCAGGAGATGAAATGACACAGTGGCTGCAACAATGGGCTCAAGTATAACAAGGATTGTGAGGATGGCACAAGACTGGACAGTGTTTTGTTCTGTTGTACCTAGGGTCGCTATGAGTTGGAACCAACTGGATGGCACTTAACAACAACAACAACATCATTGAGTTTATTCCTGGAAAATATCATGTACTGGTCCTTATGATTGTTCGTGTTGTTGCATTTTTTGGAGGTGTCTCTCTCTTATTATTTTTTCTGTGTCTATAGATTCGAGTATTTGTTTAGTGTTCTTGCCTTTCCATTTGGAGAACTCTCTTGAGTGATACTTGCAGAGCTGGTCTGGTAGTGGCAGAGCTTCTGTTTGTTTGGGAATATCTTGATTTCCCCCTAGTTTTTGAATGACAGTTTTCCTGGGTAAAGAATTCTTGGTTAGAAATTTTTTTTTGTTCAGTATTTTATATACACGTCTCCATTGTCTTCTGGCCTATAGAGTTTCTGGGGAGAAATTCACAGTAATTCTTATGAAGATATGTTAGATTGTGTTTTTCTCTTGATGCTTTCAGAATTCTCTCCTTGTCTTTAGTTTTGGGGAATTTTATTAGGATGTAGTACAGAGTTAATCTTTTTATATTTCTTATAATTGGGGTTTGTGTAGCTTCCTGTATTTGCAAGTTGGGTTCTCTGTCCAGGTCTGGGAAACTGTTCCTAATTGTCTCTTGGAAAATAGTTTCTATGCCTTTATTGTTTTCATGGTGCTCTGGAATTCCAATAATTCTAATGTTAGATTTCTTTATTGATTCCCATATTTCTATTTGGCTTTGTTCGCTTTTCTTTGTTCTTTTCTCTTGTTTTTCTTGAGACTTGATAAGTTCAGTTATTCTCTCTTCTAGTTCACTTAGGCTATCTTCTGTCCATTTGACTCTTGTTGAGTGTTTCACTTGTTTTTTCTAATTCAGTTGCTTTATTCTGCAGCTCCAGTAGTTCTCTCTTTTTTTTTTTTTTTTTTTGATGTTTTCAATTTCCTTGTTAAGGCTCTCATTTTGTTCCTCCATTTGTTTCCTGATCTCCGTTATTTTGTTTTCTGTGTCCTTTTTGCTTTCTTTTTACATATTTAGCACCACTGTCTGAAAATTTTCTATTTTTTTGCATTAACCCAGTCTCCATAGGAGAAATTTCCACTTCCTCATGTTTTCCTTTTGATTAGTCCTTCTTCTCTTGTGATTTTGTGTATTTTACTATCTTTTGTTGAACTTGGACCATTTTGATATCTTAAAAAAGTTTTTTTTTATTTTAATAGATTAAATTCTCTTTTCTGATTTTTGTGGGAAAGTTTTCTGATTATACTTCATTGATTTCGCTCCACTATATTCTCCTAGGGGCCCTGGTGGCCTAGTGGTTAAAGAGTTTGGCTGCTAACCAAAAGGTCAGCAGTTTGAATCCACCAGCTGCTCCTTGGAAACTCTATGGGGGAGTTCTACTCTGTCCTTTAGGGTCGTTTTGAGTTGGAACTGACTTGATGGCAATGAGTTGTATTCTCCTAAGAACAACTAGAGGACACTCTTATCCTTAAATTTTTTTCAGCACTGATTCAGGAGTTCTGGGTGCTTGGGCTCTGGAGTTCTAGTATGTGTGACAGATTTTAGCTGGCCACAGATGCTGACACAAGCCATGGTGTTCGGCTTTCCTGTGACAAATGTGGGGAGCACTCTACGTCCTTCCCTCATGGATGCCCCTGCACAGGCTCTCTCATAGTGTCCTGCTGTGGGCAGGGAATCTGTTATTTCCCTCTGTGTGGCCTGTCTGAAGTGTCTCCCTTGTGCTGGTGACTTTTCAATGTCTCCCAGTCCCAGTTCCTGTCCGTCTGGGGTGGCAAGATTCAAGAGCACTGTCTCACAGTGCCACAGTCTCCCTTTGCCCCCTCCCAAGTGTGCAGCCCACGAACTCCCACAGCCAATTTGTGCAGCCTTAGAAATCAGGCTACAGCTTCCTCATTTAGCTCCTGTTCTGTGTTTTTTGTTTAGGGTGTTGCCCCACCACATCCCAAAATGGCTGCGATGAGTAAGTGCTCTGTATGTTAGTGGGTAGGTTCTCCCAGCTTCTTTGGTGCCCCCTGACCCTCCTCTTGCCTGTTTCTTGACTCACCTAGACTCTCCAACACCGCAGCTGGTGTCTGGAGTTCTGAGATCTCAGCCTGTGTTTGTTTTTATTTGTTGTTCAGTGAGTAAGTTGCTGGGGGATAAATGGGAGTGACAGCTCACTTCACCATCTTGCCCCATCCCCCATCCTTTGATTTTTAACCTGTTTATGTCTTTGTGTCTCAGGTGTGTCTCTTGTAGACAACATATTGAAGGTCATTTTTTAAAAATCCATTCTGCCACTCTCTGCCTCTTGACTGGTGTATTTAATCCATTTACAGTCAGTGTGCTTATTGATAGGTATAGATTTACTACAGCAATTTTGTTACAGTTTTTTTGTGGTTTTAATTTTTTTTTGTTCTTTACTTTCTGTGATGAGTTCTTTTTGTATATGGATTTTCTTTTCTTTTCATTCATTACTGTCGTTTTTGTGTTTATTGATTCTTTTCTGTTTTCTTCTTTGTTTTGGTGAATATATTTATTACTTTTATTTGCAGTTACCCTGAAATTTACATTTATCATCCTAAATTTAAAACACCCTGTTATATCTTGAGATCGCCTTGACTTTCTCTCCATATGGAAGTTCTGTAGCTGTAGCATCCATTCCTTCCTTTGTTTTGAAGTTGTCTTTGTTTACGTTTTTATATCTCTGATTCCCTTTAATCAATTTTGTGGCTTTATTTTACTTTTTTGTTGTTGTTGAAGTTTTTACCTGGCTTGGTATCTGGGTGATGCTGTCATGTGTCTTTATCACAGGTTGTTGTCTGACTTCTTTGGTTTTCTATCTGAAGGACTTCTTTTAATATTTCTTGTAGGGTTGAAGTGGCGGTTACAAATTCCCTTGATTTATGCTTATCTGGGAATGTACTAATTTCTCCCTCAGTTTTGAAAGATAGTTTTGTTGGATATATGATTTTTAGTTGGCAGTTCTTTTCTTTCAGGGCTTTGTATATGTCATCCTGTTGCCTTCTTATCTGCTTGGTTTCTGATGAGAAATCTGCTCTTAGTCTTATTGAGGATTTTGTAGGTGATGTTTTGCTTTTCTCGAACTGCTCTCAAAATTCTTTCTTTGTCTTTGGTTCTGGAAAGTTTGATTATGATATGTCTTGGTGAATTTCTTTTGGGGTCTATCCTATATGGAGTTTATTGAGCTTCTTGGATGATAATCTTCTCGTCTTTTTTGATATTTGGAAAGTTTTCTACCATTATGTCCTCAAAAGTTCTCTGTACCGTTTTTTCTGTCTTTCCCTTCTGGGATTCCTCATATGTGTATATTATTCCTCTTAACCTTATCCCTCATAACTTTTAGGCTTTCTTCATTTTTCTTCCATCTGTTTTCCACTTGTTCCTCAAATAGCTTAGCATCAACGGATTTGTCTTCTGTTTCACTGATTCTTTCTTCTGTTGATTCAATTCTGCCTCTGTGTCCTTCCTTTAAGTTGTTTATTTCCGACATTTTATTGTAAACCTTCTGGAAGTCTAATTTTTGTTTTTGTATGCTTTCTATTTCTCTATGGAGTTTGCAATTTTGTTTTTATATTGTTTTCCTGAATTCTTCTAGGTTTTTTTTCTGTGTTTTCCTTGATCTCTTTGGAGAACCTAAATATTAGTCTTTTGAATTCATCATCAGGTAGATCTATTATCAGTTCTTCCCTTAATTTTGCTCATTTGCCTGATCCATTGTATCCTGTTTATTCATATGATTTGTAATTGACTGCTGTCTTTGAGGGATTAAGGTTCTATTATTTTTGTTTATATATTTCTTTATTGATTCTGTATTTGCCTTTTTGTATTGTTTTGCTATATCTGGAGCTTAGCTTTTTCCCTTTGTCTTTATATTGTCTAGCTTCCTTTGTATTGTTTTAATTGATGTTGTTTTGTAGTATTGGTCCGTGTATGACTATGATGCTCCTGGTTGGTTGGTCTATGTATGTGGTGCTGTCGGTTTGGTGGGTGTGCATTTTTTTCTCACTGGTGGGTATGGTAGGTCATGCACACACTATGGTCTTATGTCATAAGGCATGTATGACTCTTCTTAGAGTATTGTTTGGTGGTGCATGAACAGGTCTTTTACCCCAATATGAGGCATCAGGTGTTAGGTGGTCAAGGTCCTTTCACAGCTCTTGCAGGATAATACATTCCATCTGCATTGCTACAAGCAGTCAGTGTGACCTCTGAAGTGCAGGATAGGGTACAGGGAGGGGCAGGCAGGATCAGAGTCCCTCCCTGCTGGGGGCTTTGGCAGGGCAGTCCCACTTGGCTGGGGGTTTTGGCCAGGCAGGGCGTGCAGTCCTGTTCATATGTGAAAGGGTCTGTGAATGAGAGGGGGAGGGGGCAGAGGCTAATGCATTCAGGATGTGGTAGGGCAAAGCAGAGCCTACTAAGGTTTCAAAGATGGTCTGTACATCCAGGGGTTGGAGGTGCAGGACTAGGCTTATGCACCTTGGTGAGGGCTGCCTGAGCCTCATAGGGTGTGTGGGGGTGGAGCTAGGTTTGCATGCCTTGGTGAGAACCTCTAGGCTGTAATCTTTTTTTCTTAATTATGTATCTTTTATTATTGTTATACTTTAAATGAAAGTTTACAATCCAAGTCAGTCTCTCATACAAAGATTTATACACACATTGCTATGTGACCCTAGTTGCTCTGCCTATACTGTGACAGCACACTCCTCCTTTCCCCCTGAGATTTACCATGTATATTCAACCAGCTCCTGACCCTCTCTGCCTTCTCATTTCACCTCTGGACAGGAGCTGCCATTTAGTCTCATGTATCTACTTGAGCTAAGAAGCACACTCTTCACAAGTATTATTTTCTGTCCCATAATGCAGTCTAATCTTTGTCTGAAGAGTTGGCCTTGGGAAGGGTTTTAGTTTTGGGCCAACAGAGAGACCAGGGGCCATGTCTTCCGGGGTCCCTCCAGTCTCAGTCAGACCATTAAGTCTGGTCTTTTTACTAGAATTTGAGCTCTGCACCTCACTTTTCTCCTGCTCCCTCAGGGACTCTCTGGTGTGTTCCCTGTCAGGGTGGTCATTGGTGGTAGCCGGGCACCATCTAGTTCTTCTGGTCTCAGGCTGATGCAGTTTCTGGTTTATGTGGCCCTTTCTGACTCTTGGGCTAATACTTTCCCTGTGTCTTTGATGTTCTTCATTCTCCTTTTAGGCTGTAAACTTTACAGGAGCATATTGCCAGGTCTTTCTCCCAAGGGGCCACTGGGTGGGTTTGCACCACTGACCTTTCAGTTAGCAGCTGAGCACTTAACTGTTGTGCCACCAGGGTTCCCAGGGTTTCTTTTTTTTTTTTGCTAGAGATTACCTAAAAGCTAGGAAAAACCCAAACCTCTCTTTGTTGTTGTTGCTATTGATAGGTGCCCTAGAGTAGATTTTTGACTCACAGTGACCTCATATGACAACTACCCCATAGAGTTTTCTTGGCTGTGATTACCAAGTCTTTCTCCTAAGGAGCTGCTGCGTGGGTTCAAACTGCCAATGTTTCAGTTAGTAGCCGAGTGCTTAACCTCTCTTTGGGTAAAGTTAATTCTTACCTGAGCACCATCGACACTTGTTCTCTTATTTCATCTCTTATGATGCTCCCTCATGCTATCTCTGCATCAACCACTTGAACTCCTTTCTGGGCTTCTCAAATGCATGGGGTAACTCCCATCTTAAGGCCTTTGTCCATCCCATCTTTAACAAAACAAAACCAGCTGCCAACAAGTTGATTCTGATTCATGTTTGCAGTCCCATGTGTACAGAGTAGAACTGCTCCATAGGGTTTTCATGGCTCTGACATTTCAGAAGTAGATCACCGGGCCTTTCTTCTGAGGCACCATTGGGTGGGTTCAAACTGCCAATCTTTAGGAATATTTTATGTTTTGTATTTGTAAGACTACCTTGAATTGTGTTTCAATCATTTCAGAGAATTAAGTATATAAAATTAATAATATTCCTTACAACCTAAGGTAATTCAAAGGAGCACTGGTGGCACAGTGGTTAAGTGCTTGGCTGATAACTGAAAGGTCGGTGGTTTGAACCCACCAGCTGCTCCATGGGCGAAAGATGTGGTAGTTTACTTCCGTAAAGATTACAGCCTAGGAAACCTTATGGGGCAGTTCTACTATGTCCTACAGGGTAGCTAGGAGTTGGAATCAACTTGATGGCACACAACAACAACAACAGCAAAGGTCATTTGAGAAACGTGGTGTTAAACGTTCAGGGAAATTGGATCTATCAATTGCTTCTTTAATTTTCAGCACAGCCCAGCAAGGTCATCATGTGACCCGGACACACAGATGCTCTAGGCCTGACCCTGGAAGCTTTCCTTTTATGTGCAAGACATAATTATCAAAAGTATTTGCTAATATTTCCCAGGCAGAGAATATGCTTTCTTCCTTCTCTCTAAAGTTCCCTACATACCTGAGTTCTAAACATCCATACTGGCTGGTTCACCGCTAACCTCCCTGGTGAATCCTGCTACAGTTACCTCTTTTCCCGATTTCCTGGATTTCTGAGCAGTGGGAACCCTTGTGTTTTGGTCATCTTTTCAATATGTGCCTCACTTTCCTAAGTATATGCAATGAGTTTTCCTGGACCTCAAAAGGCTAAGGAAACACTGACTGATTAATACCCGCAAATTACTATTTTCCAGCGTCTGAAAACTCCCTCAGTCTCATCCTAGGAATGTCTATAAAATTGTTATTAACTCCTTTCACTGCAACCAAACTTTTAGACAAATGAGAGTTTTTGGACTGAATGAGACAAGGAAATAAAGTATAGAAGTAACGAGACCAGAGTAGATAAGAATCTTTAAAGGAAAAAATCTTTATTCTTTTCATGGAGTGACAAAATTTTAGTGCCTTTCCTTGCTGACCTATGGACACAACTCTAGCTGAGTGTGAGTTGCTAAGCAGCATGGATTTAATTAGAGGTGCTGTCTCTCATTACCAGCATCTGAGACATTTCCTGCATCCTATCCACATATACGGGCTTCTGGAAGACGTTATGTCAAAGGCCTCCTTGTTAATACTCTTCAGAAAATGGAAAAGAAGGGTGGTCAGCAATACTGAGATTAGAAAGATAAAACATAACGTGGATTGAAAGACTATTTCTAGGATAGTACAGGTTTCTATGAAGCTTACAAGAAAGCTAAAAAATTTATTTCCTGGCTGCTTGTAAATTCTGCCTTTCTTACTTTCGTAGATATGAATTTATAATAAAAGTTTTTAGAGCATAATAATTAAACAATTAAAATTATATTCCATGCATGGACCTTAACACACAGAGACACACAGTTCCTAATGTACAAATATATTTCCTTTCCTTAGCCAGATCTGTCAATAAAGTAAAGAGATATCCTATGTGTTTTCATTTGAATTCTCAGTGAAAGCAAAACCTGATTCTGCCTTGTTTTGAGCAGGGATAAGTCCAGCTTCATTCTCAGCACTAATAAATATTTTAAGGTGATACAAGTTGTTGATAGCAATTTCACTCAACTAACTCATTTATTTCTTACTAACTGCCTACCACATGCAATTTATTGCTTTATTCAGAAATGGATACAATGGCATGTATAAGATATGGTTCCATCTCCAAGGAGCCTACTATACAGGAGATCCCTATACATAATAACAACACAAAGTACAAAGTGATAGAAAATGATTAATTATAATTAAAATATTTAATTAGTATAGAAATTACTGACTGCTTCCCACTCTCTCTTTCTCTGTATCATTTCCCTATTTTCCTCCTAATTTTCTTTATATTAATAAAAATATTACCAATAATAATATACCTACCCATTTTTGAGTACTAATAATGTGTCATTGTACTAATCCTTTTTCACACATGATCACATTATTTCTAGTATGAGTTAAAATCCTCACAGAAGAAGGAATATACTTCCTGCCTTTACCTCATTTATAATGAATGCTGTTTCTCAGTCCTAGAACCTTAGACCATGAGGGAATAGTGAAAATCTATTTTTGGCTAAAAATGGTCTCCAACATTGGGGTTTTGCCTCCACACTCTTTATTTGGTTTTAATCTCTCTTCTCCTAACCTTCTTCATCATTTGCATTGAGAGCTCCATATTTCAGAACATCAAAACCACAGGTTCTTATATACCTCACAAAGGTCATTCTTTCATGGGTCCTGAATAAACAAGGCAGAGATTTCAAAACTATTAAGACCTAAAATTACCAAGATCTAGTGGAAGTGATGGCAATCTCTGGCTTGGACCGGAGGGTTGCTGGAGATGCCTTTGATTGAGCAGGTTTGAGGAATTGAGTAGGTTTTGGGGAAGAAGATGGCAAAAAAAGTTTTGGAACATCTCATTAAGTGACATCTTTAATATCCAAAGTATATGTCTACTAGTTTGTTGTAGAGATGAGAGGCCTACAAGGAAGATGTAAATTCACCAATGATGTTGGCTTGGGCTGGAAACTTATATGGACTGAGGAGAGCAGAGGAGTCTGTGTGACAGTCCAAGCTGACACTGGGTCTCTCTCATCGTTTTGCTGGTTCAGTGAATAGAGCTTTGGGGTGAACCCAGTCTGAGAGTTTCAGGTAAGATCCTGTCTCATCCCTTTCCAAACTGGTCGCTGTCTTCCTCGTACTGAGGTAAAATTTAAGAACTCCCCTGCTTTCCTCATCTGAAAATAAATTAAAACAAATATCTTTACCAAAGTCACTGACATTTGAGTGGTAATAAAGTGAACATTTTGATTTTGGCCATCTAGGACTTTCATGTCCTCTTAACTCAACTGGAATTCAAAAACCTATTTAGAGAGAGAGAGAAATTTTTTTTTTTTATTATTTTTAGATTATATAATTTCCAATCTTGGAAAATCCAAGTTAATCATCAGTATAACCATCAATATAGCTGGGTACAAAAATCAATGAACAAAAATCAGTGAACTGTCCAAATGCTAACAAACACCAGTTAGAAACTAAAATATAAGAAAAAATTCCGTTTATATTAGCAACAATGAGATGTATTGTCTATGAGTAAATTTAATAGGAAAGTATATGCTATTTCTAAGGATTTTAAAATGCTATTACAAAAAACAAAACAAAACAAAAAACCCTCAAATTGATTCTGACCCGTAGCTACTATTAGAGAATATATAAAAGAGTTGAGTTGATTGGATAAATATCTTGTTCTTATATAGGAAGACTCACTGTTATAAAAGTGTCATTTGTTGTAAATTAATCATTATTTTCTTATGATTAAAAAATTACTAACATTTTTGAGACTGAAATGAAAGCTGTACACCAGATGTGACACTGATATCTTAAGGACAGGCACACACACTGGAACCATTCCAGGCAAGTCAAGACTGATGGTCCCCCTACCCTGGAACCATTTGCCAAACTCTATGATTGGTGTCTTAGTCATCTAGTGCTGCCATAAGAGAAATACCACAAGTGGATGGTTTTAACAAAGAGAAGTTTATTTCCTTACAGTAAAGTAGGCTAAAAGTCCAAATTCAAGGTCTCAGCTCCAGGGGAAGGCTTTCTCTCTCTCGGCCTTCTCATCAGTGTTCCCAGACTAGGAGCTTCTTGGCACAGGGACCCTGGTCCAAAGGACACACTCTGCTCCCAGCACTGCTTTCTTGATGGTATGAGGTCCCCCTGTCTCTCTGCTCACTTCTGTCTTTTATATCTCAGATTGCCTCAGGACACAATCCAGTCTTGTAGATCCAGTCCTGCCTTACTAACACAACTGCCACACATCCTCTCTCATTAACATCATAGAGGCAGGTTTACAACATACAGGAAAATCACACAGTACCAGGAATCATGGCCTAGCCAAATTGATACACACATTTTTTGGGGGACATAATTCAAACCATGACAATTGGTTTCATTGTTTTTATTTTGTTTTAACAGATTGATGGACAAGATTCAAAGAAGAAGAGAAAAAGTCTGGAGTGTTCCTAAAGTTGGAAATTTAATAGGAGACCTCAACCATAAAGTTGAGACTCTGAAATATATATTCTACATGTAAGCATGAACTATGCTAGCAGAACGGAAGGCAAATTGACTGTTTCAAATAGATGGGGTGGAAATCACTCCTGAGATTTGCATTTTCAATTTATCCTTTGTGTAGGTTTTCACCCTAAATGCATACTGTCTGAGCAATCCAAAGATTCTTAATTTTGAAACTAATCTAGAGTGATCCTGAACTGGAGGTGTCCCCAGGAGTCTGACAGAACTCTTCTCTGGAAAATCATACCTTCATCTAGGTGTTGAAAGCACCACAAATAAAATTAAGAAGAAAATAAGGAGCCATATATTAAACTAGCTAAACAGGTAGGAAATAAGTTATCATAAATGAAAACTGACAGGTATAAGAGACAACAAAACAAATCTACTATGATTATTGATATGGGTATTCATAGAATGTAAAATAAATGCATTGCTATATTTAAAAAATATGCACACAAATAAGAAACTAAGAATGATTAAGAAAATTATTAAAATAATTATTTAGAATTTTTAGACACAAAAATTTGATATTAAAAACAAATGACAATTTTAATAGTATATTAGACACAGCTGGAGAGAGGATAAGTCAACTGGAATATAGAGCTGAAGAACTTGTCTACAATGCCAGAAAAAGATACCAACAAATGGGAAAATAAAAGAAGTTGAGAGACATAGAGGATAGAGTGTAACGTTCTAGCACATGTCTAATCAGAGTTCCAGACAGAGGTGAGAAACTGAATGGTGCAGAGAGAACATTTAAAATAACAGAGACTCTCCAAAAATTATTAAAAACACCAATGAAAACATTTAAGAAGTTAATGAATACAAGGCAAAAAATAAAAATTAACCATTACTAGATATACTTTATTGAAACTACAGAACACTACAAACAAAAAGGGTATCTTAAAAGAAGCTGGAGTAGAAACAAAGGTGTTATTATTCAAAGATGATTAGGACATGCATGTAGAAGATCCAGAGAAATTTAGAGACAAATATTTAAAATATGTAATATATTTTAGTAAGTCTAATCAATATGGTTGGATTCCTAAGTCCATCTATGAACACTTAGATTGTGAAAAAAATTTTAAAAGATAGTTTAAGCAAGGGAGAGTCCAAATACTATTGGGATCATGTTTAAAGAACCCAGGAACTGACTTTAAGAGGTTCCCATGAGCTAAATTTGGGACAACTTAAGCATCAAAAGGAATGTCAGTAATGGGTAAAATAATGAATCAAATAAATCCATAAATACATTGTAATACTCAGAGATAGTGATAGAGATGATAGATAAATAGAGAGCATGCAAATATGTTCATATTTTAACAATTGATGAATTAAGGTAACAGGTGGTCATTGCACCATTCTTTCAACTTTTCTGTACATTTGTAAAAGTTCTAAATAAAAAATTATGAAAAATTTTTCAAAAGTATCAAAATTATTAGTCATCTGTGAATAAGTCTAACAAAATATGTAAATGTTTTTATGGATAAAATTAAAAAATATGAGATAAGAAAATTTAAAAACTTAAATTTTTTTTTCTAATTTGAAAAATTTTAATGAGATTTAAAAAATATGTTAAAGATATCCAGATCATTGGAAACTCATATCATGATTAGGGATTAGAAATGTCAATAATGTAATGACGTTAGTTCTTCCCTGATGGATTATTGTTTCAGTACTATGTTATGTAACCATTTACTGTCTATGTTTAACTTGCTAAGGTGATTCTAAATTTTTACAGAAGAATGAATGATCAAGAATAGCCAAAACATTCTTAAAGAAGAAGGGGTAAGGCAAAAATTTTACCATTCTGGACAGCAAGATTTGTTTTTTGTTTTAATTAAGACAGTATGGAATGGTAAGTAGGCCAGTTGAAGAGAGAGGCCAGAAACAGACTTATGGACATTTGATATATGATAAAGATGACAATGAAGATCTTTGGGCAAATATGGACTTTTAAATAATTGGTTCTTGGACATCCGAACATCTATTTAAAAAAAGTATATATATTTGTATTCTTTTTTCACATAGTACTAAAAACCCAATTTCAAGTGAATTATAGACCCAAATTTGGATGTAAAACCTGTAAGATTTTTCAAGATAATATAGGAGAATATTGTCAAGATCTCAAAGTGGGAAAGGACACAACACTCATCTGCTAAAAAGGAAAGGCATGATTAACTTGACTACATTAAAAGTAAGAACTTTTTTCATGAAAATATACCGTAATGAGAATGAAAAAAGAAGGCACAAATTAGAAATATTCAACAAATATATCTGAATCTGACAAAAGATTAATATCCAGAATACATAAATGTGGTACATCGATTATAAAAATACCTCTCAATTCTTTACCTTTCCCGTATCCACACTCTTTGCAATGTGGCTATGCAGTTCCTCGCCTTAAAAGGTGGTGTCTCTTTCCCCATCCATTGACTCTGGCCTGGACTTGTGACTTATTTTGGCCGATAGAATTTGTCAGAAACAATGGTGTGTCAGTTCTGAGCCTAGACCTGAAAAGGCTTTGCATGTATCCACTCACTCTCTTGAAAACTTGCTACCGAAACTTGCGGTGGAGCCTGGGTAGTCAGTTAAAGGATGAAAACTACATGGAAGAGAGCTGAGGCACACCTGATCACAGCCCACTCAGCTCCAGGGGCAGAGCTGCCTCACACAAGAGGTCCCAGTCAAGGACAGAAGAACTGTTCAGCTCTACTCAGCCTAAATTTTGTATTGAAGTGTTTTATTACTATACAGCTATAACTAATGGGAGCCCTAGTAGCGCAGTGGTTAAGAGCTCGGCTCCTAACCAAAAGGTGTGCAGTTTGAATCTACCAGCCACTCCTTGGAAACCCTATGGGGCAGTTCTACTCTGCCGTATAGGGTGTCTATGAATCAGAGTTGACTCGATGGCAACGGGTTTGATTTCTTTTTTTTTCGGGGTAGAGGGTACAATAATTATGTCCTACAAGTAAATAAAAAGATAGACAACCTAATAAAATGAACAAAGGACTTGAACAGGCACTTTGGAAAAGAAGAAACTGAGTGAATAAATATATACAAATTCAACTACATTAATAATCAGGGCAATGAAAAGTAAAGTCAGAATGAGAGGTTATCACAAATCCTCCAGATTGGCAAGAAGGTGAAAGACTAATAATGTCAAGTGCTGGCTAGAATGTGGAGCAAGGAGGGATCTTCTATGTGGCTCATAGGAGTAGGTAAAAACCACTTTGGAAAAAGTTTGATATTACTTAATAAATGTGAACCTGCTCATATCCTACTACCGATCAGTTTCATTGCTATATCTAGAAATATATCCTGTGGATACTCTGCTGTCTGTGCACCAGCACACACATAATAGAATGTTTCTAGCAGCATAATGGCAAGTACAAACAGACAAGCAATGAAACAACACAAACACTCCTAACACAATTTGGATAAATAAATCATTACATATTCCTGAGATACAAGACTATGCAGAACTAAAACTGAACAAACTACAGCTGCATGCATCATATGAATGAATCTCATAATGTTAGACAAATAAAGCAAGTTACCAAGAAATACCGTGTGATTCTACTTACATAAAGTTTAAAAGCATGTGGATTAAAAAGGATATTAAGTGATACATCCTTAAGTAGCAAAACTATGAAAACAGTTAAAGGAACAATTGATTATTACAAGTTAGAAGAATGGATACCCGCAGCAGAGGGAGATATGATCAATGAGCTTAGGACAGGCATAACGTGCAATTTGAAACCTGAATAGTCCTCAGGTGTTCAGCTTATTGTTATAATTTTAACTATAACCCAAACTAAACCTGTTGCCATGGAGTTGGTTCTGACTCATAGCAACCCTATAGGACAGAGTAGAACTACCCCATAGGGTTTCCAAGGAGCTGGTGGATTTGAATTGTGGAACTTTTGGTTAGCAGCGGAGCTCTTAACCATTGTGCCACCAGGGCTCCAATTTTTAACTATGGATATCATTTTATACACTTTTGTGTTTGTGATACATTGCACATTTTAGAAAGCCATGGCAAGCAAGCTGAATCAATTAACACATTTCTCACACTGACATCACATGCTTGACATCAAAAGTGTGTATCTTCTCAGATCAAAGTTAAAACGTGTATCTCTGAAATCAACATTTAAAAGTAATGTTATACTAGTTTGTGTAGTTTGCAGTAATTTTTAAAGAGCATATATACTTTTATGTATAAGGAATATCTTGGAAGTTGTAAAGGCCAACAGAGATTGGTATGGAGAAGACTGGGCAACTGGGGACTGAGGAACAGATTGGGAAGAGACTTGTCATTCTATATCTTTTATGTGATATAAATTTTTTAAAAATTTATAAACCAGATAATAACATTTTTGGTTGCTCCAGGAATGGGGTCTCTTTCTGCAGACACTCAGGGAGGAAGAGATTGTCATCAGGACCTTGGTCTTCACAATTCGGAGGCCCAGCAGTTTAGGTGGGGATCATCCATTGTATCTGGTTAGGTGGACACATATGAGGACAGTGTAATTCACAGCCTTCAACTAGTTCCTGGCAAAAGAATCCTGAAGTTTTGGAGACTGAGAAATCACCTAATCTAATTATCTCTTTTATGAAATGAAGAAAATGATACGCCTCTTGCACAGGGTTACAGAGTAAATTGCAGGGAAGGCTAGAGTACAAATCTCTGATTTCTGCCCGGTCCTTTTCCATCTAGCCGTGCTGCCCCTCCCGTTGTTTTTCATGAGGGAGAAAAACCCTAGTGAACACACTTAAGGCATCTGTGTATGGGAAATGTCAGGGAAATCAACAGGGCCCTAAGTTGTCTTGAACCTTATATTGAAGGATACCTGTGAAGGTTATAACCTAGGCACCATGACACCACAGCCCTGCTCATCACCTTCATGTTCTCTTTAATCTTCTTCTCATTGTAACTCTTGGCCAGGACCATGACCCCATGCTGTAGCTGGTAGCAAAGGGCAATCAGGGCTGGGGTTCTCTTGTGATTTTTTGCCAGGGCACAAAGAACTGGATTATCCAAGAGAACAGGGGAGCTCTGGTCCACCCTGGAAGGAAATGCAGACATGCTCAACACCTGAGGCTGAATTTTTAATTTGTCAGGAGGCTTCTGAAACAGACTAAGGTGGTCCCCTCTTGATTAGTGGTTCTCCAATTGTGGTGCCTGGACCAGCATCATCTGCATCACCTGGGAACTTGTTAGAAATGCAAATTCTAGTGCTTTACCCAGATATATTGGATCAGAGCTGATGGGGACCCAGCATTCTGTGTTTTAAAAAGCCCTCCAGATTATTTTGATGCTCTCTTGAGTTTGAGAACAATGGTTCCAGGCCCTTGGATTTCCTCTTTTGCTTCTCAGTGGCTGTTTTTCTTCTCTGGGCATTGGCCCAGAGGAAGAAGTATGAAAGGAGGAAAAGAAATGGGAAGACTTGGACAATTTTTGTTTTAATTTTTCTAAGATAATGGTGAAAATCAAGTAGGCTGCAGAGGAGAACTACTCATTTTCATCCTTAATTATAGTGTGTAATATTAGTGCAGAAGTTTCTAAAATGTTTTCAGATGGTAATTTTTTTCTATCCTCATAGACCTGGGTTTTACTTATTATTTTCCTGATTTTAGAATAAGACAACTGAAGCTTATAAAGGGTATTATGTGAACTGTGTTAATCAGTTAATAAGTGTCAAAATCACGACTTGAGTTTGTTTTTTGTCTCAATTTTTGACTTACATATAGATTTTAAGACAGACATTTATTATTGAATATATATAACCAGACACATAATGTAAAAGCATTGGGCTGGGCAATGGGATAGTAAGGAAGTATTCCTGAAGTTTCTTTCACCCATTTACCCAATAAATTGACAGTTGACACCAGGAAATAGACTATGATATGATTAAAGATGTTTCTTCAATAATGGTATTTTATTTTTTAAATATTATGTTTTAGGTAAAAGTTTACATAAGAAATTAGGTTCCCATTTAACAATTTCTACACAG
>NW_004444017.1:7228656-7236087 GCF_000243295.1 Trichechus manatus latirostris
GTTCTGTTTCCATTGATCTAGCTTCCCTGCCCCTACTTAGCTTCTCACGTTTGTTTTAGGGTAAATGTGGACTGTTTTGTCTCATATAGTTGATTATTCAAGGGACCACAGTATTCACAGGTGTTATTGTTTATTTTATAGTCCAATCTATTATTTGGATGAAAGGTGACCACCAGGAATGGCTTTAATTTCAAGTCAAATGGTATCTTAGGGCAATAGTTTTGGGGGTTTCTCTAGTCTATCAGTCCAGTAAGTCTGGACATTTTTAGGAATTTGAATTTTGTTCCACATTTTTCTCCCTTTCTACCCACGACCTTTTACTGTGTACCTGGTCAGAACGGTCAGTAGTGGTAGCCAGGCACCATCTAGTTCTTCTGGTCTCAGGCTAGATGAGGCCGTGGTCAATAACAGTATTTTAGAGAAACTCCCCAAATTGTCCTCATTACTATCTTTTATCTTGGGAAGATCCCAGAGCACAATGGACAATGAGAACAATATCTTTCGACTTGCAATAATCCAGCAGTTTTCTCTGGTTGAGATATGGGTGATATTTCACCTGTAGAATACCAAGACAGAAATGTGTCAGAATATATGAAAGCATGATATAAAAATGTAAGGGAAAGGATAAAAGTCACTGAACAAAAAATTTGTAAGGTTGTATTTGAACTAGAAATACCAACATGAACTAATAATTGAAGGAATCTAAAACAATGATCTTCCATAGATGAAGTACTTCTACTGCCCAGTTCTTGGCTACTAAACACCATCGCCTGCCACAAGAAGAGAAGGGTAATTCTGGATCCAGGAGAGGGAAATAACTGTTTGAGCTTTGGACATTAAGTGTGCCAGAAATCATGAAAGCACTCAACGACTTGAGTGAATGTTGAAAGGATAAAGGAACCAGTTTGGTGGGCAGGTTTGAGCACCAAAAAGAATAATTACTAAAATAATTTCTAGCACATTGAATAAATAAAAATCTGTAAGTCCATATGGATGAGAGATAGAGAGGGAAAGAGAGAGAACAACAAATTTCTCCCTATCGAAAGTGATTATTACAGTAATTGCGTTCTCTGAATATTGATTTAATTGAAATTGAATTGAATATTGAAAGAATTATATATTTATTCTGTCTTATAGGAAATAATTGTAGTTTATCCTGTGTTGATAGGGAATACTCTTTTTTTACAGAAGAATGTGAGGTAAGAAAAGTATAAAGGAAGGAAAAATATAAAACCATTATTTACAAATATCATCAATATAACTGATTTAGGCAAAAATCATCAATGGATACCAAAGCATTAAGCATGATGTTGTTGGGGAACATGACTTTTCTTTGATGCCAAATTATCAACCAACATTTTATTAGCTAATTGCAAAAGGGAAAACATGATTACAAAGAAGAGATCTTACTAGCACTAGCTTAACCAAGTGCTCAAGTCTAACAACAATAATGATGGGACAATCTGTCAATATGTTCTTCCTCACGTTACTGTTGAGTTGATTCTGACTCTTAATGACTGTCTAGGACAAAGTAGAACTGCCCCATAGGGTTTCCAAGCCCATAATCTTTCCAGAAGCCACCTGCCACATCTTTCTTCCACAGAACGGCTAGTGGGTTGGAACCGCAGACCTTTTGATTAGCAGTTGAGTGCTTAACCAATGCGCCACAAGGGCTCCTTATGTGCTTCCTAGTGGGATGCAAATTGAAGGTCACAGCGACTTACGAAATTTCCTTGCCAAAAATGTTTAACCTGAATCTAAGAAAGCCTTCAGATCTAACTTCTAGTTTACAGCAGGGCTTTAAACCGGGTTCATTCGGGTTTGACCCCCTGTTGAGAATTTACATTTCCACCCCAGATATGCTGAATGAGAATCTACGTTTTAACAAATCCCCAGGTGATTCTTATAGAGCCCCAGGTAATTCTTATGTATACATAAGAGTTACCTGGAAAGCTTGTTAAAATGTAGATTTTGATTCAGTATATCTGGGATAGAAATACAAATTCTTAGCAGTGGGTAGAACTGGAATGAACCGGTTTGAAGTCCTGATTTAAAGAAATGGAGACCAGAGAAACAAGTTAGCTTATATCACAAGGCAATAATCTGATAAATCCAGAATAATTGATAATAACATTTTTGGATATTCTGGGAAGCCAAAGAGTTGAGAGACAGTTGCAGATTAAAAGAACTTGAGAACTATAACAAAGTAATATGTGAGCCAGTTGGATCCTGGTTAAAACAAAAGTGGTATAAAAGAGTTTTGGGGGAAAAAATGGGGGAAATTTGAATATGAACTAGATATTAGATGACATTAGAAAACTATCATTAATCTGTTTATATATAGTACTGGAACCATGAGTGTATGAGAGAATATGTTCATTCTTGTGAATGCATGTTGAAGTATTGTTATGGATTGATTGCGTCCCTTCAAAATACTGAAAATTTTGACATCCTAAATTCTCTTCTTGTACATATGCCCCTGTTTGGAAATAGGGTTTTTCCTTTTGTTTCGTTAATGAGGCTATCACAATATAGGGTGGATCTTAAACCTAATAATAATTTGAGTTATAAAAAAATCAGAATATAAACAGACACTGAAAGGCAGCAGAGGAAAGCAGACAACAGAGACAGATGCATCTACAATACTAGGAACACCAAGGACAACAGGCAGCTACTAGAAGCTGAAATAGACAAGGAAGGACCTCACCCTAAAACCATGACCTGAATTTGAACTTCTAGCCTCCTGAACTATGAGAAAATAAATTTCCATTCTTTAAAGCCACCCACTTGTGATATTTCTATCAAGCAGCACTATGTAACTAAGACAGGTATGTAGGGGGCAAGTGTCCTGTCTACAACTTACTTTGAAAGTGTTCAGCAAAACAGATATGTTTAAGCAACTAATTTATATCGTAGAAATGGAGGAGAACAAGGCTAAGATTTAGTCAGTCCCTAACTCTGCCCCATGGTATTGCTAAATGTTTCTTAGAGTTGATTTCTTCCACCTTTATCACCATCATAAACCTGTAACCTCATCCTTTTAACCTTGAGGACTTTAATAGTCTGTGGTTATTTTTCACATATTAATGCTTCCTTGGTCAAGAACCCCTGAAAGCAGAGATAACAAGAGGAAGGATTCAGGCATCCAAACCGAACACAAATCCTTAACACCTATTGATTCTATCAATGCTCTTCTAGACAGAGGTTCTGCTCTCTAGAATCTTCTGGTTCACAGAGGTAAGATGAATAGGAAGGGAGGACAGCAGACATAAGTACAGAAAAAAAGAGTGTGAAGAACAGAAAGCAGAAGCAGTTGTGTTGGGTGGAGGAGGCTCACCTGGTTGCAGACAGGCTTGTACTTGAGCCCTGGCTTGTTCAGGATCATCTCCAGCTGCTGATGGACTTGGCCAATCCTGTGTCCTTACACTTCTCCAGGGCCTGGGGAGGAACGGGTTGTGAGGAATAATTTGTGTGATTTTGCCATAGAACAAGAATAAATGAGAGATAAAAAGAAAAAGAAAAAAAAAACCCATTGTCGTTGAGTCGATTTCAACTTGTAGCGGCCCTACAGGACAGAGTAGAACTGCCCCATAGAGTTTACAAGGAGCACCTGATGGATTTGTGCTGCCAACTTTTGGTTAGCAGCTGTAACACTTAACCACTGTGCCACCAGGGTTTCCAAATAAGAGAGCCATGAAAAGGAACAACAGTCAGGAAATGATCATGAAACTGACACTGCTAGTGATGAAGAGTAAAAGTAATATAGAAAAATTGGAAGAAGATGGTGAGAATAAAAATAGAATATGTGTCATACTTATGAAAACAGGAGACAATATGGCACATGAGGGAAAGAGTGGCCTACACTTCCTATTCCCGCATTTTCTCTTCCCTTTCTCTGTCATGTTTCAGTAAGGCTCTCCTCCCCAACAATCCAATAAAACACCTAATGCCAAGGTCATGAATGGCTAACTCCAATGAAACATATTCCTTTTGACCTGTCAGCAGCCTAGGATACAGTTGATTACTTTTTCCTTGAGACACTTCTCTTGAGTCTCCTCTTACTTTCTAGGCTGCTGCACTTGCTAGAGCCTCACCATCTCCCTGACCTCTAATATTGAAGGATTCCATGGCTCAGTCCTCAGACCTGGTCACTTCTCTATCTCCTCTCACTTCCAAGTGATCTATTCTTACACATGATTTTAAATACAATCTACATGCCTAAGTCTCCCAAAGGATATCTCTATCCTAGATCTACTGCAAGACCTGTGTATTCATAGACTCCCAGATTCCATTGCTTCTCATCATCTCTAGATGTCTGATTAGGCATCTCAAACTGAACAGGTCCAAAACTGATCTCCTGGCCTCCCTCCCAACCTGTTTTTCCTTCAGTCTTTGTCTCAGTGAAAGCCAACAACCAGCAGCAATTTTATCAGGCTAAAGACCTCAGGGTCAAGCTGGTGGTTCTATTTGTCTTACATTCTCCATCCAATCCATCAAAACATTCTTTCTTCCTTAATCTCAGAATTGATCCACAGTGCTACCGCTTCTTAGCACCTGCACATCTTCTATCCCATAGTACCATCATTTCTCACCTGAGTTAATTTCATGAACCTCCTGTCTGATCTCCCTGAATCTACTCTTAACCCCTTCAGTCAATTATCCACATAACATTTAGATACATGCTTTCCAATAGAGCTGATAGAAACAGTGATGATAGAAACAATGCATGTCTATAACATCCAATAATGTAGCCACTAATCACAAGTAGCTACTTAGAAATTGACATTTGTGACTGAGGAATTGAATTTTAAATTTTATTGATTTTTAATTAATTTAAATACTATATGTGGTAAGTGTCTAGTATCAGAAAGTGCAAATATAGTGATCCTCTAAAAAAGTAAATCAGATAAAACTCCTTTAAAGGCTTCTAAGCTCATGCTGAGTCAAAGCCAAAGTTATTCCTATAAGACCTGCCATGATCTGACCTCCATTTACCCTTTGAGCTTATCTCCTTCCACTCTTTTCTCTTCCAGCTTTATGAGAGACCTTGGTGTTTTTGGATACAAAAGCACCCTACCTCCTAACAGGCTTTCATTTACTGTCCCCTCTGCTGGGATACTCTTCCCTTAGATGGTTAATGTCTCACTTTGTCTATATATCTGGCTCAAATGTCCCCATATTGATAAAGCTTTCCCTTAGAAGACTTTATTACATAAATACCCCCATCTATCCACTTCCCTGATAACACTCTCTACCCCTCTTACCATAACTGATTCATCCCTTTCATGACTCATGAAACAGATGGTATCCCACCCACTTTTTATGCCTCTGGAATTCTTTGGGAGTATAATTTTCCCAGTGTAAGTATTTGCTTCCCTCCAGTGGGAACTTGTGTAACATGAAAGGAGAAAGAAACATAGGTTGAAGCAAAATAGCTAGGGTATTAGACAAAACCAGAGGTGCCCCATGTACCCAAATGGAAGACACCTAGCAATAAAAGACTGCTACCTAAGACTGGTGGGCTAGACAGGCTCCTACAAATCATGTATTTTCATGCAATATTTCTCAAAATGTAGATTATCAACCAAAAATTTAAGCATACTCAAAGACCCAGCATGCATTCCACTACTGAAAACACATGGTGTCGAAAAAAATTCAAAGCAGAAAATAACTGGTTCTGGAAAGGGTTATTTTTCTCCACAGACTTATCACCAACTGACAAATTACATAGTAACTATTTTATTTTTTTAATCTTTTTATAGGTATCTTTTCTCTTGTCTCCGCTTGCTTAGATATGAGATCTGTGAGATCACTATGCTCCACCCCCCCTACAGTAGCTGTTTGATAAATTTTTTAACTAATAGATGAATATCATAATTCTAAGTCTATACAATATAGACAGAATATAGCAAATCCATCAGAATATCTTCAGCTGAATTCTAGAAGTAGCTGGTGAAATGGTAAACATGTAGTAGTTCATCACACTGCACACTGAATTGTAAGTCAGGCACCAGGCAGGCAGCCAGAGCTATGAGGAAATCTAAGAGGAAGATCTCTCTCATCTCCTGACATGGCAGGTGAAAAGATTTATTTCCCAGATGCAGAACATGGGAGACTAGAGGGAGAGTAAGATATTGGTAGTCATTAAATTAACATAAAATGTTGTTCTGGTTGATAAAACTTACTAATGGAATTATGTTACAGAGCCAATTCTGCTACCTAGTTTATGATAATTGATATCCCAGGTATGATATTGATTAACCAAAAAAAAGATTTTTCAAAAAATTTAATTTCAGGCCCCCAAAGCCTGTGAGAAAGTCCATGAAAGTTACACATATCTTACTCTTTTTTTCAGGGGTGTTTTATGCTAGAATTAGGACTGTACTTGATGTTCCAAACATCTATATGTTTTCTGAAATTTGAGGTGAGGCACACACTCACTAATCTTGGGAACACATTATATTAAAAGTGATTGTATCAAAATAACTTTAAACGTGTTATCCAATTTCCTGTATCCTTCAAGACCAGATAGAAAATTTTTCTCGTTCCACCCTCCATGAGTAGCTTTACTGGATTACTGTGCCAATAGTCTTTGCATGGTGTCAGTTGCTTTTGAGGAGGACGGTCACACTCTGTGTGACCAGGAAAGTGCTACTTAAAGAATAAGTAGAATTCTAGAGCTCCAAGAGAACTTTGAGATCATTTGTCCAATTCCTGATTTTAAAGATGAGAACATGAGGTTTAGGGCCATTTACTGACTCTCTCAAGTTCACCCAGCTGCAAGATGTGGACCAGGCTCCCCCTCTTCTGGCTTCTTCATCTTTGCTGTCTCCTCCAAGCACCCACCTCCCATGTGGCACAGGGATCCACTGTGTCGAATATTAGTTTTCCATGTTCATCTTTTGGATAAAACTCCTCCCCAGGCTGGAACAGAAGCAGTCATTAGAGCGATGTCACAAAATAATGTCTCCACCCTTAGCCATGCTGAGAGGTACATCTAAGGATGCTAATGTTTGCAAAGTGTTTTGTGTATGGAGTTGTAAGGAATGTTTTTTAAGAGACAATCTTCCTATAATCCCTTACATCTATTACACATTTGAATAAATGTCACTTTCCTATATACTAATGGGGACTCATATTTGACTTATGTTACTTTTGTTTGCTTAGTAGATTTTGTTTTTTGTCAAATGTCTCTCTTTCACCTGTAAAGACATAAATCACATGTCCTTCATTTCCAGCAATAATGGATTGCAATCTAAACACAGATGGAGCTGTAACTGTACAATCAGAGTTCCTTATCCCTCTAAACACATGAAGGTTCAAGGGTAGGCACATGAACCAAACAGGGTCAATAGAGAATCATAAATTATTATTTAGGGTTCTTATCTGATATAATAATCCATAAACAAAAAAATCCAAAAAAAAAAAAAA
>NW_004444017.1:7236187-7255952 GCF_000243295.1 Trichechus manatus latirostris
TGTTGAGTCAATTCCAACTCATGGTGACCCTATATATGCCCTTCTAACATGCCCTTCTAACAAAAACTCAATTCAACCATCCATGCAAGATAATGGTCGTACTGACAGTGGAAGTGAAATAGATTTGAGTACGTAAACTGTTAACCTTCAGAGCCACTGGGAAATGAATAATGTAGAGATCAACATAGTCCAGCTGAAGTTTTTTCAGTGACCTTTCCAAGGCAGGCCGAACCAACTTTGGTAGTAGGAAGAGAATCTGCAGAGATTAAGAATAGAAGTTATGTTTATAATAATTTAGGCCATTTAGCAAAGAGCTATAGTAACTGGTGAACTATGAAGTGTGACTAGGTTAGCGAATTCAAACCTGAGCTAACATCACTGATTTTAAACTAAACTTGGGTCATTGATATAGACAGAACAAATGTGAACCTGGACTGTAATCAGTAGAACTAATCTTTAGGTTTTATTCAGAATCATAGTCCTGTATTAACATACTTTAAATTTTGTGGGTTTCATTTTGAAATGAAATAGAGAAAAATGATCTATATATCTAAAAGAGATGGAAACCCTGCCCTATGAAAACCTATTAAAGGAATGGGATTTATTGCATGTACAGGCAGTCTGCAGGTTATGAATGAGATCCATTGCCTAAGTATACCTTTAATTCAAATTTGTAGGTAAGTTGGAACAGGTGCATACAGTCCTTATTTAGCCTTACTTTAGTGCAAGAAAGGAGCCTTTGTGGTGCAGTGGTTAAGAGTTTGGCTGCTAATGAAAAGGTCGGCAGTTCGAATCCATCAGCAGCTCCTTGGAAACTCTATGGGGCATGTGCAACAAGTGAAGGTGATTGTGATGAAGAATTTGTTGTGAGACGGGATTGGTTCAATCTTTGCAAAGTGAGGGCAAATTTATATAACATCGAAGGGTAAATAGGAGTCATCTCTAAGTGAGAAGGTCTTAACCGGGTACTTCCTGTATGGTCTACAGTAAAGAACACTGAAAAATAGCTGTGATGGGGGTGTCCCATCACAGGTAACAGACAAAGAGGTGGTCTCCACCCACTCTGAAAGGACTTTAGTGCTAAACTCCTAGAAATTTTTTGGTTTGCTTCTCTTAACACTTAGATACTTTTCTACTGGTTGAGAACATGACGACCACAGGGCCAAAAACTTCCTTTCTTCTTGAATTTCCCTTTCATCTGACCTACTCACATAAACACTATTATTAGTTTGAATATATTGTTAGTAGATCTACTGAACAATAGAAGGAAATGACTCAAGATAAAAACCATTATCAAGTAACAAGTATGCCCATCATCTGAATTATGTTTAATAGAGTATACAAAGCAATTTCACAAACTTTGTCTAATTCTGTCCTCAATTCAACCTTTGAGGGAAGAATTAGTATCCCTTTTGTGTAGACAACTGAAAGAAAAAAGGTTTTGAACATATTAATATGTGCTGGACACAATTGAAAAGATGTTAGATGTATCTTGTTTGATGCCCAAATAGCTCTCTTATATTGTTATCTGTATTGACAGAGGTGAATCCTGAGATTCAGAATGTTAAGACATTTTACCAATCAGTGTGATTTACCAAATTTGGTAAATCACACTGATAACCTGAACATAGATGAGTGTGACTCTATCATCCATGCAAAATCACAGTGCTTTAGGCCAAGGCTCAGAAAATAAAATACTTTACTACTATTATTATTTTTCGCTTTAACAAACAGAGGTTTATTCTCACACACTCCAGTAGGGTACAAGTCCAAATTCAGGGCATCAGCTATAGAGGAACACTTTCTCTGTCGACTCTGTGTCCGTGTCATCAATCTTCCCTTGGTCTGGGAGCTTCTCTGCGCAGGAACCTCAGGTCCAAATGATGCGCTCTGCTCCTGGCACTGCTTTCTTGGTGGTATGAGGTTCCTCTGTTTCTCTGCTCACTTCTCTTTTTATTATCTCAAAAGAGATTGGCTTAAGACACTACCTAATCTTGTAAACCTCATCAATATAACTGCCGCTAATCCATTGTATTACATCGTAGTGATAGAGTTTACAACATAGGGAAATCACATCAGATGATAAAATAGTAGACAATCATACAATACTGGGAATCATGACCTAGCCAAGTTGACAGATATTTTTGGGGGACACAATTCAATCCATGACTCATGTCTAAGACTAGGTTATAACAGACTGTGGCTTCCGTCATTCTTATTTTTATTTATTTATTTATTTTTGTTTATTGTTGTAGTTTAAATGACGTTTACATTTCAGGTTAGTCTCCCACACAAAAATTTATCATACATTGTTATGTGACCCTAATTGCTCTCCCCCTACTGTGACAGCACATTCCTCCTTTCCACCCCTGATTTCCCATGTCCATTCAACCAGCTCCTAACCCTCTCTGCCTTCCCATCTCACCTCCAGACAGAAGCTGCCCATTTAGTCTCTTGTATCTACTTAAGAGGCACACTCCTCACGAGTATCACTTTATGTCCCACAGTCCAGTCCAATCCCTGTCTGAAAAGTAGGCCTTGGAAATGATTTTAGTTCTGAGCTGATACAGAATCCTGGGGGCATGCTTTCCGGGGTTCCTCCAGTCTCATTCAGACCATTCAGTCTGGTCTTCTTACTAGAATTTGAGTTCTGCACCCCACCTTTCTCCTGCTCCAACCAGGACTCTGATGTGTCCCCTCTCAGGGTGGTCATTGGTGGTAGCTGGGCACCATCTAGTTCTTCTGGTCTCAGGCTGATGAAGTCTCTGGTTTATGTGGCCCTTTCTGTCTCTTGGCCTAATACTTTCCTTGTGTCTTTGGTGTTCTTCACTCTCCTTTTCTCCAGGTGGTTGGGACCAATTGATGCATCTTAGATGGCTGCTTGCAAGCTTTTAAGACCCTAGACGCCACTCACCGAAGGAGGATGCAGAACATAGAAAATAAAATACTTTACAGTCATAAAATTTGAGCACAGCAATAGTTTAAAAGCCATCCTCTCTCTCTTCTTTTGAGACTAGATTCAATACATGAATATGTGTGAATCAAAGTTGTACAAACAAGCGTAACCCACCAAACTGCTCAACCAATCATACAACTCGTTTCCACACCCAATTTCAGAAATATGCACACACACAGAGCACCTTTAAAGTGTAGAATATGTCTTCTTTCTTCACAATGCCATCAGCAATCTTGCTTTGGACAGCTTTGCCCAACTTCCTCTTCATTTTTGTATACATAAGCTGAATCAAAATGACGAAACCCAGCATCAATAGCTACTTTGGTTGCCTCCTCAGCTTTACTCTTAGACACCTAAGGAAAAACAAAAGATATAATTCAGGGATCTGCTTGACTGAGAGGTAGTTTGTGTCACAAGCACTGACCTTCACCAGAATGAACCATTCCCTAATGCCTTGTGTTAGTTCTGCATGTAAGGTGATGCACCTGTTTTCCTGGGACTTTTTCAGTTTTAGTAATGAAAGTTGGACAAACCAGGAATCCCTTCAGTTCTGGGAAAACTGGGTGGTTTTTCACAGGCATTGGAAGTCCCCAAGGCCACACTTAGGTTCAGGGGATTGGCTAAATGACTTACAATTCTCAGCATCTGGTTATTTCATGGGTATGATTTATTCAGTGAAGTGACACACAGCAAAATCAGCCAAGGGACACGGTGTGTGGGATGAAGTACAAAGCAAACCATATACAAGCTTCCAAGAGTTTCCAGTGGAGTCACACAGAATAGTCTTAATTCATCCAGCATGTAGTTTTGACAATACATGAGGAATGTAGACTGTAAAGGATGTCATTAGAGACTCAGCACCCTAGCTTTTTACTGGGGGCTGGTCACATAGTTACTCTCCCAGAAAGAGAGCAGATATTTAGCATAAACTTCATTGTTTATACAAACAGATTAGAGACAACCACGCTTATCAGGTAGGGAATGATGAGATCCCTACCAAAATCCAGTTTCTGAACTCCAGTCATGCAAGCAGACATTTCTAAGGACAGTGTTGTTGTTGGGAGCCATGGAGTCAATTCAATTCTGATTCATGGTGATCTTATGTGACAGAGTAGAACTGCCCCACAGGGTATTTGCGGTGTAATGAATTACTTAATATGGCCCTTCTAGCCATGGTCTTTGTGACTCACTGTAATTGAGTCAGACTATGCAAATAAGGTATATGGAAACTGTGATAGTTGGGGTTATGTGTCAACTTGGCTAGGCCATGATACCCAATATTATATGGTTGTCCTGAATTTTATGTGTTGTGGTCCTGACCTCTACAGGTTGATTAGGCAGGATTGGTGTAGGGTGTGTCTTGGGTCCCAGCCTTGCTGGAGGGCGTGGCTCAAGTCCCACCCTTACTCAAGTTATGCTCTTCCCTGGGGTGTGGCCTGCATCTAAGATATTGTGTGTGTACAGGTGGAGCTCTCTCTCTCTGCATCTGGATCCTGCCTCTGGTTTGTGATCAACTAAACTCAGGTTCTCTAGCCAGAGGCTTGCTGTCTGACATGCCGATTCATTGCTGGCCTCCTCAGCCCTTGGGCTGACAGTCCGTTGTGTGACATGATTTGCCAGCTTGCACAGCCTTTTGACCCAGCCGCCTGTGGTCTGAACTGCTGGTTTGAGTTGTCAGCTCCTGCAGCCAAGTGGGTCAGGAGAAGCCTACGCCTGATCCACGAATTTGGTACTTGCCAGCCTCCATAACTGCATGAGCCATTTCCTTTATATGCGAGTTCTGGGAGGCGTTGCAGAGAATTAAGGAACCCAAAGACGGGAGGGAGAGTACTGCGGGGAGAGGGAGTAGCTGATGTTAGAGATGATGGAGTGGTACAGCAGCTAGGAAAAGTTGGACATTTGGGACATCTTTAACCTCCGTCTCATAGGAACCAGCTTTGTGCTGATCCTTATTTAAAAAAAATCATTCTTTTGGTATTGTTGGCTGTAATGTTTACGGGAGCAGATGGCCAGGCCTTTCTTCTGTGGAGTTTCTGTGTAGTTTCTAACCACCGACCTACCACTTAGCAGCTGAGCACTTAACTGTTGGGCCACCAGGTCTCCTTCTAAAGACAGTAGTCTACTGTTTTAATTCTCTTCTACACAGTCACTCTATCTGTATGACAGGGCTAAATATTAGGAATAAAATGTGTAATCTAAAATATAGATTCATACATAAGAAATTAACTGTAGACTTAAGGGATAAGTAAAGTAGTTGTCTGCCCTGAAAACCAAAGCCAATTCAATTAGTGAAGTTGTAATAATGGCGAAATTTAAAATGATTGGTTTGCCTACCGAAAATTGGGGACAGATTTTAAAGTGCATTTGATAAAGGACAAAAAGAAAAATGAAGCAAAATATTTTTATTTTTTAAAAGTTTTTTGGAATCTTTGTTTCTCAGCCTAATCACCAGGAACTAGATACTCAGTCCTTACTGCCCTCTGAGGGCCCCCTAGCATGCTCCTTCCTTAGGTGTACCAGCACGAGGATGTTGCCAAGTCTGAAGCCTCAGGGCTATCCTGGAACCTTCCCTCTCCTCCATCCTCCTCTGCATTACTAATTAGACAAGTCCTGTCACCTGTTCCTCAGAATATCTCTTGGATATTTCCTTCTATATCATAGATAAGAAAAATGAGATGCAAAAGTTCAGTCACTAGTCCCTTGTCACACAGCTAAGTGGTCTGAAAGACACATTTGGAATACAGATTATCTGGCTTCCAATCTAGTGACCTGTCCACTTTACTCCTTCTCTTGTGAGGGGATCAACTCTACCTATTTGCTTCAAATCTAAGGTACATTAACAAGGACCAAGAATTAAAGGCTTGCCCTTGAAATGTGGTAGCATTTCCCCTAAAAATAGGTCATATTTCCTTCTAGGATGAATTTCTCCACAGTAAGAGACATGTGAGGGAAACTCAGCTCAGTCCAGGTGCACCATATATTGCCTGGCGCTCAGCACCAGAATTACAATTCTCTACCACTATTCCTTGTGCACCTTAATTTCCAGGACTCTTTACTCAGAGATTGCTATGCATCATGTCTACTTGGTAGGAGGAAAGATTTCTTGAATCATAGAACTATACAGAGAAACCTCTCCCATTGCAATCAGTCTCAATGCAAGGCAGCTGGTAGGTAGTGCTCTTGACTGCTGAGGTTCATCTCTTCTGACAAGCTGTGACATGTATGGAAACAGGAGGAAAAATCAATGCCCAGAATAATCTGTAGGTGACCACGCATCAGACCCGGAAGCACTGGGTGAAGCCTGTCTACCTTCTCACTTTATCCATGCAATAACTATGGCCTGGTGAAACTGAGACCGAAGTGAGCTCCCTAGTCACACAGGAGCTGGGAATGTGACAACACAGGCCATCTCCCATGCATCCTGGGGTTGATTTCATTTGAACATTCAACTCCAAGCCTCTTATCCTGACCTCTGCTGGTACATAGGTGCCAAATCCCAGCATAAGAATGAAATGGCCATCATTTAGTTTCATACACTAACATTTGAGATCCATCTTCTGTCACTCTTCTGGTCAAGTGGACCTTGTTTTCTTTCCTCTGTTTTCACTAAGGATATGAGAAACAGAAAGGCAATAACCCACCTAACTGTTAAAGAAATGTCATGGGGTAGGGGTGCAAGGTTGAAGCCATGGAGTCAGGATGGAATTGTCCCTACCTCACTTGTTACTTTTTCAAATAGAATTCTCAAGTAAATTATTGTCTAAAGGTAAAAAAATCATTAATATCTTGGGTTAGTTAAATTTCTCTTCAGAATCTACTATGCATTATCCTAAATTATTAGAAGATATTCACTGAATAAAAGTTGACCATTTGTTAGATTAGAAACCTCCAGATACTAATTCCTTTGCTGGTAATGAAGCCCGTTCTTGACCATGCATTATCTGAAACAGTTATACATTTTACACCATATATGCACACATACAGACACACACGATTTTTGAGCATTTTTCAAAAAATCCAACCCTCAATAATCAAAAGTAAAAATTAAATGAAAATTATCATTTTACTTTGTCCATCAACAAAGTTATTTTTCTTTCCTCTGTCTTTGCTCTGAAGTAAGAATATTTAGTCTTGTCAAGGCTTCAATAAAACAGGCATTTTGGCATGGTTTTTTGGAGTATAAATGATTAGCAGTTTGGGGGCTTCATTTTGCAGCATGCGACCAGAGTCCTAGAGTAGTTTATGTTCCACCCAGTTATACAACTTTTAGAAAGTTATTAAATAACTAGCCAAAAGTGTAGAAAAATATTTTGTATAATTTTTGATCTTCTTCTCTATTATTCACAAAAGAAAAAAAACTGGAATCAAATGAAATTGTGCATTTGGAAAATGCTAGGTAAACTTATGCATTGGTACAATGGAATATTATGAAGCTTAAAAATGAAACATTTCCATTGTATTTAGGAAGAATTAAAAATATAGAATAAAAAGATACTAATGTGTTTATTACAAAAGCAGAGTATGCATTACGTATACAGAATAATGTCCTATGATAACAGATGATGCATTAGGGAGGGCAAGGCCCCAAACTGTTAACAGTAATTTTCTCTGAATGGTGGAGCTATCGGTGATCTTTCACTCTCCTATCGATACTTCTCAAACTGTTCTAGAATTAACATATATCACATTTTTAGTCACAGGAAAATGTGTACTTGTAAAGAGACAAAATTTATCTGCCCCGGCACCACTGAATACAATGGAGTTTCTTGGCTGATGACCAACACTCTAAACTTTGATCCCAAACCAGACAGAGATCTTGCTTGCTGTTGTTCTTCACAGCAAAGACTGAGAAAATCTTCCAGCCACAATTAAGCCTTTGATCAGCTCTCCAATCTGATACAAATTTTGAATTTCAGAAGTCTCCTGGCAATGACCTGGGTTGGAGTTCCTGGACGCTACCACTTCTCTTTTGTCTCTTGAGATCAGAATTTTTCAGACAGCCTTTGATTTAGGGTCTGAACGAATCCAGATCCTGGTGCCTCCCAGCTGTCCTAGCTGGGTATGCCAGAGCTTGTTAAAATTTCTGTTGGAATGGCCTGGACTCCGGACTAGAATTACTTGCTTCCCCACACCACACCTAGCAATTCTGGGATGTCCACCAACAACCTTCAGTAGTGGCCTCTGCTTCTGCTCTGATTTCTATGTGACTGGAATTTCCTATAGACTGCATCACAAATAACTGTAGTGATTCTGTGGGTAGTGTGATCCTTAGTCCTATGAGAAGATATCATGAAGTGTCTTGGTTATTTCCCCACTTTCTCTGTTTCTCCACTTCCCCACAATTTAAAGATACAACCCCCTTCTCCTGCACTGCCATGGTTTGGGGAGAAATGAAATCTTGGAGCAGGACTTACAGACTCTCAGAGCTTAAGGGGGAGCTTGAAGGCCAATTTAAAGCACAGAGTAAGTGAAAGCATCAAATGACACATGTTGTTATGGCAATGGATAAAAATCTTTATTGGAAAAGGGATTTATATTAATCTATAAGGAAAATTCTCAGATTCTCAAAAGTTAAATGCTAAAGGACCCATCTGTGACTAAAATGCATTACAAATATCTGTTGGGTATTTATGTAGCCTGGGCTTCAGTGAGAGCAATTTCACCATGTGGTTGTCCTAATCGCCCCATTGTGCTGCCTGTGATAGCTAGAAATGTTTTCCCCAGACAGTGCACATAGATTTCTACTCACAAATTCAGGTGAGTAAAAAGTTAGCACAGTTCTTTCTTTTCTTGAAATTGGTTTTATTTTGGTCATTTCTACCTTGATCATTCATGGTGACTGTCATGGAGAAGATCCTACTGTCTCACAGACACAGGACCAAGGTCTTGGGAGGTCCCTCGAGATCATCGCTCAGTGCTTACAATGATAAACCAATTGTTTCAAATCATTTGGTCGTTTGAAGTGCATAAGAAGTAAGCACATGTCTTGTCCATGCTCTTTGGCACAGCTCTCTGAGGTTGGCTCCAGAAGGAAGGAAATGGTTTCTGGCTTGAGATCTCAAAGTCTAAATGTGGATATAGGAGAGCAACCAGTGAAAAAGACTTGCTGTAATTGCCTGAAAGAGTAAAGGTGAATGTTTCACAAATTGTAACTGTTCTTGGAGGAAAGCCCAAGTTTTAGTTACCTAGTGTTGTTGTAAAAAAAATACCAGAAGTAGGTGGCTTCAAAGAACAACAAAATTTTTTGGTTACAATTCTAGACTTTAAAAGCCCAAGTCAGAGTCTCAGCCATGTTAATTCCTTTTATGGGCCTCTCTCCTAGTTTCCTGTGTCTTGGTGTTCCTTTGCTTGTAGAGTCTTCCTCACATGTCTTCCCCCTGTGTGCCTGTGTGTGCGTCTCTGTGTCTATTCTGTGTGCGTGTGTGGTTTTTTTTTGGGGGGGGGTAGAAAACATATATAATGGATTTATCTATTTAAAGATTTCTCTTATTTCTTTATTTTTTTTAAATAATTTTCTATATAAAGCAAAACATATATTAATCCAGCAGTTTCTACAGGTACAATTTAGTGACATTGCTTATACTCTTCAAGTTGTGCAACCATTGTCTCCCTCCTTTTCTGAGTTGTTCCTGCACTATTAACATAAACTCACTGGCCACACAAGGTTCTTATCTTTCAGTTTGTTGTTGTCATGATCCCATATAGCTAGGTCTTGAAAGAGCATAATGCTCAAGGCAGACTTCTTTTTCTTTTTTTTATTTTTTCCCATACAAAAATTTATACGTACATTGTTATGTGACTCTAATTGCTTTCCTCATACTGTGACAGCACACTCCTCCTTTCTACCGCTGATTCCCCATGTTCCATTCAGCCAGCTCCTAACCCTCTCTGCCTTCCCATCTCACCTCTGGACAGAAGCTTCCCATTTAGTCTCTTGTATCTACTTGAGCTAAGAGGCACACTCCTCACAAGTATCACTTTATGTCCCACAGTCCAGTCCAATCCCTGTCTGAAGAGATGGACTCAGAAATTATTTTAGCTCTGGGCTGATAGAGAATCCAGGGACCATGCTTTCTGGGGTACTTCCAGTCTCAGTCAGACCATTAACTCTGGTCTTTTTACTAGAATTTGAGTTCTGCACCCCACCTTTCTCCTGCTCCATCTGGGACTCTCTGTTGTGTTCCCTGTCTGGGCAGTCATTGGCAGTAGCCGGACACCATCTAGTTCTTCTGGTCTCAGGCTGATGAAGTCTCTGGTTTATGTAGCCCTTTCTGTCTCTTGGAAGATAGACATTCTTTACTCGTTAAGCTAAACTATCTAGTTTTAAGAAAACTTCAGGGTATATTTTTGGTTTAAGGGTTAAATATTGTCTCAGGGCAATAGTTTCAGGGGTTCACCTAGCTGCCATGGCTCCATAAAGACTGGATTCCATGAGAATTTGAAATTCAGTTCTGCCTTTTTCCCCCTTTGATCAGAATTCTTTTACAGAATATTTGATCAAAATGTTCAGTAATGGTAGCCAGGCACCATCCTGTTCTGGTCTCATGGAAAAGTAGGCAATTGTTCATTGAGACAATTGACCACACATTTTATTTCCTCCTCCTATTTATGACTGGAAACCCTGGTGGTGTAGTGGTTAAGAGCCACAGCTGCTAACTAAAACATCGGCAGTTCGAATCCACCAGGCGTTCCTTGGAAACTGTATGGGGCAGTTCTACTCTGTCCTATAGTGTTGCTATGAGTCGGAATCAACTCGATGGCAATGGGTTTTGGTTTTATTTCTACTCTATTTCTCCCTCTGTTGCTCCAGGTAAACAGAGACCAGTTGTGCCTTGGATGGCTGCTTGCAAGCTGTTAAGACCCCAGGCACTATGCAACAAAGTAGGAGGTAGAGCAGAAGCAGTAAACATGTTATTAGGCCAATTAACTGGGGTGTCCCATGAAACCATGACCCTAAACCTCCAAACCAAGGAACGGAATCCTCTGAGATGTTTGGTTGTACACAGCAGCCTCAGCAGCTACTTTTTTTGGTCATTGTTGTAAATATATCTATCACACAACTTTTGCCAATTCAACTTTTTATAGGTGTACAACTTATGGATAGCAATTAGTCAGCTATGCAACCCTAACCTTAAGCAATGTGATTTATCCATCTTTGTAAACCGAAACTCAGTGTTGCATAAGCAATAACTTACCTCCTTTTCCCCCTCCCTCCCGTCCTTGATAACTACTCATAAACTTTGGTCTCTGAACATTTGCTTGTCCTTTTCCTTTCTATGTGAGGTCATATAAAATTTGTCATTTTGTGTTTGGCTTATTTCACTCAGCATGACATTCTCAATCTCCATCCATATTGCAGCATGTGTTAAGGTTTCATTTCTCTTACTGACTGAGTAGTATTCGATTATATGTATGTAGCACATTTGTTTATCCATTCATCCTTGGGTGAGCATTGTCTTAGTTATCAAGTGCTGCTATAACAGACATACCACAAGTGGATGGCTTCAACAAAAAGAAGTTTATTCTCTCACAGGCTAGTAGGCTACAAGTCCAAATTCAGGATGTCAGCTCCAGGAGAAGGCCTTCTCTGTTGGCTCTGGAGGAAGGTCCTTGTCATCAGTCTTCCCTTGGTCTGGGAGCATCTCAGCCCAGGAACCTTAGGTCCAAAGGATGCACTATGCTTCTGGCACTACTTTCTTGGTGGTATGAGGTCCCCCTGTCTCTCTGCTCGCTTCTCTCTTTTATATCTCAAAAGAGATTGGCTTAAGACACTATCTAATCTTGTAGCTTTTATCCATATAACTGCCAGTAACCCATTTCATTAACATCATAGTGATAGGATTTACAACACACAGGGAAATCACATCAGATGATAAAATGGTAGACAATCATACAATACTGGGAATCATGACCTAGCCAAGTTGACAGATATTTTGGGAGGACACAATCCAATCCGTGACATTCTACCCTTTGTCCCCCCCTAATTTATGCACTTGCCGCATGTAAAACATATTCATCCCATCATATCATAGCAAAAGTCTTAAATCAACTCCAAGTCCAAAATCCAAAAATTCCTCTTCATCTGTGAAATCTAGAATACAAGTTATCTGCTTCCAAAGTACAATGGTGGAACAGACACAAGCTAGACATTTCCATTACAAATGGGAGAAATTGCAGGGAAAGAAGGCATAACAGGCACCAAGCAAGTTAGCAGAGCACATTACATTAGCCCTCAAGGCTTGAAAATAATCCTCTGTTGTCTGATACCATTCACAAAATAGTCCTCCCTCCAGACTCTAGGTATTGGCTACACTCTCCGGATTCTGAGTGGAGACCCCTCGGCCCTGGGCTCCGGCTCCGCCTTCCAGGCCCAGTGGGACAGCAACTCTGCTCCCTCAGCTTTAGGCGTGCCATTCTTCTAGTCCATCTGAGTGGCAACTCCACCCTTAGAAACTCCAAAGGCCATGGCTCCACCCTTTGAGACTCCAGAAGTCATGGCCATACCCTGTGAGACTGAGTCAGCTCTGCTTCCTGTGTTCCTTGTCTCTTCAGCTTCTTCTTCCTGTTTCCTTGGCCTCTCTGCCCTCGGGCCTCAGGATCACATCTGCCCTACTGGGGCAAGTGTTCCATAGCTCTGTAGCTCCACAAGTGCCTGGAGCCACCCCACTCCCCCAATAAACTTCGGCTGGACGGCACTCAGCTCTCTTGCTCCTTGGGTTGGCAAGCCTAGCTCCACCGATAAGCCTCTGGAGGCACCCCACTCTGCCAGGAAGCCTCCTGCGCACAGGCACTCAGCTCTCTCATTCGGTGGGTCGGCTCCATCACCATCTCGCGCTGGTCTCCTTGTTCTGCTGTGGCCGGTCCTCTGCTGCTGTTTCTCGCCATCTTTGCCTTCTCCAGTGTTTAACAGTTGTCCTCACTTCCTTCTGAGTCTTCTATCCATTCACAGTTTCAAAACCACCTCTACATTTTAGGTACCTGTTAGAGCAGCACCCCACTCCCAGTACCAAATTCTGTCTTGGTTATCTACTGCTGCTATAACAGAAATACCACAAGTGGATGGCTTCAACAAAAAGAAGTTTATTCTCTCATAGTCTAGTAGGCTACAAGTCCAAATTCAGGGCGTCAGCTCCAGGGGAAGGCTTTCTCTGTTGGCTCTAGAGGAAGGTCCTTGTCATCAGTCTTCCCTTGGTCTGGGAGCATCTCAGCGCAGGAACCTCAGGTCCAAAGGATGCACTCTGCTCCCAGCACCGCTTTCTTGGTGGTATGAGTTCCCCTAGTCTCTCTGCTCACTTTTCTCTTTTATATCTCTAAAGACACTGGCTTAAGACACTATCTGATGTTGTAGATTTCATCAATATAACTGCCGCTAATCTATTTCATTAACTCATAGTGATAGGATTTACAACGTATTGGGAAATCACATCAGATGACAAAATGATAGACAATCATATAATACTGGGAATCATGACTAAGGCAAGTTGACAGATATTTTGGGGGGACACAATTCAAATCCATGACAAGCATTAAGATCGTTTCCACCTTTTGGCTATTGTGAATAGTGCTACAATGAGCATTGACATACTAGTTCTGTTTGAGTCTCTGCTTTCACATCTTTTGTGTATATAACTAGCAGTGGAATTGCTGTGTTTATGGTAGTTCTATTTTTAGTTTTTTGAGGAACTGCCACACTGTTTTCCAGAGAGGCTGTACCATTTTGCATTCCCATCAGTAATGGTTAAGAGTTCTAATTTCCCCACATCCTTGCCAACATTTGTTATTTTCTATTTTTTTAATCTTAGCCATCCTAGTGGGAGTGCAGTGGTATCTCACTGTGGTTTTGAGTAGCATCTCTCTGATAGCTATTGACATTGAGCGTCTTTTCTAGTGTTTGGTGGCCATTTGCATGTTCTGTTTGGTGAAGTGTCAATTCCAGTCCTTTGCCTATTTTATGATTGAGTTATTTGCCTTTTTGTTGTTGCTGAAGTTTTTTATATATTTTAGCTCCTTATTGGATACATGGTTTCCAAAGATATACTCCTAATTGGTAGCTTACCTCTTCACTTTTTTGACAGTCTTTTGGTGAGCAAAAGTTTTAATTTTTATGAAGTGCCATTTATTTATTTATTTAGTCTTTTGCTGTACATGCTTTTGTTATTATATTAGATAATCCACTGTTAAAAGCTAGGCCCAATTACCTTGCCCCTGCATTTTCTTCTAAGAATTTTATGGTTTAATTTGCACAGTTAGGTCTTTAATCCATTTTAAATTTGTTTTTGTGTATGGTATGAGCCATGGATCCTGTTTTATTTTTCTGCATATGGAAATCCAATTTTTCCAACATCATTTTTGAAGAGACGCTTTTTTCCCCATCGAATGGACTTAACACTCTCGTCAAAAATAATTAGACTGGAGATGTGTGGGCTTATATCTGGACTTTCAATTCTATTCCATTGATTGTTGTGCCTTTTGTTTACCAGTACCAGGCTATTTTGATTACTGTAGCCGTATAATATGTTTAAAATCAGGAAGTGTGAGACCTCCGACTTTGTTCTTCTCTTTTAACATTGCTTTAGCTATTCAGGGCCTCTTGCCATTCCATATGAAGTTTAGGATTGGTTTTCTCATTTCTGTAAAGAAGGCTGATGGAATTTTGATGGGGATTGCATTGAATCTAGATCACTTTGGGTAGTATTGACATCTTAACAATAGTAAGTTTTCCAATGGATGAACATGGAACATCTTAATCTCTTTCAGCAGTATTTTATAATTTTCATTGTATAAGTCCTTCATATCTCTGGCTACATTTATTCCTAAGTATTTTATTCTCTTAGATGCTATTGTAAATGCACTCATTTCCTTAATTTCCCTTCCTTGAGCTTTCGTTCGTGTTGTTATCCAGCTACTGTAATTTTCACCATGTTATCCTATAATTTGCTGATTCTTTCTTCTGCCTGATTAAGTCTGTTAAATTCTTCTGTTGTGTTTCTTTTTTCAGTTATTGTCCCTTTCAGCTGCAATATTTCTGTTTGGTTTCTTCTTATCTCTCTTTTTAGATCCTCATTTTGTTCTTGCAATGTTTTCCTTATTTCTTTTATGTCTTTATGTTTTCCCTTAACAATTTAATTATATCTAACATTGTTGTATTATATTTGTCCTTTTTTGATTATTTGATCTACTATAGACAGAGTTTCACTCCCTTCAACATGTTCATTGCAATGGGCCATCATTTCTTTTTTCTTTTTGGGTCTTTTTTGTTTTTGTTTTTGGTTGGGGCATGAGGGTGTTAACTTTCTCAGTTCTCCCCAGTATTTGGTGTTGTTGCCTGTACTACTTTCTGCAAAAAAAACTCTTAGAAGAGCAGAGTATTCATCCTTTGCTGAGGCCATCTCCCCAATTCAGAGTAGCTGGTGGCTCACATGGCTAGGGGGTGGGGAAATGAAGATTGTAGAAACAATTTTCCTACTGTAGGAGGCTCATTGTTGATTCATTGATTTTTGCCTGTCTGCAGTTCCCCACTGCTTTCTTCTGCTCCCTACTTCAAAGTCTCTGAAAGCTGTGCATTGCTTCCTTGTTGTATTTTTGGGGTAGAGCTGGAATGATGGTCTGTTTATGCCACTATCTTCCAAGAATCCCCTGTGTCTATTCTGCTCTTTTTATAAGACACCACTTAGAAGTGATTAGGTTTAAGACCTTCCCTAATCTTATATAATCTCTTTAACATAACAAAAGAATACCCTATTTCCAAACAGGGTCATGTTTATAGGTATAGGGGTTAGATCTTCAACATAATTTTTTTTGTGGATGCATATCAATGCCTAGTAGCCTCCTATCATTAGAAGATAATTTTCTCTTTCTACAGATGATGAACATATTCTCTCAGAGAATATAAAAGAAATTAAAACACAAGCACTAAAATTTGGCACTCAAAATAATTAGATCAAGGACAGTGAGTAAGTGAACCAAAGATTTAGAGTAACGTATCTTATTAATTCTCAAGGTTTTGAAATTGCTCTAGCAAAAGAGGTTGGTTGTGTTCTTGATGTTTAATCCATCCTGTTTGTCTTCATATCAGGAAAGAACTTTTACTTCATAGCCCAACTGCCTAGAATACAGAATAGGCAGCTTATTACTCAAGGCTCAGCAAACACCAGGGGCATTAGCATGGTGGCTTTGTTTCCAAGTCTTGTTAAGGTATCTTGATGGACCTACATGGTGGCATGAAGGGAATACATTGTGCTGTCACTTAGGAGCCTAAGGCTAAGTGCTCAGCACCTTTGTAGCAAACTGTAAGCAAGTGTGTTCCCCTCTCTTAGGGTGTGAACCGTCACACAGTTGTCACACTGTGGTCATTTTGACCCATGTATTTGCCTTTGTGACTAGCTGCAAAAATGGCTCAGGGCCATATGTTAGGCCTTGCAGTCTGGCACACTCAGCAAGGACATGCTGGAAGCTCCGGGCCCAGGGCAGTCTGCTTCTCCCGACATCTCCACCCAAACCTACTCTCTCATGCTATTTGCTTGGATTCAATCTCAATTTATACATTATAATTTAAAAAGTGATGCCACACTTTATGCACCACAGAAACTTTATGTACCACAGAAGATGAGGAGAAAGGGAACTTTGATCCTTCTTCTCTGTAGAAATGAATTAAAATAGCAACAATGATCCCTTCCCAAGACATGGAATATCTTTTACTTATTTGAATCTTAGTTTGATTTCTTTCATGAGAGTTTTGTAGTGTTCCTTACGCAGGCCTTGTACAATTTTGTTAGATTTATGCCTGTCGTTCATTTTTGAATGCTAATTTACAAGGTTTTGTGGTTTTGATTTCAAATTCCAATCCTTCACTGTAAGTAAATAGAAAAGCAAGTGACTTCTGCCTATTAATTTTTATGCTGCAACCTTGCTATCATCACTTTACAGTTCTAGGAGTATGTTTGTTGAATCTTTGGTATTTTATACATAGACAATCATGTTATCTGTGAACAAAGGCAATTTTATTTTTTCATTTCCAATTGTATACTTTTTGTAAAATTATTTTTACTTTTAAAATTTTACTTGGCTAACATATATATAACAAATCACTTGCCATCTTAATCATTTTTCACTGTACAATTCAGTGAATCATCACGTTGTGCAATTATTGCTACTATCCATTTTTAAATGTAGTGACTCCCAATTTCCCCCTTTCTCCAGGCCATGGTAACCACTATAAACATTAGTCTTCATGTAATTGCCTATCTAGGTATTTTATGTGACAGAGATCATACACTCTTAGTCCCTTTGTGTCTGACTTAATTCTCACAGCAAAATATTTTCAAGGTTCATCCATGTCTTAGCATATATCAGAACTTAATTTTTCTTTATGGCTGAGGAATATTACATTGCATGTATATGCCACCTTTTGTTTATCCATTCATCTGTTGGTGGACACTGGGTTGTTTCTACCTTTTTGCTATTGTGAATAATGCTGCAAATTCATTGGCTTAAAACAAAAGAAATTTATTCTGCCAAAATTTTGATGCTAGAAATCCGAGTTCAGGGTATTACAAGGGCCTTCTCCCTCTCTGAAGGCTGTAGGGAAAGATCTTTCCTTGTCTCTTCCAGTTTCTGGTAGCTCCAGATTTCCTTGGCTTGTGGCAGCATAACTCCAATATCTACCTCCTTTATCACATGGCCGATGTCCTTCTTTGTGTCTGTTTGTCTTGTTTCTTCTCCTCTTCTTATAAGGACACTCGTCATACTGGATTAGAGCCCACTCTACTACAGTAGGAGCTCAAGCTAACTAATTACATCTGTAAAGACCCTGTTTCCAAACAAGGTCACATTCACAAGACCCAGGGGTTAGGATTTCAACATCTTTTTTGGGAACACATTTCAGTCCATAATATGAATCAAGTGCATGAATGGTGAGAAGAATAAAGTATTTTCATCCCTAGCCTCTAAGAGGAGCAAGTCCTCTGAAGAGCCTTCCCATCCTGCCTTCATTTTCTTTCTTCCCTCCATAAATGTGACAATGGATTGTGGTAGGTTGGGATGGAGGACTTTCAGATCCTCCAGGTCTTGCAAGACTCTGGCAAGATAAGTAGGGGAATCAATGTATATAATATATGCTCTTTAGACAGTGATTTTAAAAAGAGAGATGGCTAAAGCAGTAATTTTTAATTTTTCCAACAGTATTTCTTGTTCATACGTGCAATATTTTCCCCAGCCTGCCCAGATTTGTCGGTCAAGCTAAAGTGCAGATCGCAATGGCTACAGGTGCCATAATTTCTATTTTTCTTGCTTTTTCTGTTATTGATTTCTACTTTTATGGCTTTATGCTCAGAAAAGATGTTTTGTGATATTTCCATGTTTTGTATTCTTTTAAGGCTTGCTTTGTGGCCTGATATGTGGTCTATTCTGGAGAATGTTCCCTGTGTGTGGAAAAGAAAGTATACTTGGTTGCTGTTGGGTGGAGTGTTCTGTATATGTCTATGAGATTAAGTTGGTTGATTGTTGCCTTTAGATCTTCTGTATCTTTACTGAGCTTCCTGGCTGTTCTATCCTTCATCGAAAGTGGTGTGTTGAAGTCTCCTACTATTATTGTGGAGCTGTCTGTTTCTCTTTTCAATGCTATTAGAGTTTGTTTTATGTATTTTGGAGCCCTGTCATTGGGTGTATAAATATTTATTATGGTTATGTCCTCCTGGTGTACTGACCCTTTAAACATTATATAGTGTCCTGCCTTATCCTTTGTGGTGGATTTCACTTTAAAGTCTATTTTGTCTTAGATTAATATTGCCATTCTTGTTCTTTTTGATTGTTGTTTGCTTGATATATTTTTCTCCATCATTTGAATTTTAGTTTGTTTGTGTCTTTGAGTCTAAGGCGTGTCTCTTGTAGGCAGCATATAGACAGATCGCGTTTTTTAATCCATTCTGCCACTCTCTGACTCTTTATTGGTGCATTTAGTCCATTTACATTCAGTGTAATTATTGATAGGTATGAGTTTAGTGCTGCCATTTTGATGTATTTTTTGTGTGTTGTTGATAGTTTCTTTGTTCCACTTAATTTTCTGTTTTAAGTCGTTTTTCTTTAAGTATTTTCTTTTCATCTTTGAATGGTGAGAAAAATAAAGTATTTCTTTTGTTGTTGTGATTTTGTATTTGCTAAGTCTTTATGTTTTTCTTGTTTTTTATTTTGATGTGTAGGATTGTTAGTTTCCTTTGTGGTTACCTTAATATTTACCCCTATTTTTCTAAGTTTAAACCGATCTTTTACTTCTTAATATTGCCTTGACTTCCTGTCCATATGAAAGTTCTATGACTACATTCTTTAGTCCCTCTTTTTTGTTTTAGTGTTGTCATCTCTTACATATTGACGTCTCTGTTTCCCTATTTTCAGTGTTTTAGCTTTGATTTATTTTTGTGACTTCCCTAGCTGGATTGATATCTAGCTGCTCTGTCCTGTGTTCTAGTCTTAGGTTGGTATCTGATGATACAGATTTTCTAACCGGAGGACTCCCTTTAGTATTTCTTGTAATTTTGGTTTGGTTTTTGCAAATTTCCTAAACTTCTGTTTGTCTGGAAATGCCCTCATTTCACCATCATATTCGAGAGACAGTTTTGCTGATTATATAATTCTTGACTGGCAGTTTTTTCCTTCAAGGCTTTATGTATGTCATCCCATTGCCTTCTTGCCGACATGGTTTCTGCTGAGTAGTCTGAGCTTATTCTTATTGACTTTCATTTGTAGATGACTTTTTGTTTATCTCTAGCCACTCTTAAAATTCTCTCTTTATCTTTGGTTTTGGCAAGTTTGATT
>NW_004444017.1:7256085-7319852 GCF_000243295.1 Trichechus manatus latirostris
ATTCTGACTTCCATTGCCTCAATTCTGCTCCTATGACTTTCTATTGAGTTGTCTAATTCTGAAATTTTATTGTTAATCTTCTGGATTTCTGATTGCTGTTTCTCTATGGATTCTTGCAGCCTGTTAGATTTGTCATTATGCTCTTGTATAACCTTCTTAAGTTCCTCTGTTGCTTTGTGTATACTTTCCTTGGCTTGATCTGCATTTTGCATGATCTCTTTCCTGATATCTTGAAAAGCTCTGTATATTAATGTTTTGAATTCTACCTGTGGTAATTCCAAGACCTTCTCTTCCTCCAGAAGTTTTCCTAGTTCTTTGTTTTGGGAGCTTGCTGGAGCCATCATGGTCTGCCTCTTTATGTGATTTGATATTGACTGTTGTTTCGGAGACATCAATAAGTTATTACATTTATTTATTTTGTGTTTACTTACTGTGTCCTAGCTTCTTGTTTTGATATGCCCAAATAGGCTTGTTGTGTGAGCTACTTTGATTATTGGTGTCTTTGAAGCTCTCTTGTCCTGTCACCCGGTAGTTAGAGCAGCTACTAGGTATGTGAGCCCAGGAGTCTGTTTACTTTTCTTGTGTGGATTCAGCTCAGGAGTCCAGGTTGTCGATCACCAAGTATGTGGTGCAAGCTCTCACCTACAGTCCTAGATGGGCAGGGCTATATAGAGATGATTGGAGCAGGCACAGGTATCTGGATGCAGTAGGGGTTGATGTGCTGAGCAAGGCAGGAAGCTGATGGCTGCCCCTGAGTGCCTGGGTGGAAGGTGTGTCCCTGTTCCCTAGAGCACATAGGTGGGTGAGTTTTGCAGCTGGACTTTGGGCACTCAGTGCTGTTGGCTGTAGGAAATGTGAGGCACCGCTTATTCTCAGACCCCCATCACGGATAGCTAGGTGGAGTGCGTGGAGCCACCAGTCCTTAGGCCCCTGATGTGAGTAGGTGAGCACCCTGCTTAATGGGCAGGGTGGTGTCAAATGTCATGAATCTGCCACTCCCTCTTAGCTGTTACACTTGAAAATAGGCTTCAGGTATATACCCTGTTGTACTGTGCTAATGAGGGCCTACACTGTTGAAATGGGCCCACACAGGTCTAGGCAGGGTTGAAAGACATTCAAAGTCCTTGGACCCCTTATGCCTGTGCCTAGGTAAAGGGGCTGTGCCTACCCTGAGTTCCTGGCTTAGGGGAGCTGGCAGATTTTTTTTTTCCCTGTTTGTTAATTTTTTCCCTCTTCAAAGCCAGGAGAATGGCCTGGGGTGCACAGTTGGTCCTACTTCTGGCCCATGGGGCACAGCAATTGCTAAAGCCATACTAGGACTGGAGCAGAGAAGGGAGGAGACAAGCAAATGGGAGAGACGTACTTCCCAGAGGGGGGAAAGTTTTTTTGATCCCACACAGTAGGTTAGAGGGTTGTACTTACCTTTCACTGATTCAGTGCCACTTCTCTCTGGTTCCAGAGGCTTGAGCAGACTGTCACTCAGTTTCTCCTGATGTGGAAAAACGTGTCCAGAGCACTGTTGCTTGCCTCAGCCTGTGTGTGCCAGCCAATCCAGCTTGCAGGGTGATGGCCAGGTCAGTTCTGGCAAAACCTTGTTGCTTCTGAACTGTCCCTCTTTCCTCCTGCCACTCAGTCCAACTCCTCAACTTTGATATTCAGAGCTCCTAGATTGTCGTATATAATTGATTCTCTTGTTTTCTGAAGTCTTTGTTGTAAGAGGGATCACAAAAAGCATCTGACTACTCTGCCGTCTTGGCCTTGCCTCTCTTCTATTTTTCTAATGAAAATATTTTCTTGTTCCAGAAACTGGATTGCAGTGTTCCAGAATGTCAACAGTCCTGTTGAGAAACACCGTGCTGGTAAACACTTTAATTTCAGGAGTCATAACTGAGTCCAAGTGAGTTTCTGAAACCTGGGCAGGTTTGGATTGTACTCTTGGATGTGGTTCTCTTATCCATAGAGACCATGATTTTATGAGACTAAGAAATACACTGTCTATGATCTAGAGCCCTCACCCCCAGGATTTCCTTATAACATTTTGAGGAAACATGGACTTTACCTGGCTACTCTACTTCCCCATTATGGTAGTAGCTCCCCCACCATCCACTTCTCCTTTCTTTACTTCAAAAGTGGTTTTTAAGTCATTTATGTCTTGAGATCGTTTAGATCTTTGCCAGGTAGGTAAATTTGTGGCTTCCAGGTTAAAACGGCATTGTTGTTATTAGGTGTCGTTGAGTCAATTTCAACTCATAGCAACACCATGTTACAGAGTAGAACTACCCTATTGGGTTTTCTAGGCTGTAATCATTGTGGGAGTTGATTGCCAAGTCTTTTTCCCATGGAGCCATTGGATGGTTTCAGATTACCAGCCTTTCAGTTAGCTGCCAACTGCTTACCCATTGCACCACCAGGGCACCTTAAGATGGCATTAAGCTAGTGTTTTCGTTTCAGAGTGGTGTCGTAACAAATTACCAGAAACAGTGCTTAAAACAAGAAATTTATTTTCTCACAGTTCTGGAGGCTGGAAGTCTGAATTCAGGTTGTTGGCGGGGCCATGCTTTCTCCAAAAGCTCTAGGGCCAGTGCTGTCCTCGTCTCTTTCAGTTTCTAATAGCCTCAGGTGTTGCTTGGCTTGTGCCAGCATACCATCAACGCCTACCTTGCCTTCACTTGGCTGGCTTACCTCTCTCTCTGTGTCCCTGTGTTTCTTCTGTTCTTATTACAAGGACTCCAGTCATAAAGAGATTACAGCACACCGCAATGACCTCATCTGCACTAATTACATCTGCAATGACCCTATTTCCAAATAATATCACATCCACAGTTACTGGGGTTAAGACTTTAACATGTAATTTTTTTTCAATTTTTTTATTGTACTTTAGATGAAAGTTTACAGAACAAATAGTTTGTCATTAAACAGTACACACATTGTTTTATGACAATGGTTAACAACCCCATGACTTGTCAACACTGTCCCTTCTCAGCCTTGGGTTTCATATTGCTGGCTTTCTTGTCCCCTCCTGCCTTCTAGTCCTTGTACCTGCACTGTTGTGCCCCATTAGTCTCGTTTTGTTTTAGGGGGCTGTCTAATCGCTGGCTGAAGGGTGAACCTCGGGAGTGACTTCATTACTGAGCTAAAAGGGTGTCCAGGAGCCATACTCTCACAGTTTCTCCAGTGTCTGTCAGGCCAGTAAGTCTGGTCTTTTTTTGTGAGTTAGAATTTTGTTCTACGTTTTTCCCCAGCTCTGTCTGGGACTCTCTGTTGTGATCCCGGTCGAGAAGTCAGTAGTGGTAGCCAGGCACCATCTAATTGTACTGGACTCAGTCTGGTGGAGGCTGTGGTAGTTGTGGTCCATTAGTCCTTTGGACTAATATTTCCCTTGTATCTTGTTTTCTTCATTCTCCCTTGCTCCTGAAGTGGCGAGACCAGTGGAGTATCTTAGATGGCTGCTCAGAGGCTTTTAAGACCACAGGCACTACTCACCAAGGTAGAATGTAGAACATTTTCTTTATAAACTGTGTTATGCCAATTGAGCTAGATGTTCCCCGAGACTATAGTCCCCATAGCCCTCCTCCCAGCAATTCAGTCCCTCAGGGAGATTGGATGTAACACATAATTTTTTGAGGAAACAATTAACCCAGAACAGTAGCAAACCTTGATAAATACTCCCCCAACTTTTTATTTGAACTGTGGTGTCGGCAAAGAATGTTGAATATACCATGGACTCCAGAAGAACGAACAAATCACTTTTAGAAGAAATACAACAAGTATGCTCCTTAGAAACAAGGATAGTGAGACTTCAGCTAACTTACTTTAAACATGTCATCAGGATGGACCAATCATTAGAAAGGACATCATGGTTGGTAAAGAAGAGCATCAGCAAAAATGAGAGAATCCCTCAGTGAGATGGATTGACACAACATCCCAAACAATGGACTCAAACATAGCAACAATCATGAAAATGGCACAGGACTGGGCCACATTTTGTTCTGCTTTCCATAAGGTCACCGTACATCGGAGCCAACTTGATGGAACCTAACAACAGCAACAACTCTTCATTACGGAAAATGAGTCATAGAAAATGTTGATGTTTTACCCTCATGCTACAAACAAAGTTTCATAGTTAATCATTTAAAAGAATTTGGGTGAAATTTTCTCTAAGAACAGATCTAATTGTACTTGATTGAGAAACACTTAGATATCTATACATATGTCACCTTTGGAGGAGAATAGACATGGGATTGAGGAGATGCATGTTCTATAAATTTTCCTAGAATTCCCCAGTGAGATTATAGTGGTTGTCTGAGTAGTACCTGACCTGATAATGCACTGTTAGTTCCTTCCTCTTTTGTCTCACTTCCTCATCTCCTTTCTGGTGTTTTCTGGTATTACCTTTTGAATAAACTACTTTCACTTGAATCCTTGTCTCATGGTGTGCTTCTGGGAAAACCCGAACTAAGATAGGCATTTTTGCAAAAACTGGAGACATTGGCATGAAGAGCATAGTCTAGGTGATATTATTATTGTATTCTTGAGTGTGATAATGGTATTGTGGCTATGTCTTTGCTCTTGGGAGATTCGTGCTGAACTATATAGAGGCAATGTGATGTTGTAACTTGTTTTCATGTGGGTTATCAGAAAAAAATGTAGAGAGAAAGAAACTATAGCAATACATTTCTAATGGGTAAATCAAGATGAAGAGTATATGGGCATTCATTTCACTCTGTCTTTAAATTTTTGATAAATTTGAAATATTTCAGAATAAAAAGTTGGTAAAAAATAAAAGATTTCTGTGGGTCCTGAATGCAAATTTACTTATGAGAAAAAAACAGTAGAGCTGGCAGCCTGCCCAGGGTCACATAACCAGAACAAGAAAAAAGGCACAAGAAGAAGTGAAGGAACACGCAGTTTCCTCTGCATATATTTTGGAGGTGGGGAAAGTTCTTGAATATAACCAATTTTAAGCTGAAGGGACTCAATTAATTAATTGGGCTGGTTAAACCTAAATTGGCCTGATTGAGCTTTCCACTGTGGAACAGAAATGGGGGCTCATGAAGTTGGGTAATAGAGATAGAAGAGCTAAGAGTGACAGCCATGCACAAAAGGGAAGAGAGTGAATAGTGAAAACAGTTACGTAGAGTGAATCCTAAATATTTGGACCCATTTTGGGGTCAGTTCTGAATTTGTCTAACAGGATAGCCTCTTGAGTCTTGCATCTTAACCTTATCTTTTTTCTGCTTTAATTAAACCTTGGGAATTTTCTTGATTCCGTTTGGTCTTGCATACTGATCTTTCCCAGTGGAGGAACTAAGATGGGGTCTTAGTCATCGGGTGCTGCTATAACAGAAATACCACAAGTGGATGGCTTTAACAAAGAGAAACTTATTCTCTCACAGTCTAGGTGGCTAGAAGTCCGAATTCAGGGTTCCAGCTCCAGGGGAAGGCTTTCTCTTTCTGTCAGCTCTGGAGAAGGTCCTTATCATAATCTTCCCCATTAAGGAGATTCTCAGCGCAGGGACCCTGGGTCTAAAGGATGCACTACTCTTCTGGCTCTTTTATCTTGGTGTTATGAGGTTCCCATGTCTCTCTGCTTGCTTCTCTCTTTTATATCTCAAAAGTGATTGACTTTAGACAACCTAATCTTGTAGATTGAGTACTGCCTCATTAACTGCCTCTAATCTTGCCTCATTAACATCATAGAGGTAGGATTTACAACACATAGGAAAATCACATCAGATTACAAAATGGTGGACAATCACACAATACTGGGAATCAGGGACTAGCCAAGTTGACAGATATTTTTGGGGGCCACAACTCAATCCATTACAGAAGGGTTCTAATTAATTGACTGAAACAATTTCCAATAGCCTTTGAAAGCCCAGTTGATGTGACAAACACATGTGGCCAGGAGAAGAAGGAACAGTTACAAGCTTAAGTGTTGGGAAGTATACCCTGGTCCTGAATAAGTGTCTTTCTTAAGGGACATTGTCACAAGTTTTCAATAAAGTATGTGACATGAAAATTTAGTTACTAATGATTAGATGATTAAATTTGTACTTCTAAAATTATAGAAAATAAATGTACATTTCTGTGAAACGTGTTCCTAAATGTTAACAAGTTTTGTTAGCATTGTGCTATTTTTCATACACTGTTTATAAATGATGTTTGAAAATGTAAGATAACTGGATTTACTAAACAAATTAGCTATTTTATTATTGGTTTTACGTAAAACATTGAAGTGCTTAGGAGCATTTTGTGTTTTCTATGTGTAAGTCCAGTTTGCAATGTGTTTCAGACATTTCAGAGGGTCAAGTATATCAAATTAATAATATTTCTTACACCCTAAGATAATTTAAGAAATATGGTGTTAAATGTTCAGGGAATTGGATCTGTCAGTTGTTTCTTTGATTTCTTGCTCCAGCACAGCCCAGCAAGGTCATCGCTGTGATCTGGACACACATACTTGGCTCAAGGCCTGACCCTCAGCTCAGGCTTTTGGTAAATGGTGTGAAAGATTTCCTTTTATGTACAGGACACAATTATCAGAAGAGCATTTGCTAATATTTCTCAAGCAGAGAATGTGCTCTACTCCTTACCCCTAAAGGAATTTTACCTGCACACCTGAGTGCTATCCATCCAAGCAGGCTGAATCCCTTCCCTTCTCCCTGGCCAACCATGTCACAGTGAACTCTTGTTCTCAGTTTCCTGGAGTTCTGATCGTCTACGCTGCTCAACAGGAGCCCTTGTGTTGTTGGTCACCCTTTCAGTATGTGCCACACATTCCCAAATATATACAATTAGTTTTCTTAGATCTCAAAGGAGTAACTAAGGAATCATTGACCAATAAATACCTGCCAGTTACTTTTCTAGAGGCTGAAAACTGCTCCTTCAATTCTACCCCAGAAATGTGTATAAAATTGTTTTTGACTTTCTTCCACTCCTCCAAACTTTTAGGCCAATCAGAGTTTTTGGCCTGAATGAGTCAAGGAAAGAAAATATGTAAGTAACAGAGACTGGAGTGGATAAGAATCTTTATGGGAAAATAATTTTTATTGTTTTTCCCCAAATGACAAGAATTGAGGGCCTTTTCTTGCTGACCTATGAATACCGCTCTGGCTGGGTGTGAGTTTCTAAGCAGTGTGGATTTAAGCAGAGGTGCTGTCTCTCATCACTGGCATCTGAGATGTTTCCTGCATCCAATCCAAGTGCAGAGACTTCTGGAAGGAGTCATGACAAAGGCCTCCTCGTTAATACTCTTCAGAAAATGGATAATTAGGGTTGCCAATAGCACTAGAATGAGAAAGAATAACACATAATGTAGATCAAAGACTATTTCAACAACAATGGAGGTTCAATGAAGCTAGAATTAGGATGAAAGTTAAACATTTTCTTTCCTGGCTGCTTGCAAAGTCTGCCTTTCTTACTTTTATAAGGATGACCTTTTAACAAATGTTTTTAGAAAATAATAAACAATTAAAATTATATTCCCATGCCTGGAACTTAACACAAAGAGACACACGAATCCCAATGTACAAATATATCGTCCTCCCTTAGCTACATCTGTCAACAAAGAAAAGAGATATCCTGTGTGTTTTCATTTGAATTTTCAGTGAAAGCAGAAACTTATTCTCCCTTGTTTAACAGGTGTAAGTTCATACTCAGCACTGATAAATATTTTAGGGTAATACAGATTGTTGATAGCAATTTCACTCCACTTATACTAATTCATTCATTTCCTATAACTAACTACCACATGCCATCTATTCCTTTTTTCAGTAATAGATACATTGACATGTATAAGATATGGTCCCATCTCCAATGAGCTTACTACATAGTGAGATCCCTATACATAATAACACCACGAAGTATAAAGTGATAGAAAAAGATTAATTGTAATGAAAATATTTAATTAATGGTAGGAATTACTGATTGCTTCCCATTTTCTCTTTCTCTTTGTACCATTTTCCTATTTTCTTCCTAATTTTCAGTATATTGATAAAAATATTACCAATCATAATAATATACCTACCCATTTCTGAGTACTAATTATGTGTTGCTGTGCTAATCCCTTTTCATAGACGATCACATTATTTCTATTATGAGTTAAAATCCTTACAGCAGAAGGAAACACTTCCTGGCTTTCCCCCATTTATAATGAATGTCCTTTCTCAGAGTCCTATAATTTAGAGCATGTAGGAATGGTAAAGATATTTTGTTGGCTAAAAATGGTCTCCAACATTGATGTTTTGTTTTCCACACTCTTTCTTTGGTTTTAATCTCTCTTCTCTTAACTGTCTTCATCCTTGCATTGAGAGCTCCATATTTCAGATAATCAAAACCACGGGTTCTTTTACAAAGGCCAGTCTTTCAGGAGGCAAGTGCAGTGTTTGGGCCATGAACAATTACAGGATGAAAAGGAAGGCAGAGATTTGGAAACTATTGAGACCTAAAATTTACAAGGTCTAGTGGTAGTGATAGAAATTTCTCGTTTGGACCAGAGGGTTGCTGGAGATGCTTTTGATTGAGCAAGTTCGAGGAATTGAGCAGGTTTTGAGGAAGACAATGACAAAAACAATTTTGGAAACATTTCATTGAGCAACATCTCTAATATCCAAAGTATATGTCTAGTACTTTGTTGTAGCAATGAGAGGCCTACATGGAAGAGATAAATTCACCAATGATGTTAGTTTTCTCTGGAAAGTTATATGGAGTGAAGAGAGGAGAGTACTGGTAAATGTCCAAGCTGACCTCGGGTCCTCTCACTCTTTTGCTGATTCAGTGAACAAAGCTTTGGGGTGAACCCAATCTGAGAGTTTCAAGTAAGCTCCTGTCTCATCCCTTCCTAAAAATGACCACTGTCTTTCTGGTACTGAGGTAAATTTTAAGACCTCTCCTACTTTCCTCATCTGAAAATTAATTGAAGCTAATATCTTTACCAAAATACTTACTAGCCAAAAGTAATATAGCGAAAATTTCTGTTTAGGCCATCTAGGACTTTCATGTCTTCTGAAGTCAACTGGAATTCAAAAACCTATCAAGAGATAGAGAAATACATTTTAAATTATTTTTAGATTATGAAATTCCCAATCACCTAAAATCCAAGAGAGTCATCAATATAAACAAAAATATGGCTAGATGCAAAAATCAATGAACGAAAATCAGTGAATTGTCTAAATACTAAAAAACACCAGTTAGAAACTAAAACTGAAAAAATTCCACTTATATTAGCAACGAATAGATATATTGCCTAGGAGTAAATTTAACAGGAAAATATTAGCTATTTGTGAATAAGGTTTTAAAATGCTATTCAAAACAAACCCATTGCTGTCGAGTTGATTCCGACTCATAGAGACCCTATAGCACAGAGTAGAACTGCTCCATAGGGTTTCCAAGGTATGGCTGGTGGATTCAAACTGCCAGCCTTTTGGTTAGCAGCCAAACTCTCAACCACTGCACCACCAGGGTCCCAAAATGTTATTAAAGAATATATAAAAAGAGTTAAATAGATTGAATAAATATTTTGTTCTTAAATAGGAATATTCGGTATTATAAAAGTATCATTTATTATAAATTAATCATTACTTTTTCACGATTAAAAAAATTACCAATATTTTTGAGACTGAAAAGAGAGCTCTAAACCAGATGAGACACTGGTTGTCCTGGGATAGGTGTACACTGGGACATTCCCAGGCAAGTTAAGACTTACGGTCCTCCTATCCTTGAGCCATATGCCAAACCCTGTGTTCTCAAAGTTGGAAATTTAATAGGATTGAAATAGGTCAATCACAAAAGGACAAATATTGTATGATCACACCATAAAGTTTAGACCCTAAAATAAACACGAACTGAGGAGCCCTCGTGGCACAGTGGTTAAAGGACTTGGCTGCTAACCAAAAGGTCAGTGGTTTGAACCCACCCAGCTGCTCTACAGGACAAAGATGTGGCAGTCTGCTTCCGTAAAGACTTCAGCCTTGGAAACCCTATGCGGCAGTTTTACTCTGTCCTATATGGTCACTATGAGTTGAAATCGACTTGACAGCAGTGAGTTCGGTGGTTCTAAAGAATGAACTATGCCAGGTGACTGGAAGGCAAATTGACTCTTTCAGATATTAGCATTGAGCTGAGATGAGGTAGAAATCACTGCTGAGATTTGGATTTGCAAGCCAGTCCTTGTACGAATTTTCACCCTAAATGCATACTGTCTGAGCAATCAAAGATTCTTAAACTTTGAAACTAATCTAGAGTGATCGTGGACTGGTGGTATGATGGTTAAACTTACGTGTCAATTTGGGTAGGCAATGATTGTCAGTGGTTTGGCAGATAATTATGGAATCATCCTCCATTTTGTGATCTGATGTGAGCAACCAACCAGTTGAAAGGAGCATTTACTTGGCGGTGTGGCCTGCATCCAATATATGTAGATGTTCTGGAAAAGCTCATTCTCTCTCTCTCTTGATTTACATCCAACTTGTCATCTTTTGAACTCTGGTTCTTAGGACATGAGCCAGAGCCTGCAATCTGAAGTGTAGATTTTGGATTCACCAGTCCCGCAGCCCTGTGAGCCAGCAACCTACCACTTGACCTATAAATTTTGGGTTTGACAGTCCCTGCTACTATGTGAGTCAAGAGAAGCCTCCAGCCAGCTGTGGATCCACAGATTTGGGACTTGCCAGCCTCCACAATTGCATGAGCTATTTCCTTGAAATAAATCTCTCTATATATATTTACATATATGCTTCATTAGTTTTGCTTCTCTAGAGAATCCACCTGAAACAGGTGGTGTCTCTAGGAGCCTTACATAACTTTTCTCTGGGTTAGAGACTCATACCTTCATCTATGGTGTCAAAGAGCACCACAAATAAAACTAAGAAGAAAATGAGGAGCTCATGGGTAAAACTAGCTAAACATGTATGGAAATAAGTCAACATAAATGAGAGCCTGTAGATATAAGAGGCAGCAAAACAAATCCACTAGGACGATTAATATTGGCATTCATAGACTATAAAATAACTGTGTTGCTATATTTAAAAAATATGCACACAAACAGAAACTATAGAATGATTAAGAAAATTATTAAATAATTATACAGAATTTTAAGACATAAAAATTTGATATTAAAAACACAGAAAACAGTTTTATTAGTATGTTGGAAGTGGCCAACAAACACATGAGAAGAAACTCATGATCATTAGCCCTTTGAGAAATGCTAATGAAAACTACAATGAGATACCATCTCACCTCTGCAAAAATGACACTGATAAAAACAGAAAACAATAAATGCTGGTGAAGATTTGGGAGGGATTTGGAACACTTGCCAGTACTGGTAAGATTGTAAAATGATACAACCATTATGGAAAACATTATGGTGCTTCCTCAAAAAGGTAGAAATAAAAATACCTTATGATTCAGTAATCCTACTCCTAAGCATATTCTCTAGAGAGCTAATAAAAGAGACACAGACAGACATAGGCACACCTGTATTCAATATAGCAATAGTCACAAAACCAAAAAGATGGAAATAGTCTAATTGCCCAATGATGGATGAATGAAGAAACAAAATGTGGTACATTCAGGAACTCTGGAGCCAAGATGTGTAGCTATAGACAGAAGCACCATGCCATTCCTCTGTAGCAAAGACCTGAAAAAAATGAATAAAACAGACACAAACATCAATCCTGGAACCCTAAGCATCCAATAAAGGGATAAAGAACTTGATCAAGCACTGAATGGAAAAAGAAACTGACAGAAAACAGAGAACAAGAAGAGCTACAGAGTGGGGGTCCCACACCAGATAACGTGCATGGATTCGCCATCTTGGACTATAGCCACCAAGGGCCATGGACTGGGAGCATGGGAAGGCAACTTCATGGAGCTCCCAACAGGAGACAGAATACCAGGTAACCAGAAATATATGCTTTCCTATTCCCCCATCCTCCTTCCCTCCATGTGGCCTCAGCCACTTTCCAATGGGCCATGGTCACTTGATCAGGGAGACACCAGCTCACTGCAGCCCAGGTCTACCCCACGCCCAACATTCAGTTCCCCCAAAGCCATATATATTTTTTGTTATTATTATTATTTTTTATTCCCTCTCCCTCCTTTCCTTCCTTTCTTTTCTCCCATGCAGCTAGTCCCGTGCACCATTCCTACCCCTTCTAGATGGGCTGTGCTGCACTGCATGGCTAGAGAGCCACTGGTATGGCCTCCCCAGTTCACTCAGTGCCATTTTTTTCTGTTTCTTCTCTCTCTCTCCCTTCCTTCCTTTCCTTTCTCCTGCCCAGCTAGCCCTGTGCACCATCCCTGCCCCTTCTCAATGGGCTGTGCTGCACTGCTCAGCTAGAGAGCCACCGGCACATGGCCTCCCTGGGTCCATACCACCCCCCACTGGCCAGCTTCCTTAACATTATTTTTTTCTTTATGTTTTGTTCTCTCTCTCTCTCCTTCCTTCTTTTCCTTTTCCTGCCCAGCTAGCCCCATGTGCCTTCGTGATCCCTGTTAGATAGGCTGTGCTGTACCACTTGGCTAGAGATTCACTGGCACATTGCCTCCCCAGGTCCATGCCATCCCCACTGGCCTGCTCCTCCAGTGTCGTATTTTTTGGTTTTTGTTTTTGTTTTTTTTGTTTCTTCTCTCTCTCTCCCTTCCTTCTTTTACTTTCTCCCACCCAGCTAGCCCTCTGCACTGCTCCCCCTTCTCGATGGGCCATGCCATACTGCTCAGCTAGAGAGCCACTGGCACAGAGCATCCTTGAGTCTGCCCCACCCCCAAAAGTCAAATTCCAGCATGTCAAAATTATATTTATTTTTTTTATTTCATTTTTTTCTTTTTGCTTCTGTTTCTCTCTGTCCTATCTCTTCTTTCTCTCACTCACTTATCTCCACATATCACATCTTCTCCCTTTCTTCCAGCCTATCTGCACCACATACCAAGCACCCTGCACATGAGGGGCACTGGCAGGGACCCCTGAACCTCAGGACCCCACCCTGCACTGCCCATTGGCCCTGCCCATTGGTCCTAGTTAATGCTACAAATGACCCATCCCTGCCTCTCCCCCTGCTGAACCTGCCTTGCTGCAATACAGCTGAGCATCTGGACCTGCCCACCTGGACAACAGGGTGAAGGTATCATGCCCACAAATGAATAAGCAACTAAACATGCCCAGTTCGCCTGCCTGGACATAACAAAATAAAACAAAAATCAGGATGAAACAAACACATCTACAACCAACAAAGGAAGAAAATAATTCTTGAATGTCCCAGAGAGAGCAGACAATATCAAAACATATTTTAAAAAACAAGACAGGATGGCTCTAGTAAGTGATCAAAATAAAACACCAGATGACCTTTTGGAGGAAGAAAAGACACTGGAAATACCTAAGAGGGAATTCAAAGTGTAATATTCAGGGCTCTCCAAGATATTAGGAAAGAGATGCAGGAAAATATGGACAAAACTAAGGAAAAAATAGACAAAATTATGGAAAATATAGACAAAATCAGGGAAAACACACAAAGCAATGGAAGAATTCAGGAAAATAATAAAAAACCAAAACGTCAAAATAAATAAACAACTAGAAATCATACAAAAACGTCAATTAGAAAACAAAAAGATAAACAAGATTTCATAAATGGACAGTACAATAGAAGGTTTAGGAGCAAATTTGAAACAATGAAAGACAGCATCAGTGGAATTGAAGACAAATTCTTGGCTACCACTTTGTTGGAGCAAAAATCAGAGAAAAGAATGAAGAAAAATGAAGAAAACGTGATAATGATGTGGGATATAATCAAGAGCAAAAATTTGTGTGATCCAAGTTCCAGAACAGGGAGAGAAAACAGAATACACAGAAAGGATCATTGAAGATTTGCTGACAGAAAACTTCCCTAATATCATGAAAGATGAAAAGCTGGCCACCCAAGAAGCTCAACAAACCCCATACAGGGTAAACCCCAAAAGAAAATTACCAAGACATAGCATAATCACACTCACCAAAATCAAAGACAAAGAAAGAATCCTGAGAGCGGCTTGAGGAAAAACAAAAAGTCACATACAAAGGAGAAAGAATAAAACTGAGCTCTGATTATTTAGCAGAAACAATGCAGGCAAGAAGGCAAAGATATGACATATATAAAACCATGAAAGAAAAAAATTGCCAATCAAGAGTAATATGTCCTGCAAAACTCTCGCTCAAATATAATGGTAAAATTAGACATTTACAGAAAAACAGAAATTAAGGGAATATGTAAAAACCAAACCAAACTTATAAGAATTATTAAAGGGAGTTCTTTGGTTAGAGAATCAACAAAATGAGACAACAACCTGAATCTAGGACACAAGGAAACATCGGCCAGATACCAACCTAGGTAATGAACTCTCAAGGATAAAACAAAACTAAAAGATTTACAACAGGGAACCAGAGATGTCAATCTGTAAATGACAACAATATTAGAACAAAATAGGGAATAAACAGTGTAGGTACACATCCTTCAAATGGAGAGGAAGTCAAGGTGATATCAAGTAATAAAATACTGGTTTAAACTTAGGAAGATAAGGGTAAATTACAAGGTAACCAGAAAGAAAGTTAACAAACCTACTCATCAAAATAAAGAAGAAAAACATAAAGTCTCAGTAAACACAAAATCTACAAAAATGAAAGAAATGAAAAAAATCCACAAACAAAAGGAATTCAGCACAGAAGAGTAAGAGCAACAAAGAAAATCTCAGCACCACACACACAAAGCATTACAAAATGACACCAATATAAAAAAAAAATGACAGCAATAAACTCACACCAATAATCACACTGAATGTAAATGACTTAAATGCACCCATAAAGAGATAGAGGGTGACAGAATAGAATTTGTCAGAAGCACTGATGTGACAGTTCTGAGCCTAGAACTGAAAAAGCTTTGCATATATCCACTCACTGTCTTGGATACTTGCCACTGTCATGGGGTGGAGCCTGGGTAGTCAGCTAAGGTTGAAAACTATGTGGAGGAGAGCTGAGGCACACCTGAAGACAGCTCAGTCAGCTCCAGGGGCAGAGCTGCCTCATCCCTGCTCTTGAGTGCAAATACAAGAGAGAGCCCAGGCTAGAACAGAACTGTTCAGCTCTAAGTGGTCAAACCAAGAGTCATGAGTGAAATAAGTGGTTTTTGTATTACCTTCTAAATTTTGTGGTGTTTTATTATGAAACTATAGCTAATAATGCAATAAATATCTCCTCCAAGTAAATAAAAAGATAAACAAACTAATAAAAATGAACAAAGGACTTGAACAGGCACTTTAAAAAGTGGAACTCAGGGTGAATAAATACATGCAAATTCAACTATACTAATATTCAGGGAACTGAAAAGTAAAATCAGAATGAGGGGTTATCACCCATTCTCCAGATTGGCAAGAAGGTGAAAGGCTAATAATGTCAAGTGCTGGCTAGAATGTGGAACAAGGAGAAATCTCCTGTGTGACTCATAGGAGTGTAAGTAGGTAAAATCAGTTTGGAAAAAGTTTGATATTATCTAATAAATGTGGACTTTCTCATATCCTATTACCGATCAGTTTCATTCCTATATCTAGGAATATATCCTATGGATACTCTGCTGTGTGTGCACCAGCACACATGTATCAGAATGTTCCTAACAGCACTATTCAAATGGCAAAAACAAACAAGCAATCTTCAAATAACACAAATGTCCCTGACAGTAGTTGAATAAATAAATTATTACATATTCATGAAATGTAATATCACACAGAAGTAAAAATGAACAAACTACAGCCAACTACAGCCAAATGAAGCAAGTTAATGATAAATGCAGTGTGATTCTACTTACATAATGTTTCAAAACCGCAGATTAAAAAGGGTATTAAGTGATATACCCTTAAGTAGGAAAACTACAAAAACAAAGGAAAAAAAGAATTACAAGAATGGATACCCCCAGTGGAGGGAGATATGATCAGTGAGCTTCAGACAGGCGTTATGTGCTATATCAAAACCATAATGATCCTCAGGTGTTCGGTTTATTGTTATAACTATGGATATCATTTTATACACTCTTCTGTTTGTGATACAGTTCACATTTTAGAAAGTTGTGGCAAGCAAGCTGACTCAATTTACACAATTCTCACACTGACAGCACGTACTTGACTTTGAAAGTGTGTATCTTCTCAGATCAAAGTTAAAACTTGTGTCTCTGAAATCAGCATTTAAAAGTAATAGTATGCCAGTCTGTGTGGTTTGCAGTAATTTTTAAAGAGCATATATACTATTATATGCAGGGAATGTCTGGGAAGTTGTACAGGAAAAGACCAACAGAAGCTGGTATGGAGAGGAAGATTGGGTGACTGGGGACAGAGGAACAGATTGGGAGGAGACTTACTTTTCCCTCTTTTATCTTTTATGCCATATTAAGTTTAAAAAATTCTATAAACCAGATAATAACATTTTTGGTTGCTTCAGGAATGGAATCTCTTTCTCCAGGCACTCAGGGAGGAAGAAATTGTCATCAGGACCTTGGTCTTCACAATTCAAAGACCCTGTAGGTTAGATGGGGATCATCCATTGTGTCTGGTGAGGTGGAGACATATGGGGAGAGAGTGACTCAGAGCCTTCAACTAGTTCCTGGCAAAAGAATCCTAGAGTATTGGAGACTGAAAAATCACCTAATCCAATTACTTCTTTTTAGAAATGAAGAAAATGACATGACTCATGCACAGTGTTACAGAGTAAATTGCAGGGAAGGCTAGAGTACAAATCTCTGATTTCTGTCCGATCCTTTTTCATGTAGCCATGCAGCCTCTGCTGTTGTTGTACACGAAGGAAAAAAAACCCTAGTGAATGCACATAAATCATAAGTGCACAGGAAATGCCAGGGAAAACAACAGGGCCCTAACTTGTCTTGAATCTTACAAAGAACACCTGTGAAGGGTTCAACTTAGGCGCCATGACACCACAGCCCTGCTCATCACCTGCATGTTCTCTTTGATCCTCTTCTCATTGTAACTCTTGGCCAGGACCACGATCCCACTCTGTAGCTGGCAGCGAAGAGCAATCAGGGCTGGGGTTCGACCGTGCTTTTTGGCCAGGGCACAAAGAACTGGATCATCCAAGAGAACGGGGGAGCTCTGATCCACCCTGGAAGGGAATGCAGAAATGTTGACACATGAAGCTGAGTTTTCACTTTGTCAGGAGGCTTCTAAAAGTGACTAAGGTGGTCCCCTCTAGACCAGTTGTTCTCCAGTTGTGGTCCCTGGACCAGCAACATCTTCATCACCTGGGAACTCATTAGAAAAGCCAAGTTGAGGGCTTCACCCAGATGTATTCAATAGAGCTGATAGCGACCCAGTATTCTGTGTTTTAAAAAGCCTTCCAGGTCATTTTGATGTTCTCTCGAGTTTTGAAGAAGGAGCCCTGGTGGCACAGTGGTTAAAGCGCTCCACTGCTAAGGAGAAGGCTGGCGATTCTAAGCCACTCTTTGGGAGAAAGATGTGGCAGTCTACTTCCCTACTTTCCTAAAGATTTACAGCCTTGGAAACCCTATGGGGGTAGCTGTACTCTGTCCTGGAGGGTTGCTTTGAGTTGGAATCAACTGGATGGCAATGGATTTAGTTTGAAAACAATGGTTCTAGGTCATTGGATTTCCTCTTTTACTTCTCAGCGACCGTTTTTCTTCTCTAGGTATAGCCCCAGAGGAAGAGGCATGAGAGTGGGAAGAGTAATGCAAAGTCTTGGATAATTTTTATTTTTATTTAATTTTTCTAAGATATTGGTGAAAATTGAGTAGGCCCCACATGAGAACTATTTATTCTCATCCTTAATTATAGCGTGTAATATTTGTACAGAAGTTTACAAAATGTTTTCAGATGGTAATTTCTTTTTATCCTTATAGACCTGGGAGTTACTTATTATTTTCCTGATTTTAGATGTAACTGACGCTTATGGAAGATATTACTTGAAATGTGTTAATCAGTTAAAAACTGTCAAAATCATGACTTGAGCTTATGTCTTTTGTCTCTGTTTTTAAATTATGTATAGATTTTAATGTAGCCTTTTATCATTGATGTGGAACTGAAAGTAGAGTCCCATATGCCCAGCCCAGTGAATATGGCCAAATGCCTGGGTCTCACAGAACATAGTTCAAGTTAATCAGCAACCTAGCCCTTAGAGGTAATGAACTAGTTTGGTCCTTCAGATTTAACTGTAAACTAATATCATGAGTCCTAGCTCACATTCCAGTTTTTCACTGAAAAACTGCAACATTTATCTTTTAAAGCAAACTGACATTTCAGAGGAGAAAGCATCTCAAATGACATTTTAATAAACCTCTGAGAAACCGGCTGAAACCGCCTGAACTTCTGGAACTCTCTTTATTCCTCTCTGACTGTATTAACCCCAGTGCTGCCACATTTCTTTGGAACATGAAGTTTAGGCTGCATGTTCCCCTATCTGCAAATGCTTGATTGAAGAATAAATCTTTAGTATTGTTTTTAATTTTGGTTCCATTCTTGGAAATTCTTTTACTTTAATTATTTATTCTGCAGTTTCTCTCCCTCCTTTTACCCAGGCAGTTGAGAATTAACACCAGGAAATAGGATATGGTATAAATAAAAATTTTTTTCAATAATGGTATCTTAGGCTGGGTTCTCTAGAGAAGCAAAACCAGTAAAGTGTTATAAATATTTATATATAGAGAGATTATATCAAGGAAACAGCTCAAGCGATTGTAGAGGCTAGGACGTCCCAAGTCCATGGGTCAGGGTAGAGGCCTCTCCCAAGTCACACAGCTGCAGAAGCTGGCAAGCCCAAGACTGAAAGGTCGGAAAGCAGGGCTCCCACTCACAGGCTGTGCAGATCGACAAATCCCAGGTTCGGCAGATAAGCTGACAGCTCAAGTCCCAAGAACAGGAGATGAGACAACAGGAAACAGCCTCAAGATCCAGAGAGAGCAAAAAGCCAGAATGTCTGCTTATATACAGATGCGGGCCACACCCCCAAGGAGACTCCCTTTCATCTGATTGGCTACTCACAGCATATTCAATCATGGGAGTGATTACATTAAAACGCGGAGAATCATGGCCCAGCCAAGCTGACACACAATCTTAACCATCACAAATGGTGTTTTCGATAAACTCCCTGTTGTCCTCATTACCATCTTTTATCTCGGGAAAATCCCAGAGCACTATAGGCAACCAGAACAATGTCTTTCAACTTGCAGAAATCCAGCAGTTTGCTCTAGTTGAGGTAAGGGTGACATTCTACCGGTAGAATACCAAGACAGAAATGTGTCAGATTATATGAAAACGTGACATTAAAATGTAAGGGAAAGGATAAAAGTCAAAGAAGCTGCATAAAGGCTCTGTAAAGTTGTATTTGAACTAGAAATACCAACATGAACTAATGACTGAAGAAATAATTTTTCTATCTTTGTTCACTGAAAGAGTCAAAAACAATGATCTTCCATAGAAGATGGAAGTTCTTGGCTACTAATACCATTTCCTACCACAAGGAGGGAAGGGTGATTCTGGATCTGGGAGAGGGAAAGAACTTTTTAGCTTTGGACATCAACTCGTGACAGAAAGCATGAAAGTACTCAGAGACTTATGAGTGCGTGTTCAAAGGACAAAGGAAACAGTTTGGTGGGTAGATTTGCGTATCAAAAGGAATAAAGAATAAAAGAATTTCTAACACATTAAATAATTAAAAATCTCTAAATCCATATGAATGAGCGGCAGACAGGTAGAGAAAGAGAGAAAAAGAGCTGGAGTGAGAGTGAGAGGAAGAGAGAGAGAGAGAGAGAACAATTTGTCCCTATGGAAGATGATTACTGTAGTAATTGCTTTCTCTGAATATTGAAAAATTAAAGGGTAAGAATTACATATTTATTCTGTCTTATAAGAAATAATTATAGTTTATCCTGAGTTGATAGAAAATATTATTGTTTTATAGAAAAATATCAGGTAAGAAAAGTACAAAGAATGAAAAAAATAGAAAATCATTATTGACAAATCTAATCAAAATAACTGATTAGGCAAAAATCATCAATGGATACTACTCCATTAAGTGTAAATTTGTTGGGGAACATGATTTTCTTTGATGCCAAATTGTCAACCAACATATTATCAGCTAATTGCAAAAGGGAAAACATATGATGACAAAGAAGAGATCTGGCTACCACCTGCTTAACCTAGTACTGAAATCTAACATCACTAATGATGGGACCATCTGTCAATATGCGCTTCCTAGTGGGATGCAATTTGGAGGACACAACAACCTTATGAAATTTTCTTGCCAAAAATGTATAACTTGAATCTAATTAAGTCTTCAGATCTAACTTCTAGTTAACAGAAACTGGGACGGAAGAAACAAGTTATCTAATATCACAAGGCAATAATCTGGTAAATCCAGGATATTTGATAATAACCCATTTGGATATTATGGGACACAAAAGAGTTGAGAGACTGTTGCAGAATAAAAGAGCATGAGAAATATAAAAAAAAGTAATAAGTGAGCCAAATTGTATCCTGATTAAAACAAACGATGTCTAAAAAATTTTTGGGAAAATCTGAACATGGACTGGATGTTAAATGACATTAGAAAGTTATCATCAATTTGCTTAGAAATAGTAACGAAAGGTAAGTGCCTGAGAGAATATTTTCATCCTTATGAGATGTATGCTGAGGTATTGTTATGGATTGAATTGTGTCCCCCCAAAATATGTGTTGAAAACCTAAAGGTTGTACTTATAAATATGATCTTGTTTAGAAATAGTGGTTTCTATTTGTTATGTTAATGAGGCTGTCACAGTATAGGGTGGATTCTAAGCATAGTCATTTCTGAATTATAAAAAGTCAAAACAGGCACAGACACACAAAGGAGGAAGACGAAGGCAGATAACAGAGACCAAGGCATCTGCAGGGCCAGGAACATCAAGAATTACAGCAGCTACTAGAAGTTGAAATAGATAATGACCTCCCCCTAGAGGCATGACCTGAATTTCAACTTCTAGTCTCCTGAACTGTGAGAAGATAAATTTCTGTTCTTTATGGCTACCCACTTGCGGTATTTCTGTTACAGCAGCACTAGGCAACCAAGACAAGTATGCAGGCGGCAAATATCATATGTACAACTTCCTTTGAAAATGTTTGGAAAAACAGATAGATTTAGGCAACAAACTTAACGGTAGAAATCAAGGAGAACAAGAACAAGATTTAGTCATTTCCTAGCTCTACCCCATCATATTGCTAAATGTTCCTGCCTTATCATCAATATAAACTAGTATCTTCATCCATTTAACCTGGAGGACTTTAATAGTTTCGGGTTATCGTTCGTGTGTGTGTGCTTTATAGGTCAAGAACCTCTGAAAATAGACATACCAAGAAAAAGCATTCAGGCATCCAAACCACACATATCTTTTATACCTATTTGATCCCATCAACGCCCTTCTAGACAGAGGTTCTACTCTCTAGAATCTTCTAGTTCAAAAAGGTGAGATGAATAGGAGGAGAGGATATCAGACATAATAACAGAAAAAAAGATGTGAAGAACAGAGAGCAGAAGCAGCCCTGGTGGGTAGAGGAGGCTCACCTGGTTGCAGTCAGGCTTGTACTTGAGCCCTGGCTTGTTCAGGATCATCTCTAGCTGTCTGCGGTTAAAGTTGGACATGCCAATGAACTTGGCCAACCCTGCGTCCTTACACTTCTCCAAGGCCTGGGGAGGAAGGGGTTGTGAGGAACAATTTGTGTGATTTGGGCATAGAACAAATGAGAGATAGAGCCATTAAAAGAAACAACTGTCTAGAAATGACCAAGAAACTGACTGGCATTGATTGTCATGAAGAGCAAAAGTAATACAGAAGAAATTAGAAGAAGATGGTGACAACAAAAATGGAATTAGTATTCCATACATAGGAAAACATGAGACAGTATGGCACACTATTTCCAGTTTTCACTTCTCTTTCTCTGTGTCACATTCCAGTAAGGCACTGTTGCACACTAATCTATCAAAACACCCCTAGTCAGGGTCATGAATTTCTAAAAGAAGTAAGCATATCCCCTTTGACTCAGGAGTAGCCTTGGACACAACTGATAAATTTTTCCTTTGAGACACTTTTTTCACGTGGCTTTTAAACACTGATCTCTCTTGAGTCTCCTCGTACTTCCCAGGCTGCTCCCCTTGCTAGAGTCTCATCATCTCCCTGGCCTCTAATATTGAAGGGTTCCAGGCCTGTCTTCAGACCTCATTGCTTCTTTATCTCATCTCACTTCCAAATGATCCATTTATATTCATGATTTTAAATACTATCTACATGGGTAAGTCTCACAAATTGATATCTCTGTCCTTGACCTACCCCAATCTCTATATATCAACAGACTCCCAGATTCAACTGCTTACTCATCATCTCTATAGATGACTGATTAGGCATCACAAAGTGAGCATGTCAAAAAGTGAGCTTCTGGTCTCCCTCCCAACCTGTTTCTCCTGCAGTCTTTGTTTCATTCAAAGCTAATACCACCAGCACTTTGTTCAGGACAAGGACCTCAGACTCAAACTAGTGCTCTTTATCTCACACACCTCCTTCAATCCATCAAAGCACCATGTCATCTCTTCTCCCAGAATAGATCTAGAATAGATCTTACAACCTTCACATTTTTATCCCATCATTTCTCATCTGGATTATTTTATGAACTTCCTATCTGGCTTTTCCGATTCCACTCTTAACCCCTCCAGTTTATCATCCACACAGCATTTGGATACATGCTATCCATTAGAGCTTCCTGTGATGATATAAATAGTGCAAGTCTACACCATACAGAAGTACAGCCAGAACGCTCCTTAGAAGTGACGATGGTGAGACTTTGTCTCACGTACTTTAGAGCTAAGTTATCGGGAGGCACCAGTCCCTGGAGAAGAAAATCATGCTTGGTAAAGTAAAGGGTCAGCGAAAAAGAGAAAAACCTTTGACAAGATGGATTGACGCAGTGGCTGCAACAATGGGCTCAAACAAAGCAAAAATTGTGAGGGTGGCACAGGACCAGGCAGTGTTTTGTTCTGTGGTACATAAGGTCGCTATGACTGGGAACCAACTCTAGAGCACCTAACAGCACACTGTACAATAGGGTACAAACTAGCCCCATGTTGCTATTGAGCTATTGAAATATGTGACTGAGGAACTGAATTTTAAATATTATTGATTTTTAATTAATTTAAATGTAAATACTCATATGTGGCAAGCATTTCACGTATTAGTGCAAATATAGAGTGATCCCTTTATAAAGTATATCAGGTAAAACTCCTCTAATGGCTATCAAGCTCACAGTGAGTCAAAGCCATTGTCATTCTAATAAGGTCTGCCATTATCTGACCTCCATTTGCCCTATGAGCTCATCCCTTCCCACTCTCTCCTCTTCCAGCTTCATGAGAGACCTTGGTGTGCCTTGGACACAAAAGCGCTCTACGTCATGAAGGGCTTTTCACTTGCTGTCCTCTCTGCCCAGATACTCTTCCCCTAGAAATCACAGGCTCACATCTTACTATAGACCTCTGTTCAATTGTCCTCATATCAATCAAACTCCCTGAGAAATCTTTATTACATAAATACCCACACCCATCCACTTCCCCCACAACACTCCCCACCCCTCTAACCATAACAGCTTTACTTGTTTCCACAGGCTTATCAGCATCTGACAAATTATACAGTTACCTTTTTACTTTTTTATCTTTTTGTGGTTACCTTTTTTTCATCTCCTCTCAGTTAGATACATGATCTATGAGGGCAGGAACTTTTGCTTCACTATGTCCCCACCCCCCCATAATAGTTTCTTAATAAATTGTCTATTAATAGATGAATATCACAATCTTAAGTCTATATAAAGTAAATAAAATATAGCAGGGTTGTCAGAATGTCTTCAGCTAGATTCCAGAAGGAAGTAGGGTGAGAAATGGTAAAACATAAATTAATTTATCACACAACACAACAAATTGCAAGTCAGGCACCAGGCAGGGACTCAGCAATGAGGAAACTTATGGGGAAGATCTCTTATTTCCTGCCATGACAGGTGAAGAGAGTCATTTGTCAGATGCAGAGCATGGGGCACTAGAGGGAGAGTAAGGTAATGGAAGTTAGTGAGTTAGCATCACATGTTGTTCTGGTTGATTAAGCTTATTAACAAAAGTCTGCCCCAGAGGTGGTGCTGCTACCTAGTTTACGGTAATAGATATTCCAGGATTCATATTTATTAAACAAAACAAGATATTTTAGAAAAATTTAATTTCAGGCCCTCTAAGCCTATGAAAAATGCCATGAAAGTTACACATACCGTACTCTCATTTCCAGGGGAGTTTTAGGGTAGAGATAGGACTGTACTCGATGTTCCAAATATCTACTTCTTTCTGAAATTTGGTCCCATCAGTCTTAGGAACACATGGTTAGTAAAAATGGTGATATAAATACACTTTAAATTTGTCATTCAGTTTTCTGTATCCTACTAGACAAGATAGAAAATTTTTCTCTTTTCACTCTCCAAGAGTAGCTTTACTGGCTTACTGGGCCAAATAACCTTAGGATTGGGTCAGCTTCCTTTCAGAAGGAAGGTCACACTCCGGTATGACCAGGAAAATGCTATTTAAGGAATAAGTAGAATTCTAGAGGTCCAAGAGAACTTTGAGATCATTTGTCCAATTCCTAATGGTAAAGAGGAGAAAAGTGAGGTTGAGGACCGCATATGTACTTTCTTAAGTTCACACAGGTGCAAGATGTGAACCAGGCCCACCCTTTCCTGGCTGCCTCATCTTTGCTGTCTCCTCCAAGCACTCACCTCCCACGTGGCACAGAGATCACTGTGTCGAATATTATTTTTCCATGTTCATCTCTTGGTATCGTCTCCTCTCCCGGCTAGAATAGAAGCAGTCATTAGAGTGATGTAACAAAATACTGTCTCCACTCTAAGCTATGCTGTGATGTACATCTAGGGCTGGGACACTAAGCCTCCATGAGGTAGGTGGAACAACTCTCCAGATGCTAATATTTGCAAAGTGTTTTGTGTAGAGCATTGCTAGGAATGTCTTTTAAGAGGCAGCCTCTCTATAATCCCTTACATCTACTTTATGTTTTAATAAATGTCACTCTTCTATGTATTAATGGGGATTCATATTTGACTTATGTTACCTTTGTCTGCTCAGTATAGTTTGTTTTTTATCAAATGCTTCTCTTTCACCTGGAAAGGCATTAAGTCACATGTCCTTAATTTTCATAACAATGGTTTGCAGTACAAACTCAGACTCAGCTATAACTGTACAATCAGAGTTCCTTATCCCACTAAACACATGATGGTCTACGGGTAGGCACATGAACCAAACAGGGTCAATCTAGAACCACAAATTATTATTTTGGATCCTTTCCCAGTGTAATAATCCATATGCCCTCCTAAGAAAAACTTAATTCAGGCAACTCATGCAAAATGATGTTCATACTGACAGTGGAAGTGAAATAAGTTTAATTATGCAAATTTCTAACCTTCAGAGCCGTTGGGAAGTGAATAATGTAGACAGAGATCAACATAGTCCAGCTGAAGTTTTTTCAGTGACTTTTCCAAGGCTGGCCGAACCAACTCTGGTCGAAGGAATGTCATCCAAAGCTGCAGAGATTAAGAAGGAAGTTGTGTTTGATTAATACTTTAGGCAATTTAATGAAAAATACAGAAACAGATAATATAAGGATTGTGACTTGTTAAGCAAATTTAAAGCTATAATTTGTTTGCCAGCATCACTGGTGCTGAGCTAAACTTGGGTCATTGATGTAGACATAACAAATGTGAACCTGGGCTGTAATCAGTAGGAATAGACGTAATATTCAGGTTTTTTTCAGATTCTTAGTCATTTATTATGATACTTTAAAATATGTGGGTTTCATTTTGAAACATAATAGAGAAAAACGATCAAAATATCTTAAAGAGGTAGAAACCCTGGCCTATTAAAACAGCTTAAAGGAATGAGATGGCAAATACAGTAGAGGACACCTAAAAATAGCTGCACTGGGATGGTCCCATTACCGATAATAGACAAATGGGTGGTCTCCACCCACTTGCAAGGACTTTAATGCTCACCTCCTAGAGAGTTACTGTCTTGTTTCCCCTAATATTTAGATATTTTTCTACTGGTAGAAACTAGGTGACCAGAGAGGTAAAAATTCCCTTTCTTCTTGGGTTCCCTTTTATGTGACCTACTCACATAAACATTATTATCAGTTTGAATATATTGTCAGTACATCTACTAAACAATAGAAGGAAATAACTCGAGAGATAACAATCATTATCAAGAAAACTGTTATGTCCATCATCTGAATTATGTTTAAAAGAGTATAGAAAGCAATTTCACAAATTTTGTCTAATTTTATCCTCAAATTAACCCTATGAGAGAAGAATTAGTATCTCTTTCATGTAATTAACTGAATGAAAAAATATTTTGAACTTGTTAGTATCTGCCGGACACAATTCAAGAACGTTCTCTATATCTTGTTTCATACACAAATCACTCTCTTCTACTGTTATATGTATTGACAGAGGTGAGCCTTGAGATTCAGAATGTTAAGAAATTGTACACTGTCACATTGATAGTAAGAAATGGTATAATTGATCACGGATCTGTGTGATTCTATCATCCATGCAAAATCACAGTGCTTTAGGCTGAGGCTCAGAAAATAAAACACTTCAAAATCATAAAAATTGAGGATAGCAATGATTAGAAAGTCATCATCTTTCTCCTCTTTTGGTACTAGTTTTAGTACATAAATACGTGTGAATAAAAAGTTTACTAATAAGTATAATTCAGCAAACCACTCAACCAACCATATAACCAATCTCCATACATCATCATTTCTTAAATATGCACACACACAAGATATACATATCATCTTTGAAGTGTAGAATATGTCTTCTCTCTTCACAATACCGTCAGCAATCTTGCGTCGGATGGCTTGTCCAACTTTGTCTTCATTTTCATACACATAAGCTGAATCAATATGACGAAACCCAGCGTCAATAGCTAATTTGGTTGCCTCCTCAGCTTTACTCTTAGGCACCTAAGGAAAAACAAAAGACAGTATTCAGGTATCTGCTTAATTGAGAGGTAGCTGGTGCCACAAGCACTGACCTTCACCAGAATGAACCGTTCCCTCATGTCTTGTGTTAGTTCTGCATGAAAGGTTCCCACCGGTTTGCTTAGAACTTTTCTGTTTTTAGAAATGAAGGTGGGCATCCCAGGAATTCCTTCAGTTCAAGGAAACGGGGGTAGTTTTTCACTGGTATTGGAAGTCTCAAGGCCACACCTAAGTCAGGGATTGGCTAAATAACTTACAGCGTATGGTTGTTTTCATGGATATGATTTACTGGAGTGAGGTGACACAAGGCAAAATCAGCAAAGGGACAAGGTGTATGGGGGGAAGTACAGAGGAAAACATGCATGAGTTTCCAAGATTTTGTAGTGGAGTCATACAGAATACACTTGATTCCTCCAGGATGGAATTTTGACAACATGTGGGGAATGTTGTCTGATGGGAAGCTCGTTAGAGACTCAGTGCCCAAGCTTTTTAAAGGGGGCTGGTCACAAAGTCACTCGCTGCATACCACATACGAAATTGTCAGACTCCCAGAAAGAAAGCCACTATTCATCCTAAGCCTCACCATTTGTGCAAGTACTTTAGACACACACACCCTTATCAAGGAGAGAATGATGGGATGCCTCCTGAGATCTGATTTCTGGACACCAGTCAGGGCCAACCTCGAAAGCAAAACTTTCATAGTAGTCTACTATTCATTCTTTTGTACACAGCTATTCTATTTGTATAAAAGAGCTAAATAGTAGTGTAAAATGTGTAGTATGGAATGTAGATTCATACATAAGAGATTACCTGTAGACTTAAGGGATAAAGTAGGTGTCTGCCCTGAAAGCCAAGGCCAATTAAATTAGGGAAGATGTGATAATAGTGCAATTTAAAATTACAATTTGTCTACTGTAAATCGGACACTGATTTTACAGTGCATTTGATAAAGCACAAAAAGAAAAATAAAACAAAATGTTTTTCATGTTGTTTTAAGTATTTCAGAAGCTTTGTTTCTCAACCTAATCATCAGGAACTAGATACTCAGTCCTTACTGCCCTCTGATGGCCCTTAGCATGCTCTTTCCTTAGGTGTACCAGCACGAGGATGTTACCAAGTCTGACGCCTCAGGGCTATCCTTGAACCTTGCCTCTCCCTCATCCTCCTTTGCACTACTAAGTAGACAATATCAGTCACTTGTCCTTCACAATGTCTCTTGGATATTTCCTTCCATACTTGCAAATGAGAAAAGTGAGATGCAAAAGTTCAGTCACTGTCCCTTGTCACACAGCTAAGCGGTCTGAAAGACACATTTGGAATACAGATTATCTGGCTTCCAATCTAGTGACCTGTCCACTTTACTCCTTCTCTTGTGAGGGGATCAACTCTACCTATTTGCTTCAAATCTAAGGTACGTTAACAAGGAGCAAGAACTGAAGACTAGGTCTTTTAAGACTGTAGTATTTCCCCTATAAAGGTGTCATATTTCGTTACAGGATGAATTTCCCAGCAGTGAGAGACACATGAGGGAAACCTGGCTCAGTCCAGGTGCGCCATTTATTGCCTGGCACTCAGCAGTAAAACTGCAATTCTTCCCCACAATTCCTCAGGCACTTCACTTCCAGGACTCTTTCCCTCGAAGATTGCTGTGCATCATGTCTCCTTCGTAGGAGGGAAGATTTTTTGAATAATGTAACTATACAGAGAAACCCCTCCCATTGCAATCAGTCTCAGCGCAATGCAGCTGGCAGGCTGCGCGCTTGGCTACTAGGTTCATCTCTTCTGACAAGCCTTAGTGTCGATGGAAATAGGAGGAAAAACCAATGCCTAGAATATTCTGTAGATGGCCACACATCAGATCCAGAAGCACCGAGTGAAGCCTGTCTACCTTCTCACTTTATCCATGGAGTCTCTGCTAGCCTGGTGAAACTGAGACCCTTGTGAATCCGCCTGAGTCAACCAGGAACCGGGGTTGTTACAACTCAGGTCAGCTCCCACTTATCCTCAGGCTGTTTTCATTTGAATCTTCAACTCCGAGACCCCTATCCTCACCTCTATTGATGCATAGTTGCCAAATCCCAGGACAGGAATGAAGTGGCCATCATTTAGTTTCACACAATGACGTTTGAGATCCATCTTCTGTCACTGTCCTGACTAAGCTGAGTCTATTTTCTTTCCTCTGCTTTCCCCAGAGATATGACCAACAGGAAGGCAACACTCCAACTGCCCTGGCCAACTGTTATCTAATGGCATGGAGGAGGGACCACGGTTAAAGCAGTATTCCATGGAATACAAATAAAATTGTCGCCACTTGGCTAATTTTTTTTTCAGAGAATTCTTAATTATTCTTCATGGATAAAGAGATCATTAATACCTTGTGTTACTAAATTTTCTCTTCAGAATCTACCACACATTAACCTAAATTATTAGAAGATATTCACTGAATAAGTACTGACCATTTATTAAGCTAGAAACCTCCATATACTAACTCTATTCTGTTTCTTGCTGATGGTGATGCCCCTTCTTGATCATGCATTATGTGAAATATTTAAATATCTTGGAGCACACACACACACACACACACACACACACGAGTACAGGCACATGCATACGAACAATGTAAACAAATGGTTCATGAGCTATTTTCAAAAAGTCGATTCTCAATAAAGAATCAAAAGCAGAAATCAAAATAAAAATTATTATTTTAATTTTCCCATCTACAAAGTTATATTTCTTTCTGCTTTCTTTATTCTGTAATAAGAATATTCAGTCTGGTAAGGCCTTAACAAAAAAAAGGCAGTCTGGCATGGTGAATTCTGGAGTATAAATGATAAGCAGTTTTTCAACATCATTTACAATATGCAACCAGATTTTGTTTATATCTTTTGCCCAGTTAAATAGCTTATAGAAAAGTATCATAAAGCAGCCAAAAATGAAGACAAATATTGTATATAATTTATGATCTTGCTCTGCATATTCACAAAAGAAAAAAAATTGGAATCTACTGAAATTGCTATGAATTTGAGAATGCTAAAGCCCTGGTGGCAAAGTGGTTAACAACCCAGGCTGTTAACCAAAAGGTTGGCAGTTAGAATCCACAGCCACTCCTTGGAAGCCCTATGGAGCAGTTCTACTCTGTCCTATGCAGTCGCTCTGAGTCAGAATCAACTGGACGGTACACAACAACAAGGTATGTTATGATACACTGATACAAGGGAGTATCATGAAGTCATTAAAAATTAAACATACAAATATTGTATTGGGGATAAATTTAAAAATGTAGAACGAAAGGATATTAATGTGTTGATTAGAAAAGTAGAGTATGTATTATGCATATAGAGTAATATCATATGGTAACATAATGTGCATTAATGGGAGGGCAATGCCTCAAACTGTTAACAGCAATTATATCTGAATGTAGGGCTATGTGTGATTTTTTATTCTGCAGTGGATACTTGTCAAAGTTTTCTATAATTATTATGTGTCACATTTTTAGTTACAAAATAATGTTTACTTGTTAAGAGAGATAATACTACCCTGGAACAACTGAATACAGGGATTTTCATGGCAGATGCCCAACACTCTAAACTTTTATCTCAAACTACGTTTGTTCACCTGACACAGACCTTACTTGCTGCTCTTCAGTCTTCTTTCTTACTGTCCATCCATAATTAAACTTCTGATTATCACCTTTGATTTAATACAAAATCTGAATTTCAGAAGTCTCATAGGTTGAACTTCCTGGACGCTGCCATCATTTCTTTTCTGTCTTGAATTGGGATTTTTTTTTTTGACAGCCTTTGGATTTAAGGTTTGAACAGATCCAGATCCTGGTGTCTCCCGACTGGCCTAGCTAGATATGCCATAGTTTGTCAAAATTTCTGTTGGAATGGCCTGGCCTTAGGACCAGAATTATCTGCTTCCGCACACCACACCTAGAAATTCTGGGATGTTCTCAACAACCTTCATTAGTAACCTCTGCTTCTCCTCTGATTTTTATGTGACTCAAATTTCCTATAGACTGCATCAAAAATAACTGTAGTGATTCTGTGGGCAAGGTGATCCTTAGTCCTATGAGCAGCTGTCATGAAGTGTCTTGGTTATTTCCCCACTCTCTGTGTTTCACCCCTGGCCCCTACTTTAGAGATACAAACCCCTCCTCTATCACTGCCATGATTCCAGGAGAAATGAAATCTTGGAGCAGGACTTATAGACTCTCAGGGTTTACAGGGTAGCTTGAAGGCCAATTTAAAGCAGAGAATAAGTGAAAACATCAGATGACACACATTGTTATGACAATGGGTAAAATCTTCACTGGAAATGGGTTTATATTAATCTTTACAGAAAATTCTCAGATTCTCAGAAGATAAATGCTGAAGGACTAATCTGTGACTAAAATTCATTACAAACATAGGTTGATTATTCCTCCAGCCTGGGCTCAGTGAGAGCAATGTCACCATATGATTGTCCTAATCACCCCACTGTGCTACCTCTGATAGCTAGAAATGTTTTCCCTAGATAAACCAAACCCTCCTCCTAAAAAAACCCTAAAATTCCACCCACAAATACAAGCGGGTAAAAAGTAAGCTACCATAACATCAAGAACCAATGGTATTGAAGGAAGAAGTCCAAGTTGCACTGAATGCATTGGTGAAAAACAAACCTCAGGAAACTAACTGAATATCATTTAAGACGTTTCAACAAACGGACGTAGCACTGGAGGTCCTCACTAATCTATGCCAAAATATTTGGAAGACAGCTACTTGGCCAATCAACTGGAAGAGATCTATATTTGTGCCCATTCCAAAGGAAAGTGATTGAACAGATGCAGAAATTATCAAACAGTATCATTAATATCACACCCAATTAAAATTTCACTAAAGATGATTCAAAAACGGTTGTAGCAGTTCATTGCCAGGGAACTGCCAGAATTCAAGCCAGATTCAGAAGAGGACGTGGAACAAGGGATATCACTGCTGATGTCAGATAGATCTCGGCTGAAAGCAGAAAAAACCAGAAAGAGGTTCATCTGTGATTTATTGACTATGCAAAGGCATTCGACTGTGAATCATAACAAATTTTGGATACTATTGCAAAGAATGGGAATATCGGACCACTTAATTGTGCTCATGAGGAACCTGTACGTAGATCAAGAGGCAGTCGTTCGAATAGAACAAAGGAATATTGTGTAGGAGAAAGTTAAGAAAGGTGTGCAGCAGGATTGCAACCTTTCACCATACTTATTCAATCTGTATGCTGAGCTTCTCGGGAAGCTGGAATATATGAAGAAGAACGTGGCCTCAGAATTGGAGGAAGACTCATTAACAACTTGAGATATGCAGACGACACAACCTTGCTTGCTGAAAGTGAAGAGGACTTGAAGAACTCACTGACGAAGATCAAAGAACACAGCCTTCAGTATGGATTATACCTCAATATAAAGAAAACAAAAATCCTCACAACTGGACCAATGTGCAGCATCATGATAAAAGGAGAAAATATTGAAGTTGTAAAGGATTTCATTTTACTTGGATACACAATCAACTCCCACGGAAGCAGCAGTCAAGAAATTATATGATACATTGCACTGGGCAAATCTGTTGCAAGAGTCCTCTTTACAGTGTTAAAAAGCAAAGATATCACTTTAAGGACTAAGGTGCACCTGACATAAGCCGTGGTGTTTTCATCACCTCATATGCATGTGAAAGCTGAACAACGAATAAGAAAGACTGAAGAAGAATTTAAGTCTTTGAATTATGGTGTTGGTGAAGAATATTGAACATACTATGGACTGCCAGAAGAATGAAGAAATCTGTCTTCAAAGAAGTACAGCCAGAATGCTCATTAGAAGCAAAGACGGCGAGACTTCGTCTCACATACTTTGGACATGCTATCCGGAGGGACCAATCCTGGGAGAAGAACATCATGCTTGGTAAAGTAGAGGGTCAGCAAAAAAGAGTAAGACCCTCAATGAGATGGATTCACACAGTGACTGGAACAATGGGCTCAAGTGTAAAAAGGATTGTGAGCATGGCACAGGACTGGGCAGTGTTTTGTTCTGTTACACGTAGGGTCACTATGGGTTGGCATCAACTAAACAGCACCCAACAATAAAAACAGTGCTTTTCTAACAAAAAAATACCACAAGTGGGTGGCTTCAAAGAACAACAAAAAAAATTTTTTTGTTACGCGTCTGGAGGTTAAACATCCAAATCAGGGTTTCAGCCCTGTCAATTCTTTCTCTAGTCCTCTCTGCTAGTTTCCTGTGTCTGCAGGGAATCCTGGGCGTTCATTTGCTTGCACAGTCTTCCTCACGTCTTCCCCCAGGTGAGTCTCTATATCTATTCTGGTTTTTGTTTTTCTTTGGGGAGAAAACGTGTATAATGGATTTATCTATCTATCTCCTATTCTTAGGATTTTTTCTCCTTTTATATCTTTTTTTAATTTTTCTGTAATTTATTTTGTAGTTATTATTTTATATATGCAGCAAACAGTACACCTATCCAACAGTTTCTACATGTAAAATTCAGTGATATTGATTACATTCTTCAAGTTGTGCAACCATTCTCTCTCTCCTTTCTTGAGTTGTTCCTACCCCATTAACATATACTCATTTCCCCCTTATGGTTCTTATTTAATCTTTCAATTTTCTGTTGTCAATTTGATCCCATATAGCTATATAGATAGATCTCAGAAGAGCATAATGTTCAAGGCAGACATTCTTTACTAGTTAAGCTAAACTATTGTTTAGTTTTCAGAGGATTTCAAGGGATATTTTTGTTTTAAGGTTTAAGTATTCTCAGGGCAATAGTTTCAGGGTTTCATCCAGCTTCCATGGCTCCATAAAGACAGATTCCATGAAAATTTGAAATTCTATTTAGCATTCCCCCCTCATCCCCCGATCAAAGATTCTTCTATAGAATCTTTGATCAAAATGTTCAGTAATGATAGCCAAGCACCATCCAGTTCTTCTGGTCTCGTTGCAGAGGAGGCAGTTGTTCATGGAGACACTTAACCACACATTTTATTTCTTCCTCCTATTCCTGACTCCTTTCTTTATTGCTCTGGGCAAATAGAGACCAATTGTTTTGCCTTGGATGGCTGTCTGCAAGGTTTTAAGACCTCAAGCACTGTGAAACGAACTAGGAGGTAGAACAGAGTACCTAAACATGTTATTTGGCCAATTAACTGGCATATCTCATGAAACCATGACTTTAAACCTCCAAACCAAGGAACCAGATTCCATGAGGTGTATGGTTGTACATAGCAGCCTCAGCAGCTGCTCTTTGTTTTTCCTCCTTGTACATATATCTATCACACAACTTTTGCCAATTCAACTTTATGCAGGTGTACAATTTATTGATAGCAATTAATCAGCTCTGTAAACCCATCCTTAAGCAACGTGATTTTACCATCACCGTAAACCGAAACTCAGCGCTACATATTCAATAATCCCATTTTCCCCTCTCACCCACCCCAATAACCACCAATAAATTTTGGTCTCTATACATTTGTGTGTTGTTGTCTTTTTATAAGTGAGGTCATACCATATTTGTCCTTTTGTAATTGCCTTATTTCACTCAGCATGATGTCCTCAAGCTCCATCCATATTGTAGCATGTGTTAAGACTTCATTTCTCTTACTGGCTGAGTAGTATTCTTCTTTATGTATGTAGCATATTTTGTTTATCCCTTCATCCATTGATGGGCATTAAGTTTGTTTCTACCTTTTGGCTATAGTAAATAGTGCTACAATGTGCATTTGTGTACAAGTATCTGTTTGAGTGTCTGCTTTCAAGTCTTTTGGGTATATATCTAGGAGTGGAGTTGCTGTGTTGTATGCTAGTTATGCTAGTTCTATTTTTAGTTTTTTGTGGAATTGCCACCTGGTTTTCCACAATGGCTGTACCATTTTGTGTTCCCACCAGCAATGGTTAAAGGTTCTAATTTCCTCACATCCTCGCCAACACTTTTTATTTTCTGTCGTTTTAATCTTAGCATTCCAGTGTGGGAGTGCAATGGTATCTCACTGTGGTTTTGAGATGCACCTCTCTGATGGCTAATGAAATTGAGCATCTTTTCATGTGTTTGGTAGCCATTTGTACGTCCTCTTTGGTGAAGTGTCTATTACAGTCCTTTGTCTATTTTATGATTGGGTTGTTTTTCTTTCTGTCATTAAGTTGTTGAAGTTTTATATATATTTTACTTATGTTCTTATTGGATATATGGTTCCCAAAGATATACTCGCCATTAATAGCTTGTCTTTTCACTTTTTTTGTGAAGTTTTCTGATGACCAAAAGTTTTTAATTTTTATGAGGTCCCATTTATTTCTTTTTTCTTTTCTTTTAGTCTTTTGTTGTTTGTGTTTTTGTTATTATATTAGATAATCCATTGTTAAAAGCTAGGCCCAGTCATCTCGCCCTGCATTTTCTTGTAAGAATTTTATGGTTTCAGTTTGCACATTTAGGTCCTTAATCCATTTTGAATTTGTTTTTGTGTATAGTGTGAGGCATGGATTCTATTTTATTTTACTGTACATGGAAATCCAATTTTCCCAACACCATTTTTGAAGAGACTCTTCTTTCCCATCGAATGGACTTAGCACCCTTGTCAAAATCATTTGATCATAGATGTGTAGGTTTATATGTGGACACTCAATTGTATTTCATTGGTCGATGTGCCTATAGTTAACCAGTACCGGGCTGTTTTTTGATGACTGTAGCTGTATAATATGTTTTAAAATCAGGAAGACTGAGTCCTCCTACTTTGTATTTCTCTTTCAACATTGTCTTAGCTATTTGGGATCTTTTACCATTCCATATAAAGTTGAAGATTGGTTTTTCCATTTCTGTAAAGAAGGTGATGGAATTTTGATTGGGATTGTGTTGAATTTATAGATTGCTTTGAGTAGTATTGACATCTGTTAACAATATGTTCCAATCTATAAATGTGGAACATCTTCCCATTTATTTAAGTCTTCTTTATCTCTTTCAGTAATGTTTTACAATTTTCATTGTATAAGTCCTTCATATCTCTGGCTAAATTTATTCCTGAGTATTTTATTCTTTTAGATGCTATTGTGAATGGAATCATTTCCTTAATTTCCCTTTCAGAGTCTTCAACGTTGGTGTATAGAAACCCAACTAATTTTTGCTTGTTGTTCTTGTACCCTGCAACTTTGCCAAATTCCTCTATTAGCTCTAGAATTTTCTTGCGGACTCTTTGGGCTTTTCTGTATATAGGATCCTGTCATCTGCAAATAGAGATCATTTTACTTCTTCTTTTCCAATCTAAATAGCTATTATTTCTTTTTCTTTTCTTATTGCTCTGGCTAGTACTTCTAATACAATATTGAATAGAAGAGGTGAGAGCATGCACCCTTTTCTTGTTCTCAATTTCAAGGGGAAAGTTCTCAGTCTTTCTCCATTAAGTATATTGTTGTCTTTTGACTTTTCATACATGTCCCGAATCATACTGAGGTATTTCAGTCTTCTTGAGGGTTATCATCAAGAAAGGTGTTGGATTTTATCAAATGCTTTCTCTGCATCCATAGAGATGATCATGTGGTTCATTTCCTTTGTTCTATTGATGTGATGTATTACCTTGACTGATATTCTAATGTTGAACCATCCCTGCATTCCTGGAATAAATCCACTTGGTCCTGTTGTATGACTCTTTTAATACGCTGTTGGATTCTATTCACTAGTATTTTTTGAGGATTTTTTTTTGCATCTATATTCATAATGGATATTGGCCTTTAGTTTTCTTTTCTTGTGTTATCTTTGACTTGTTTTGGTACCAGGGTTATGTTTGCTTCATAGAATGAATTAGGGAGTATTCTTTCCTTCTCTATATTTTCGAAGAGTTTAAACGGGACTGGTGTCAATTTTTCTCTAAACGTTTGGTAGATTTCCGTGAAGCCACCTGGTCCAGGACTTTTTTTTTTTTGTAGGGAGGCTTTTGATCACTGATTCAATTTCTTCACTTGTTCTGGGTCTGTTGAGACTTTCTATTTCCTCTTTAGTCAGTTTGGATAGGTTGTGTACTTCTAAGAACTTGTCTATTTCATCTAGGTTATCCAGTGTGTTGCTGTACTGTTGTTCATAATATTAAATCATAATTCTCTTATTTCTATTGGGTCAGTTGTAATGTCTCCTCTTTCATTCCTCTTTTGGTTATTTGTATCTTTTGTCTTTTTTTCTTTGTCTAGCTAATGGTTTGTCAATTTTATTGATCTTTTCAAAGAATCAACTTCTGGATTTGTTGATTCTATTGTTTTTCTGTTTTCAATTATATTTATCTTGGCTCTGATTTTTGTTATATCCTTTCTTTTGGTAGGTTTAAGCTTAGTTTGCTCTTCTCCTTCTAGTTCCTGAAGTTGTAGAGTTAGGCTGTTGATTTGAGATCTTTTGTCTTTTCTCATGTATGCGTTCATTGTTATAAGTTTCCATCTGCAGAACTCCCATTAGTATTTTTTGTAGGGCCAGTCCATTGTATATGAACTCTCTCAACTTCTGTTTGTCTTGGAATGTTTTAATTTAACCTTCATTCTTGAAGGACAATTTCACATGGTATGGTATTTTTGGTTGACAATTTTTTTTCTTTCAGCACCTTAAATACATCATTTATATTTAGACTCCAATGTGTCTGAGGAGAAATTTGCACTTAATCTTATTGGGGATACTTCCTAGGTGACTATTTGCTTCTTTATCACTGCTTTCAGGATTCTCTCTTTATCCTTACTTTTTGAGAGTCTAACTATGATGTGTCTTGGTGTAGATCTCTTTGAGTTTATCCTGCTTGGGGTTCTTTGAGTTTCTTTGATGTGTGGATTCATGTCCTTCATCAGATTAGGGAAATTTTCTATCATCATTTCTTCACATGTTCTTTATGTCCCTTTCTCTCTTTCACCACTTTCTGGATTTCCCATGATGTGTATATTAGGTATTTTGTTGTTGTCCCATAACTCCATTGAACTGTGTTCAGCTTTCTTGAGCTTCTGTTCTTGTTGCTCTTCAGCCACTGTATTTTTTACTATCTTATCCTCTAATTCACTCATTCATTCTTCTGCCTGATTAAATAGGTTGTTAAATTGTTCCATTGTGTTTCACTTTTCAGTTATTGTCCCTTTCAGTTGCAATATTTCTGTTTGGTTTCTTTTAATCTCTTTTTTTGATCTTCACTTTGTTCTTGCATTGTTTTCCTTATTTCTTTTATATCTTTGTCTATCTTTTCCCTTAACTCTTTAATTATGTTTAACATTGTTGTATTACATTTGTCCTTTTTTTCTCATTATTGGAACTTCTGTGAATGCAGTTTCATTCTCTTCAACATATTCGTTTGGATCGGCCATCATTTCTCTTTTCCTGTGTGTCACTTCTTTTTGGGAGGAGGTGGAGTTGGGATTTTTGAGAGTGTTAACTTGCTCAGTTCTCCCCAGAATTTGGTGGTGTTGCCTGTACTATTTTCTGCAAAAAAATCTTAGAAGGGTAGAGCGTTCATCCTTTCTTGGAGCCACCTCCCCAGTTCACAGTAGGTGGTGGTCCACCTGGCTGGATGGTGGAAAAGTGATGAATGGAGAAATAATTTTCTTACTATACGCCACTCCTCATTGATTTGTTGACTCCTGTCTGTTTGCTGTTCCCTGCCACATTGTTTCTTTGTTTTATTTCTTGTTATTTTTTGAGGGGAGGTTTGAAACGATGGTCTGTTTATGCCACCATCTTCCCAGAATCCCCTGTGCTTATTCTGCTCTTTTTATATGACACCACTCAGAAGTGATTAGATTTATGACCCTCCTTACTCTTGTATACCCTCTTTAACAAAACAAAAGAAAACCATATTTCCAAACAGGTCATAATTTTTGGGGGGAGACTATTCAGTATGTAACAGCCTCCTATCATCAGAAGATCCTTTCCTCCTTCTACTGATGATGGGCATATTCTGTCAGTGAGTGTCTAAAAGAAGTCAAATGAAAACAGCAAAATTTGGCATTCAAAATCAATCAGATCAAGGACAGTTGGTAAGTGAACTGAATATTTAGTGTAACTTGTTTGCTCAGAAGCTTTTGAAGTTGCCCCAGAAAAAGTGGTTGTCTGTACTTTTGATCTCTAATCAATCCTGTTTGTTTTCCACATCGGGTAAGAACCTTTACGTCATAGTACACTGCGTAGAGTACAGAACTAGACTCAGTGGATCAGTTCAAGGCAGCTTATTACTCAAGGCTCAGCAAACACGAGGGACATTAACATGGTGGCACTGTCCCCAAGTCTTGTAAGGTATCCTGATGGGCCTACATGGTGGCATTGAATGGAATGCTTTCTGGTTTCACTGAGTAACCTAAGGCTAAGGGCTCTGCACTTTTGTAGCAAACTGTAAGTAAGTCTGTTCTACTCACCTGGGGAGTAAGCAGTCCCACAGTTGTCACACTGCTGTCATTTTGACCCACATATAAATCACATATCACTTGCAAGCTCAAATTTTTTTTGGTGTACAATTCAGTGACACTAATTACACTCATCCTGTTGTGTAACCATCACCAGTACCCATTTTTAAATGTTTGTCATCACTCTAAACAGAAACTCAGTATCTCTTAAGTAGTGACTTCCCATTTCCCTCTTTCTCCAGCCCATGGTAACCACTGATGTGCTTTAGTCTCTATGTATTTGCCTATCTAGATATTTTATACAAGTAGGATCATACAATATTAGTCCCTTTGTGCCTTTCTTATTTCACACAGTATAATATTTTCAAGGTTCATGCAAGTCTTAGCATGTATCAGAACTTGATTTCTCTTTATGACTGAATAATATTCCATTGTATGTGTAAGCTACCTTTTGTTTATCCATTCATCTGTTGATGGACACTGGGTTGTTTCTACCTTTTGGCTATTGTGAATAATGTTACACATTTAGTGGCTTAAAGCAACAAAAATTTATTCTTTTGGAGGCTAGAAATCTGAATTCAGGGGATTGCAAGGGCGTGCTTTCTCTCTGAAGGCTCTAGGGAAAGATTCTTCTTATCTCTTCCAGCTTCTGTTAGCTCCAGGTGTTCCTTGGCTTGTGGCAGCAAACTCCAATATCCACCTCATTCTTCACATGGCTGACATCTTTTTTGTGTGTTTGCCTGTGTCTCTCCTTAAAGGGACATCTGTCATATTGGATTAGTGACCATCCTACTTCAGTATGAGCTCATGCTAACTAATTACGTCTGCAAAGACCCTATTTCCAAATAAGGTCACATTCACAGGAACTGAGGATTAGTATTTCAGCATCTTTTGGGGGGACACAATTCAGCCTATAACATGAAACAAGTGCATGAATGGTGAGAAAAATAAGTTATTTCATTAGTTAATTTTTCATCCTTAGCCTCCAAGAGGAGCAAGTCTTCCGAAGAGCCTTCTCATCCTGCCTTCATTTTCTCTTTCTTTCCTCCATAAATGTGACAATGGATTGTGGTAGGTTGGCATGAAGGGCCTTTGGATTCCCCAGGACCTGCAAGATTCTGGCAAAAATAGGTAGGAAATCAGTCTATATAATATAAGCTCTTTATACTAATTTTAAAAAGGAGAGATGGATAGAGCAGTAATTTTTAGTTTTTCCCAACAATATGTCATGCTCATATGTGCAATACTCTTCCAGGCATGCCTAGATTTTGAAGGTCAAGCTGAGGTGCAGATCACATGGGTTACGTGTGCCATAGTTCCTAGTATTCTGGTGAAAACTTTATCTTGCTCCAGAAACTGGATTGCAGTATACCAGAATGTCAACAGTCCTGTTGAGAAATACTGGTCTGGTAAACATTTTAATTTCAAGAGTCATATCTGAGTTGGAGTGAGTTCCTGAGTCATGGGGGTTTAGGATTTTACTCTTGGATGTAAGGCCATGATTTTATGAGGTTGAGAAATTCAGTGTCTATGATCTGGGTCCCTCACCACCTGGATTTCCTTATAACATTTTGAGGAAACGTGGATGTCACCTGCTTCCTCTTCCCCATTACCGTAGTTAACCCCCTCACAGTCCACTTCTCCTTTCTTCTGCTTCAAAAGAGATTTTAAGTTATTTAGGTTTTGAGGTTATTTAGGTGTTTGCCAGGTAGGTGAATTTGTGGCTTCCAGGTTAAGATGGCTTTGTTGTTGGTTTTGTTATTACGTGCTGTTTAGTCAGTTTCAATTCACCGGGACACCATGTGACAGAGTAGAACTGCCCCATTGGGTTTTCTAGAGTGTAATCTTTCAGGGATCTGATTGCCAAGTCTTTCTCCCTTGGAGCCACTGTTGGATTCGGATCGTCCACTTTTTGGTTAGCTGCTGAGTGCTTAATCATTGCACCACCAGGGCTCCTTAAGATGGCATTAAGCTAGTGTATTTGTTTTAGAGGAGTGTCCTAACAAATTACTAGAAACTGAGTGCCTAAAGCCACAAATTTATTTTCTCACAATTGTGGAGGCTGAAAGTCTGAATTCAGGTTGTTGGCAGGGCCATGCTCTCTCCCAAGGCTCTAGAAGCAATTCTTTCCTTGTGTCTTTCAGTTTCTGGTAACTTCAGGTGTTGTTAGGCTTGTGGCAGCATATCTCCAATGTCTGCTTTGCCGTCCCATGGTTGTCTTCCCTCTGTGTCTGTGTATCTCTGTTTCTCTTCTTTTCTTTTTATAAGGACACCACTCACAAAGATAAAAGAGCAGACCACAGTGACCTCAGCTGAATAATTACGTCTACAATGAACCTGTTTCCAAATAATGTCATATCCACAGGTTCTGGAGTTAGGACTTTATCATATGATTTTGAGGGGGAAACAATTAACCCAGAACAGCAGCAAACCTTGATAAATACTCCTCCAACTTTTCATTTGAACTGTGGTGTTGGCAAAGAATATTGAATATATCATGAATTTCCAAAGAACGAACAGATGAGTTTTAGAAGAAATATAATCAGAATGCTCTCTAGAAGCAAGGATGGTGAGACTTTGTCTTGCTTACTTTAAACATGTCATCAGGATAGATCAATCAGTAGAAAAAGACATCATGGTTGGTAGAGTGTCAGCAAAAAGGAGAGCATTCTCTCAATGAGGTATACTGACACAATAGCCAAAGCAATGGACTCAAACATAGCAACAATCATGAAGATGGTGCAAGGCTGTGTCACATTTGTTCAGTTATCCATAGGTTGCTGTGAATCAGAGCCAACTTGATGGCACTGTTATGGATTGAATTGTGTCTCCCCAAATTATGTGTCAACTTGGCTAGACCATGATTCCCAGTATTGTGTGATCGTCCACATTTTGTCATCTGGTGTGATTATCCTATGTGTTGTAAATCCTGCCTCTATGATGTTAATGAGGCAGGATTAGAGGCAGTTACGTTAATGAGGCAGGACTCAATCTATAGGATTAGGTTGTATCTTGAGTCATTCTGTTTCGAGATATAAAAAGAAAGAAGAGAGCAGAGAGACAGGGGGACCTCATGCCACCAAGAACGAAGAACTGGGAGTGGAGCACATCGTTTGGATCTGAGGTCTCCATACTGAAAAGCTCCTAGTCCAAGGGAAGACTGATGACAATCAATCAGAGAGAGAAAGCCTTCCCCTGGAGCTGGCACCCTGAATTTGGACTTTTAGCTTCTTAGGCTGTGAGAGAATAAATTTCTGTTTGTTAAAGCCATCCACTTGTGGTATTTTTGTTATAGCAGCACTAGATAACTTAAGAATTTGGTACTGAGAGAGTGGGGTGTTGTTCTAACAGATACCGAAAATGTGGAAGTGGTTTTGAAACTGTGAATGGGTACAGGCTAGAAGAGTTTTAAAGTGCCTAATAGTAAAAGCCTAGAGTGCTTTGAAGAGACTGTTGGTGGAATTATGGACTTCAAAGACAATTCTGTTGAGGACTCAGAAAGAAGTGAAAAGAGTTGTAACACCAGAGCTGTGCAGAAGCAGCAGCATCATAGAAATGGCAGCAGCAGTACCAAGAGACCAACGTGGACAGTGCTGGAGCTGACCCATGGAGCAAGAGAGCTGAGTGCCTTTGCACAGGAGGCTTCCTGGCAGAGTGGGGTGCCTCTGGCAATTATTGGTGGAACTAGACTTGCCAATCCGTGGAGCAGGAGAGCTGAGTGCCTTCTGGCCGAGGTTTAATAGTAGAGTGGGGTGCCTCCAGGCACTTATCGGTAGAGCTAAAGCGCTTTGGAACACTTGTCTGATCAGGGCAGACGTGGGCAGCGTGGCCTGAGGGGCCAAGAGGCCAAGGAACCAGGAAGCAGAAGCTGAAGAGACAAGGAACACAAGAAGCAGAGCTGCCTCAGTCTCACAGGGTACGGCCACAACCTCTGGGGTCTCAAAAGTGTGGAACCATGGCCTCTGAGGTTTCAAAGGGTGGGGCCGCAGCCTCCTAGGTTTCAAAAAGTCAGATCTTCACCAACTCGGTTCTGGAGTGTGGGCTGCCATTGCCAAGTGCCAGCAAGATGGGACCAGATCTGCTGCCCAAAGGTGAGGGCATTCCCAAGGGGCAGAAGAACAGGGCCTACTGGGGCCGAAGGGGTATGTCACCACTCAGATGGACTAGGAGAATGGGACTGTCAAAAGCTGAGGGAGCAGAGTTGCCGTTCCACTGGGCCTGGAAGGTGGAGCTGAAGCCCAGGGCCAAGGGGCCTCCACCTAGAATCCAGACAGTGTGGTCAACACCCAGAGTCTGGAGGTCAGGGTCATTGCCTAAACGGTCTCAGAGAACAGAGGATTATTTTCAAGTCTTGAGAACCAATGTCATGTGTTTTGCTGATGGGCTTGGTGCCTGTTATCCCTTCCTTCCCTCCAGTTTCTCCTATTTATAATGGAAATGTCTAGCTTCTGCCTGTTCCACCATTGTCCTTTGGAAGCAGATAACTTGTATTCTAGATTTCACAGATGAAGAGAAATTTTTGGATTTTGGACTTGGAGTTTAATTAAGACTTTTACTATGCTATGATGGGATGAATGTGTTTTACATGTGGCAAGGACATGAATTTTTGGGAGCCAAAGGGTGGAATAGTATGGATTGAATTGTGTCCCCCCAAAATGTGTGTCAACTTGCCTAGGCCATGATTCCCAGTATTGTGATTGTCCACCATTTTATTATCTGATGTGATAATCTTATGTGTTATAAATCATGCCTCTATGATGTTAAAGAGGCAGGATTAGAGGCAGTTATGTTAACGAGGCAGGAATCAATCTACAGGATTAGGTTATATCTTGAGTCAATCTCTTTTGAGATATAAAAGAAAGAAGTGAGCAGAGACAGGGGACCTCGTGCCACCAAGAATGAAAAACCAGGAGGGGAACGCATCCTTTGGACCTGGGGATCACTGTGCGAGAAGCTCCTAAACCAAGGGAAGATTGATGACAGGGACTTTCTCCCAGAGCTACTGGTGCTGGCACTCTGAATTCAGACTTCTAGCCTCTTAGACTGTGAGAGAATAGATTTCTCTTTGTTAAAGCCATCCACTTGTGGTATTTCTGATGTAGCAGCACTAGATAATGAACACAGGCACCTAACAACAACAACTTTTCATTAGGGAGAATAATGAGTCATGGAAAATGCTGATGTTTTACCCTCATACAACAAACAAAGGTTTATAGTTAATTGTTTAAAAGAATATGGGTGAAATTTTCTCTAAGAACAGATCTAATTATACTTGATTGAGAAACACTTAGTCATATATACATATGCCAACCTTGAAGAGAACAGACATTGGATTGAGGAGATGCGTGTTCTATAAATTTTCCTAGAATTTCCCATTGAGATTATATTGGTTGTCTGAGTGGTATCTTCCCTCATAATGCTCTCTTTATTAGTTTCCTTCTGCTTTCTGTCTTACTTCTTCATCACTTTTATGGTGTTTCCTGGTATTGCCTCTGAATAAACTACTTTCACTTGAATCCTTATCTCAGGGTGTGCTCCTGGGAGAACCCAAACTAAGACAGACATTTTTGCAACAACTGGAGACATTGACAAGAGGGCTATAGCCTAGATAATGTTATTGTATTCTTGACTGTGATAATGGTACTGTGGCTATGTCCTTGCTCTAGAGAGATTCATGCTGAAGTATATAGGGGCAAAGTATGATTTTGTAACTTATTTTCAGATGGTTTATCAGGAAAAATGGAGAGAGAAAAAATATAGAGACATATTTACAAGGGTGAATCAAGGTGAAGAGTATATGGGAATTCATTTCACTCTGCTTTCAAATTTTTGATAAATTCAAAATATTTCAAAATAAAAAGTTGGGAAAAGATGCAAAAGTTTCTGTGGACCCTAAGGTGAACACAAAATTTACTTGTGAGGGGAAAAAAAAAAAAAAAAAAAGGCTGGCAGCCTGCCCAGGATCGCATGGCCAAAAAAAGAAAAAAAGGCATGGGAAGAAATGAAGGATCATGCAGTTGCCTCTGCATATAATTTTTAGGTGGGAAAGTTTCTTGAACATGACCAATTTTAAGGCCAAAGTGACTCAGTTAATTAATTGGGCTGGTTAAACCTGAATTGGCCTAATTTAGCTTTCCACTGTGGAGCAGAAATGAGTGCTCATGAAGGAGGGTAATGTAGGCATAAGAGCTAAGAGTGAGAGTTATGCACAGAAAGAAAAAGACAGAATAATGAACACAGTTACATAAAGAGTGAATCCTAAATATCTGAGCCTATTTTGTGATCAGTTCTGAATTTGTCTTAAGGGATAGCTTCTTGAGTCTTACAACTTCTCATCTTTCTTCTGCTTTAATTAGACCTTGAGAATTTTCTTGACTCACGCATCCTGATCTTTCCCAGGGGAGCAACTAAGATGAGTTTGAGTTAATGGATTAAAACAATGTCCAAGGGTGATATGACAGACAAGTGTAGTCATGAGAAGAAGCAACAGTTAAAAGCTTAAGTGTTAGGAAGTGTACCTTGGTCCTGAACAAGTGAGTGTCTCAAAGAACATCATCCCAAGTTTTCAACAAAATGTCTGAGATAAAAATTTAGTTCTTAATCATTAGATGATTAAATTTGCACCCCTAAAATTATAGAAAATAAATGTACATTTTTTGTGAAATGTGTTCCTAAGTGTTAACAAATTTTGTTAGCATTGTGCTATTTTGCATACACTATTTTTAAAGGATGTTTGAAAATGTAAGAAAATTGGATTTACTCAATGTATTAGCTATTTTATTATTGGTTTTACATAAAATATTGAAATGCTTAGGGACATTTTGTGCTTTGTATTTGTAATTTCAGCTTGCATTGTGTTTCAAACATTTCAGAGGGTCAAGTATATCAAATTAATAATATTTCTTACAACCGAAGATAATTTAAGAAATACAGTGTTAAATGTTCAGGGAATTGCATCTGTCAGTTGTTTCTTTGATTTCCTGCACAGCTGAGTTCTAACCATCCAAGTAAGCTGATTCTTCTCCCACTTCCATGGCCAACTCTGCTGCAGTGATCTCTTGTTCTCAATTTCCTGGAGCTCTGACCCTCTGCACTGCTCAGGGGGAAACCTTGTGTGGTTGGTCTTCCTTTCAATATGTGCCTCACCTTCCCTACTATATGCAATGAGTTTTCCTGGACCTCTAAGGGCTAAATAAGTATCACTGACTGACACATACATGCCCATTACTATTTCTCTAGAAGCTGGAAATTCCTCCCTCAGTACCATCTCAGGAATGTCTATAAAGTAGTTTTTAACTTTCTCCCACTACCTCCAAACTTCTAGGCCAATCAGAGTTTTTGGCCTGAAAGAGACAGGGAAATCAAGTATGTAAGTAATAGAGACCAGAATGGATAAGAATCTTTAGGGGGAAAAAAATCTTTATTCTTTTTCCCATAAAGACAAGAATTTAGTGCCTTTCCTTGCTGAGCTATGAACACATGGATTTCACCAGAAGTGCTGTCTCTAATCACCAGCATCTGAGATGTTTCCTGCATCCTATTCACATGCAGGGGCTTCTGGAAGGAGTCACGACAAAGGCTTCCTCTTTAATATTCTTCAGAAAATGGATAATTAGGGTGGCCAATAGCACTAGAATAAGAACAAAAAATGCATAATGTAGATTAAAAGACTATTTCAGTAACAACAGAGCTTTCTAAGAAGTTGGCATTAGTATGAAAGTTAAACATCTTTTTTCCTGGCTGCTTGTAAAGTCTGCCTTTCATAAGCATGACTTTATAATAAATGTTTTTAGAAAATACTAATTAAACAATTACAATTATATTCCCATGCCTGGAACTTAATACACAGATGCAAATCTACAAATATATTGCCCTTAGCTACATCTGTCAACAAAGCAAAGAGATGTCCTGTGTGTTTTCATTAGAATTCTAAGTGAAAGCGGAAACCGATTCTGCCTTGCTTTGAACAGCAATAAGTCCAGGTTCATGGTTAAACTAATAAATATTTTAGGGTGATGCAAATTGTGGTTAGCAATTTTACTCCACTTCATTAATTCATTTCCTACCACAGGCCGAATATTGCATTACTCAGAAATGGATACAATGACATATATAAGATATTATACCATCTCCAAGGAGCTTCCTACATAGTGAGATCCCTATGTATAACAACAGAAAGTATAAAGCGATGGAAAATGATTAATTATAAGTAAAATATTTAATTAATTATTGAATTACTGATAGCTTCCCACTTTTCCTTTCTCTTTGCATCATTTCTGTTTTTTCTCTAATTTTCAGTATACTAATAAAAATATTGCCAATGATAATAAAATAGCTACCCATTTTTGAGTACTAACGATGTGTCATTGTGCTAGTCCCTTTTCACACATGATCACATTATTTCTGCTATGAGTTAAAACACCTACAGCAGAAGGAAACACTTCCTGGCTTTCCCTCATTTACAAGGAATGTCCTTTCTCAGAGTCCTATAATTTAGAGCAAGTAGGAATAGCGAAGAACTTCTGTTGGCTAAAAATGGTCTCCAACATTGAGGTTTTGTCTACACACTCTTTTCTTTGTTTTAATCTCTCTTCTCTTAACCTTTTTCATTCTTTGCATTGAGAGCTCCATATCTCAGAAAATCAAAGCCATAGGTTCTTATACAAAGGCCATTCTTTCCAGAGATAAGTGCAGTGTTTGGGTCCTGAACAAACATGGGATGAAAAGATAGGCAGAGATTTGAAAACTATTAAGACCTAAATTTACAAGGTCTAGTGGAAGTGATGGAAATCTCTGGCTTGGACCAGAGAGCTAATGAAGATGCTTTACTTGAGCAGGTTTGAGGAATTGAACAGGTTTAGGGGAAGACAATGACAAAAACAGTTTTGGACACATTTCATTAAGTGATGTCTTTAATAGCCAAAGTATGTGTCCAGTACTATGTTACAGAGATGAGAGGCCTACACAGAAGAGGTAAAATCATCAATGATGTTGGTTTTCTCTCGAAAGTATATGAAATGAGGAGAGCAGAGTACGGGTGAATGTTCAAGCTGACCCTGGGTCCCTCACACCCTTTTCCTGATTCAGTGAACAGAACTTCGGGGTGAACACATTCTGAGAGTTTCAGGTAAGCTCATGTCTCATCCCTTCCTAAAACTGGCCACTATCTTCTGGTATTGACCTACATTTTAACATCCCTCCTACTTTACTCATCTGAAAATTAATTGAGCAAATATCTTTACCAACAATACTTACTATTCACCGAACAATACTTACTATTCAGCATTAAAATAGCGAACATTGCGGTTTAGGCCATCTAGGACTTTCATGTCCTCTGAAGTCAACTGGAATTCAAAAACCTACCAAGAGAAAGAAAGAAATTTTAAATTACTTTTAAATATAATTTCCAATCTTGGAAAATCCAAGCGAATCATCAGTATAACCAACAATATGGCTAGGTACAAAAATCAATGAACAAAATCAGTGAATTTTCCAAATACTAAACTAAAACAGAAGAAAAGATTCCATTTATACTAGCCTAGTAAGAAGTATCAATGACTGTAGACTTATTGGCAAGACATTTGCATGCTAGATAATGGGAAATTAATCTGATAAAAATTCAGTCATCTTCCACCTCAGTGAAATTTCTAGGGGTCCAGTGGTGTGGGAAAAGTCAAGATATTCCTTCTAAAATGAAGAATAAATTGTTACATACAACTAAAAATGAAGTACAATGCCTGGTGGGCCTTTTTGGATTTTGGAGGCAACATATCCCTTATTTGGGTGTGCTTCTCCGGTCTATTTACCAAGTGCCTTGAAAAGCTGCTAGTCTTGAGCGAGGCCCAGAAGAACAGAAGGATCTGCCACATGGTCAGACTGCCATGCAAGTCAATCTGCCAATTGGGCTATATGATCTGGCTGATCCAATAGTTCTTGAAGTGTCAGTGGCAGATAGAGATACTGTTTGGAGTCTTTGGCAGGCCCCTGTTAATGAATCACCAATTTTGGAGCAAAGCTCTGCCATCTTCTGCAGATAACTACTCTCCTTTTGAGAAATAGCTTTTGTCTTTTTCTGAGCCACAGTAGAGACTGAGTGCTTAACCCATGTGACATCAAGTCACCATGGGGCCTGTCTTAGGCTGGATTCTGTGGAGGAGCAAAACCAGTGAAGTGTATATATATATCTAAATATATGTACAGAGAGATTTACTTCAAGGAAATGGCTCACATAGTTGTGGAGGCTAGGGAGTCCCAAATCCGTAGGTCAGCAGCAGGCTGGAGGCTTCTCATGACTCACAATGCTGTAAGGGCTAATGAACTGCAAATCAGCAGGTTAGATGGCAGGCTGCTGGCTCACAGGGATGTGGGAGGTAGCAAATCCTAAAATCTGCAGGTCAGATGGCTGGCTGCTGGCTCACATCCCAAGAATTGGAGGTCAGAGGATGATGAGTTGGATGTAGGATCCAGAAAAGTGAGCTTTGCCAGAACATTTATATGTATTGGATGCAGGCACCTCTCATGAAACTCCCCTTCCAAGTCATTGGCTACTCACAACAGATCACATTATGGATGGTGATTTCATCATATCTGCCAAATCACTGAGAATCATGGACCAGCCAAGTTGACATATAACCTTAACCATCATACTGCCTGAGCTGCTGATCATGAACTGGGTGTTGTCTGACCCACAGAGTCATAAAATCGGATGTACACCTCAGCATTCCATCTTTAAATGGAAGTGATATATACGAGATCAGGCTCGAGCAGGAACTGAAGGCACAAATATGGACATAAGGAAGTGGTCGAAATTCTCAGGGAGCCCCCAGAAAGGGGCTGCATTGCTGCCACTGTCCACTTCTGTGTGGTGCCTGCATATCATGCAGAACCATTTATAAACCAGGCACGAGAGTTCTCTTCCTCAGTCAACTCCTCATGAGGCCTTAGGTGCACACTGGGAGAAGGAAGGTAGTGTGACAGTACTGGGGACAATGAGGATTTTGGCCACTTCCTGATGTCACATATTTGTGCCTTCAGGTCCTGCTCAAGACCAATCTTGTATATACCACTTCCATTTAAAGATGGAATGCTGAGGTGCACATCCAATTTTATGACTCTGTGGGTCAGACAACACCCAGTTCATGATGGTGCAGGGAAATCCCACCAGTGGGCAGAACTTCAAGCAATGTACTTCGTTGTTTATTTTGCTTGTAAGGAGAGACAGTCAGATGTGTGATTATATATTAATTCCTGGGCTGTGGCCAATGGTTTGGCTGGGTGGTAAGAGACTTGGAAGGAACTTGATTGGGAAATTGGTGACAAGGAGGTATGGGGAAGAGTTATGTGGATAGATCTCTCTGAATGGGACAAAGAAGTGAAGATGTTTGTGTCTCATATGAATGCTCACTGTCTTAGTTATCTAGTACTGCTATAACAGAAATACCACATGTGGATGGCTTTAACAAACAGAAATTTATTCTCTCACAGTCTAGGAGGTTAGAAGTTCGAATTCACGGTGTCAGCTTCAGGGGAAGGCTTTCTTTCTGTGTTGGCTCTGGGGGAAGGTCCCTGTCATCAATCTTCCCCTGGTCTAGGAGCTTCTCTGTGCAGGGACCCCAGGTCCAAAGCACACTCTCCCTTCTTGGTTCTTCATTCTTGGTGATAGGAGGTCCTTCTGTCTCTCTGCTCTCTTCTCTCTTTTATAACTCAAAAGAGATTGACTCAAGATACAACCTGATCTTGTGGTTCAGTCCTGCTCATTAACATAACTATCTCTAATCCTGACTCATTAACATCATAGAGGTAGGATTTACAACACATAGGAAAATCACATCAGATGATGAAATGATGGACAATCACCCAATACTAGGAGTCGTGGCCTAAGCAAGTTAATACACATTTTTGGGCAACACAATTCAATCCATGGCACTCACCAAATGATGACCTCGGCAGAGGAGGATTTTTACAATCAACTGGATAATATGACATGTTCTGTGGCTATGAGGCAGCCTCTTTCTCCAGCCACTCTTGTCATTGCCCAATGGGCTCATGAAAAATGTGGCCATGATGGGAGGGATGGAGGTTATGCATGGGCTCAGCTACATGGACTTCCACTCACCAAGGCTGACTTGGCTATAGCCACTACTGAGTGCCCAATCTGCCAGCAGCAGAGACCAACACTGACTCCCCCATATGGCACTATTGCTAGAGGCGATTAGCCAGCAACCTGGTGGCAGGTGGATTACATTGGACGACTTCCATCATGGGAAGAGCAGCATTTTGTTCTTACTGGAATAGACGTTTACTCTGGATAGAGATGTGCCTTCCCTGCATGCAGTGCTTCTGTCAAAATTACCCTCTGTGTACTTACTGAATGCCTTATCCCCCATTATGATTCTCACACAGCATTTCCTTGAATCAAGGAACTCATTTCACAGCAAATAAAGTTCAGCAATTGGTTCCTGCTCATGGAACTCACTGGTCTTACCATGTTTCCCATCATCCTCAACCTGCTGGCTTTATAGAACAGTGGAATGGTCTTCTAAAGACACAACTACAGCACCAGCTAAGTGGCAATATCTTGCAGGGTTGGGGCAATGTTTTCCAGGAGACTGTATATGCTCTAAACCAGCGTCCAGTATATGGTGTTGGTTCTCCTGTAGTCAGGATTCATGAGTCCAGGAACCAAAGGTGGGAAATGGGAGTGGCACCACTCACTATTACCCCTAGTGACCCACTCACAAAATTTTTGCTTTCTGTCTCCATGACCCTATATATACGTGTGTGTGTATTTTATATACATATATGTATATACATATACGTGTGTGTGTACATATATATATATATATATATATATATATATATATATATATAGCGCTTGGTAAAGCAGAGGGTCAGGAAAAAGAGGAAAACCCTTAATGATATGTATCAACACAGTGGCTGCAACAATGGGCTCAAGCACAACAACAATTGTTTAAGGATGGCACCGGACCAGGCAGTGCTTCGTTCTGTTGTACTTAGGGTTGCTATGGGATGGAACCAAGTCAATGGCACCTAACAACAACAACAACATACATATATAAAATATATTTATTTTCTTCTCTCTCTTATTCCATTACTTATTATAAATTATTAGATGTAAACAGGGCTAGCGCGTTTTTGGTTGTACGCATGTTGGTTGTATCATATTAGGTGCAAGTATGACTTTATAATTGTCTTTATTTAGAGATGTTTTAAGGTTTAAGGTGATGTGTACAGGTGCCAAGTTGACAAGGGGTGGACTGTGATGGTTAAGGCTGTCAGCTTGGCTAGGCCATGATTCTCAGTGACTCTTAGTTTGGCAGATATTATATAATCATCCACCATTTTGTGATCTGATGTGAGCAGCCAATCAGTTGAAAAGGGAGCCTGCTTGAGGGTGTGACTTGCATCCAATATATGTAGACATTCTGGCAAAGCTCACCCTCTCTGGATCCTACATCCGACTAGTCATCCTCTGACCTCTGGTTCCTGGGACATGAGCCAGAGCCTGCCACCTGATTTTGGATTCACCAACTCCTGTAGCCCTGTGAGCCAGCAGCCTACCTCCTGGCCTGTAGATTTTGGTTCAACAGGCCTATGGGACCACGTGAGTCAAGAGAAGCCTCCAGCCTGCCACTTGCCCTTGGATTTGGGACTTGCCAGCCTCCACAATTGCATGAGTTTTTTCCTTGAAATAAATCTCTTTCTACATATTTATATATATATGCTTCACTGGTTTTGCTCCTCTAGAGAACCCAGCCTAAGACAGGTGGTGTCTCTAGGAGCCTTACATAACTCTTCTCTGGGTTCTGGAGAACCATACCTTCATCCATGGTGTCAAAGGACATCACAAGTAAAATTAAGAAGAAAATGAGGCACTCACAGGTAAAACTAGCTAAACATGTATGGAAATAAGTCATCATAAATGAGAATCTATAGGTATAAAACACAGCAAAACAAACCCACTAAGATTATTAATATTGGCATTCATAGACTGTAAAATAACTATGTTGCTATATTTAAAAAATATTCACACAAACAAGAAACTATATAATGATTAAGAAAATTATATAGAATTTTTAGACATAGAAATTTGATATTGAAAACACAAAGGACAGTTTTATTAGTATATTAGAAGTGGCTAACAAACTCATGAAAAGAAACTTGTGATCATTAGCCATTAAAAAAAAAAAAACCTGTTGCTGTCAAGTCAATTCCAACTCATAGCGACCCTACAGGACAGAGTAAAACCTCCACATAGGGTTTCCAAGGAGTGGATGGTGAATTCGAAATGCCGACCTTTTGGTTAGCAGCCTGAGCTTTTAACCACATTAGTCATTAGAGAGATGCAAATCAATACTACAATGAGGTACCATCTCACCCCTGCAAAAATACCACCGTTAAAACAAACAAACAGAAAACAACAAATGTTGGCAAAGATTTGAGGGATTGGAACACTTAGCCACTGCTGGTCTGATTATAAAATGATACAACCACTATGGAAAATGGTATGGCACTTTCTCAAGGAGGTAGAAATAAAAATACTTTATGATGCAGCAATCCCGCTTCTAGGTATATTCTCTAGAGATCTAATAAAAGAGACGTGGACAGACATATGCACACCTATGGTCAATACAGCAATATTCACAATAGCAAAAAGATGGAAATAAGCTAACTGTCCAAAGATGGATGAATGGTTAAACAAAATGTGGTACATACATACAATGGAATACTACATAGCCATAAAGAATAATGATGAGTCCTCTTATATCTTATATCATAGACCAATATGAAAGACAATATGCCAATTAATATAAGCCAAAAAAGAACAAATATTGTATAATTGCTTTTTATAAGAAGATGAGAATAAATATATACATACAAAGAGAGACCAATGCTCACTGGTGGTTACTAGAGATGAGTGGAAAGTGGGATAGTGAGAAGTACTCTCAAGATAGTAGGCACTTGTTATTTTTAGTGTTGGTAATCATAGCATCGAATGTGGGTGAAGTGCACACAACTTGACAAAGGTAAAAGATGTCACTGAAGTGCACAAGAGAAAAGTATGTTTTTGATAAAGGATATGACAAATATATTTTTGAAACAACACCAACAACAACCAGAAAATATGTGTGTAGTTACACAAATATGAATATAGGCATATATGTGTATGGGTATGAATATATGGGTACATATGTGTGTGTGCACAGATGTATCTATAGGAATATGTACATACAGGTATGTGGGTGCATGAATGTATATTCCTATATATAATAAACCACATAGGAGACACAGTTACAGATACTCCTTAGACTTAAACACCTTGTAAAATTAGTTTTCTCGATTTGAAGGCTTAGGACCATAGTCTCGTGGGACAACTCAGTTAATTGTCATAATATAAGTGTTTGTTCTGCATCCCAATGTGGTGAGTAGTGTCTGGGGTCTCAGAAGTTAGTGAGCAACCATCTAACATACATCTATTGGTCTCTAGTTATCTGGGACAAAAGAGAAAGAAGGAAACTAAAGACTCATAGAAAAAACTAGTCTATAGGCCTAATAGCCTGTATGAACCATGGTCTCATCTACCCTGTGACCAGAAGAACTAGACGGTTGTTGGCTACCACTACCGACCATTCTGATCAGGGCCATAATAGATGGATCTTGACAGAAGGGGAGAAACGTGTGGAAAAGAACTCAAGTTCTTCAAAAGTCCAGACTTACTGGACCAGTTGAGACTAGAAGACTCCCCAAGACTATTACCCTGAGATAATCTTTAAACTGAAATTATCCCTTGAGGTCACCTTTTAGCTAAATAACAAATTGGCTTATAGATAAAGAATACCACCCATAAGTAATGAGCTCTTTTTAAACAATATCTATATGAAATCAAATGCTTAAAATTACACTAAAGTAAAGATGAGAAGGTAACAGGGTAGGGAACCTAGAGTACTGGAAATAGTACAACCAGAACAGATGAATGAGAATGATGACGCATTGTGAAAATCTCTCCAATATCAGTGAATAATTTGTATAGAAATTGTTAAATGGGAACCTGAATTGCTGTGTAAACTTGCACTCATACACAATAAAATATTATTTAAAAAATAGTATATTAGACACAGATGAAGAGAAGTCAACTGGAATATAGAGGTGAAGAATTTATCCAAAATGTCATAAAAAGAAACCAGCCACAGACAGGAAAATAAAAAATGCTGAGAGACATACAGGGTAGAGTGTAAAGTTCTAGCTCATGTCTAATCAGAGTCACAGAAAGAGGAGTGAGACTGAATGGTACAGAGGAAACATTCAAACTAACTTTCAACTGTCTAGAAGTTATTAAAAACACCCATCAAAATATTCAAGAAGTTAATGAATATAAGGCAAAACAAAATGACAAAAACATCATTAGCCATTTCTAGATATAATATATTGAAACTGCAGAACAATACAGAGAAAAAGGAGATCTTAAAAGAAATTGGAGTAGAAACAAAGGAGCAGATGCCCTTTATCACCACTCTTATTCAACATTGTGCTGGAGGTCCTAGACAGAGCGATTAGGCTAGAAAAAGACATAAAGGGCATCCAGATTGGTAGGGAAGAAGTAAAAGTATCTCTATTTGCAGATGATATGATCTTATATACAGAAAACCCTAAAGAATCCACAAGAAAACTACTAGAACTAATAGAAGATTTCAACGAAGTATCAGAATACAAGATAAACACACAAAAATCAGTTGGATTCCTTTACACTAACAAAGAGAACTTCAAAGAGGAAATCACCAAATCAACACCATTTACAATAGCCCCCAAGAAGATAAAATACTTAGGAATAAATCTAACCAGAGATGTAAAAGACCCATATAATGAAAACTACAAGACACTACTGTAAGAAACCAAGAGAGCTGAATAAGTGGGAAAACATACCTTGCTCGTGGATAGGAAGACTCAGCATTGTGAAAATGTCAATTCTACCCAAAGCGATCTACAGATACAATGCAATCCCGATCCAAATTCCAAACGGCAAATTTTAATGAGACAAAGAAACAAATCACCAACTTCATATGGAAAAGGAAGGGTCCCCAGATAAGTAAAGCATTACTCAAGAAGAAGAACAAAGTGGGAGGCCTCACACTACCTGATCTTAGAACCTATCATACTGCCACGGTAGTCAAAATAGCCTGGTACTGGCACAACAACAGATATATAGACCAATGGAACAGAATTGAGAATCCAGACATAAATTCATCCACCTACCAGCAGCTGATTTTGACAAAAGCCCAAAGTCCATTAATTGGGGAAAAGACAGTCTCTTTAAAGAATGGTGTCGGAATAACTGGATATCCATCTGCAAAAAACTGAAACAAGACCCATACCTCACACCATACACAAAAACTAACTCAAAATGGATCAAAGACCTAAATATAAAATCAAAAAATGATAAAGATCATGGAAGAAAAAATAGGGACAATGCTAGGAGCCCTAATACATGGTATAAACAGAATAAAAATCATAAGTAACAATGCACAAACAGTAGGACAGAAACTAGATAACTGGGAGCTCCGAAAAATCAAACACTTATGCTCATCAAAAGACTTCACCAAAAGAGTCAAAAGACAAACTACAGACTGGGAAAAAAGTTTTGGCTATGACAAATCCAATCAGCATCTGATCTCTAAAATCTACAAGATACTGCAAAATCTCAATCACAAAAAGACAAATAACCCAATTAAAAAATGGGCAAAGGATATAAACAAGCATTTCGCCAAAGAAGACATTCAGGCGGCTAACAGACACATAAAGAAATGCTCATGATCATTAGCCATTAGAAAAATGCAAATCAAAACTACAATCAGATACCATCTCATCCCAACAAGGTTAGCATTAATCCAAAAAAACACAAAATAATAAATGCTGGAGAGGTTGTGGAGAGACTGGAACACTTATACACTGCTACAGGGTATGTAAGATGGTACAACCACTTTGGAAATCAATTTGGCGCTTCCTTAAAAAGCTGAAAATGGAAATACCATATGATCCATCAATCCCACTCCTTGGAATATATCCTAGAGAAATAAGAGCCCTCACACGAATAGATATATGCACACCCATGTTCACTGCAGCACTGTTCATGATAGCGAAAAGATGGAAACAACCTGGTGCCCATCAACAGATGAATGGATAAACAAATTACGGTATATTCACACAATGGAATACTACCCAACTATAAAGAACAACAATGAATCCGTGAAACATCTTATAACGTGGAGGAATCTGGAAGGCATTATGCTGAGTGAATTTAGTCAGTCACAAAAGGACAAATATTGTATAAGACCACTATGACAAGAACTCAAGAAAAGGTTTAAACACAGAAAAAAACATTCTTTGATGGTTACGAGGGTGGGGAGGGAGAGAGAGAGGGTTATTCACTAACTAGATAGTAGACAAGAATTATCTTAGGTGAAGGGAAGGACAGCACACAGTACGTGGGAAGTCAGCAAAACTGGACTAAACCAAAGCTAAGAACACTTCGAATTCAAACACTTCGAGGGACAGAGTAGCAGGGGCAGGGGTCTGGGGACCATGGTTTCAGGGGACATCTAGGTCAATTGGCATAACAAAGTTTATTAAGAAAATGTTCTGCATCCTACTTTGGTGAGTGGCATCTGGGGTCTTAAAAGCTAGCGAGTGGCCATCTAAGATGCATCAATTGGTCCCAACCCACCTGGAGAAAGGAGAATGAAGAACACCAAAGCCACAAGGAAAGTATTAGCTCAAGAGACAGAAAGGGCCACAAAAACCGGAGACTACATCAGCCTGAGACTAGAAGAACTAGATGGTGCCTGGCTACCACCCTGACAGGGAACAAAACAGAGAGTCCCTGACGGAACAGGAGAAAAGTGGTTTGACTGAGACTGGAGGAACCCCAGAAAGCATGGCCTCTGGACTCTGTGTCAATCCAGAACGAAAACAGTGTCCCACATAAATCTTAGAACTTATTCTCAGATCCCTGTTGTGGGTGGCTAGATGGAATGGGTGATATCACCAGCCCTCAGGCCTCTGATATGGGTGGGTGAGGACCCTATTTAATGGGCAGGGTGGTGTCAAATGTCATGAATCTGCAATTTTCCCTTGGCTGCTGCATTTGAAAATAGGCTTCAGGTATATGCCCTGTTGTCCGATGATAATGAAGACCTACCCTGTTGAATTGGTGCACATAGGTCTAGGCACAGGTGAAGGGCGTTAGAAGTCTATGGACCCCTTACGCCAGTACCTAGGCTAAGTGGCAGTGCCTGCCCTGAGTTACCAGCTTTGGGGGAGGGGTGATTTTTTAAACCCACAAGATTGGTTTGGGTGCAGATAGTCCTGAGTTCCCAGCTTAGGGGGCTTGGCATTAACGAGGGCCTGTGGTGCTGAATCACATACAGGTCTAGGCAGGGGTGAAGGGTGTTACAAGTTCGTGGACCCCTTATGCTAGTGCTAGGCAAAGAGGCAGTACCTGCCCTGAGTTCCAGGCTTAGGGGACGTGGCAATTTTTTGAAGGTACATGACCGGTTTGGGTACAGATAGTACTGAGTTTCCAGCTTAGGGGGCGTGATAATCGTTGAATACTGCCGAACTGGTGTCAGAGCAGAGTGGGAAGGGCGGTGGGTGAGGGGAAAGTGGCACTTCTCCACTGCAAAAGTCTTGGAGGGGAGGGGTTATTTTGACCCCACACAGTAGGTTAGACTTTGCACTCAACTTCCGCAGGTCCAGCACAGCTTCCCCCTGGCTCCGGAGGCTCATGCAGACTCTCTGCCACCCGGTCTCTCCTGACGTGGTGAAACACTTCCCAATTGCTACTGCTTGCCTCAGCCCAAGTGCACTGGCTGGCCCAGCCTGCAGGGTGCCGGCTACCTCGGGACTGGCACTTCTTTATTGCTTCTGAACTGTGTCTCCCTCACCCTGCAACTCAGTCCGACTCCTCAACTTTGTCTTTGATGATCAGGGCTCCTAGATTGTCATATATAATTGATTCAGTTGTTTTTTAGGGTCTCTGTTGTAAGAGGACCTATCTGAAGCATCTGACTATTCTGCCATCTTGGCCCTCCTCTCCTTATTTATTTTGAACTTGGTAAGATGATGCTAAGGTTTTTATAAAAGAACAAAATAGAAAGAATAACCAAGACATTCTTAAAAAAGAAGAAGGAGTGAGAGAATATTTTACCATTCTGGACAGTAAGACCTGTTTTTCAATTTTATCAAGACAATACGGAATGATAAGTAGGACAATTGAATAGAAGAAAGAGGCCAGACGCAGGCTTATGGACATTTGATATATGATAAAATTGGCAAGGAAGATCTTTGGGATACTATGGACTTTTAAATAATTGGTTCTGGGTTATTTGGACATCCATTTAAAAATATACGTACATATATATTTCTATTCTTATTTCACCTAGTACTAAAAATCAATTCCAAGTGAATTATAGACCCAAATTTGGAAGGAAAAACTATAACACTTTGCAAGATAATACAGGAGAATATTGTCAATAAGTCAATGCAGGAAAGGACACAATTATCTGCTACAAAGGAAAGGTATGATGAACTTGACTACATTAAGAGTAAGAACTTTTGTTCATGAAAATATACCCTAACAACAATGAAAAAACAAGGCACAATTTATTAAAAAACCGAAAAAAGACATTCAACAAATATATCTAAGTCTGACCAAAGATTATAATCTGGAATATATAAATGTGGTAGACTGATTATAAAAATGTTCTCAATTCTTCACAACTTCCTGTATCCACACCCTTTGCAATGTGACCCATGTAGTTCCTCCCCTCTACATACAAGAATGATTCTAGCAGCGTTATTCAAATGGCAAAAACAAGAAGACAAATTATCAAAAAACACAAATGCCCCTAACAGTAGTTGAATAATTAAATTATTACATATTCATGAAATGTAAGACTATGCAGAAGTAAAAGTGAACAAACTACAGCTGCTTGCATCACAGGAATGAATCTCACAAACTTAATGTTGGCCAAATGAAACAAATTATGGAGAAATGGAGTGCAATTCCACTTACACAATGTTTTAAAATAGGCAGATTAAAAAGGATATTAAGTGATATACCCTTAAGTAGGAAAACTATGAAAACAGTCAAAGGAACAATTGATTATTACAAGAGTTAGAAGAATGGATAACCCCAGTGGAGGGAGAAATGATCAGTGAGCTTCAGACAGGTGTCATGTGCAATTTCATAACCTGAATGGCACTCAAGTGTTCAGCTTATTTTTATAGTTTTAACTATGGATAATATTTTATACACTCTTATGTTTGTAATACAGCTCACGTTTTAGAAAGTTGTGGCAAGCAAGTTTACTCAATTGACACAATTCTCATACTGACAGCTCCTGCTTGACTTGGAAAGTGTGTATCTTCTCAGATCAAAGTTAAAACTTGTGTCTCTGAAATCAACATTTAAAAGTAATGTTATACCAGTCTGTGTGGCTTGCAATAATTTTTATAGAGCATATATACTCTTACATGTCGGCAATATCTGGGAAGTTATACAGAAAAAGGCCAACAGAGATTGGTATGGAGAGGAAGATTGGGCGATTGGGGACTGAGGGACAGGTTGGGAGACTTAATTTTCCTTCTATATCTTTTATGCAATATAAACTAAAAAAATATTTTATTAACCAGATAACATTTTAGGTTTCCCTAAGAATAGGGTCTATTTCCGTAGTTACTCAGGGAGGAAGAGATTGTTCAGGACCTTGGTCTTCACAATTCAAAGGCCCTGTAGGTTAGATGGGGATCATCCACTGTGTCTGGTTAGGTGGACACATATGGAGAGGGTGTGACTCAGAGCCTTCAAATAGTTCCTGGGGCAAAAGAATCCTAGAGTATTGGAGACTGAAAAATCACCTAATCCAATTACTCTTTTTATAACTGAAGAAAATTATATGCTTTTTGCACAGGGTTACAGACTAAATTGCAGGGAAGGCTAGGCTCCAAATCTCTGATTTCTGTCCAGTCCTTTTCCATCCAGCCATGCTGCCTCTCTGTTGTTGTACACGAAGAAAAAAAAACCCTAGTGAACACATATAAGGCATATGTGCATGGGAAATGCCAGGGAAATCAACATGGCCCTAAGTTGTCTTGAGCCTTACATTGAAGGATATCTGTGAAGGTTATAACTTAGCTTCCCAGATGCCCACAGACCTGCTCATTACCTGCATGTTCTCTTTGATCCTCTCCTCATTGCAACTCTTGGCCAGGACCACGACCCCACGCTGTATCTGGTAGCGAAGGGCAATCAAGCCTGGGGTTCGCTTGTGCTTTTTAGCTAGGGCACCAAGAACTGGATCATCCAAGAGAATGGGTGAGCTCTGGTCCACCCTGGAAGGAAATGCAGAAATGCTGAACACATGAGGCTGAATTTTCACTTTGTCAGGAGGCTTCTGAAACAGACTAAGGTTGTCCCCTCTAGACCAGTCGTTCTCCCAATGTGATCCCTGGACCAGCATCATCTACGTCACATGGGAACGTGTTAGAAATGCAAATTCTAGTGCTTGACCCCTCATGTGTCTGTCAGTTTGTCGTACTGGGGGAGCTTGCATGTTGCTGTGATTCTGGAAGCTATGCCACAGGTATTCAAATACCAGCAGGGTCACCCCTTGTGGACTGGTTTCAGCTGACCTTCCAGACTAAGACAGACTAGGAAGAAGGACCTGGCAGTCTACTTCTGAAAAGAATTAGCCAGTGAAAACCTTATGAATAGCAGCAGAACATTGTCTGACATAGTGCCAGAAGATGACCCCCCAAGTTAGAAGGCACTCAAATGTCCTCATTACCATCTTTTATCTCGGGAAGATCCCAGAGCACTGTAGGCAACCAGAACAATGTCTTTTGACTTGCAGAAATCCAGCAGTTTGTTCTGGTTGAGATAAGGATGACATTCCACCTGTAGAATATCAAGGCAGAAATGGGTCAGATTGTGTGAAAATGTGATATTAAAATGTAAGGGAAATTAAAATGTAAAAGTCAAAGGAGCTGGATAAAAACTCTGTAAAGCTGTATTTGAACTAGAAGTACCAACATGAACTAATGATTTAAAAATTTTTTTTTCTCTCTTTGTTCACTGGAAGAGTCAAAAACAATGATTTCCATAGAAGAAGTACCTCTCCTACCCAATTCCTGACTAGTGCCTTAGTTATCTAGTGCTGCTGTAACAGAAATACCACAAGTGGATGGCTTTGACAGAGAGAAGTTCATTTTCTCACAGTCTAGTAGGCTAGAAGTTCAAATTCAAGTCGTCAGCTCCAGGGGAAGGCTTTCTCTCTCTCTGTCGGTTCAGGAGGAAGGGTCCTTCTCATCAATCTTCCCCTGAACTAGGAGCTTCTCTGTGCAGGAAGCCCAGGACCAAAGGACATGCTCTGTTCCCAGGGCAGCTTTCTTGGTGGTATGAGGTTCCCCTGTCTCTCTGCTTGCTTCTCTCTTTTAAATCTCAAAAGTGATTGACTGAAGACAAAATCCAATCTTGTAGATTGAGCCCTGTCTCATTAACATAACTGCTGCCTATTCTACCTCATTAATATCATAGAGTTAGGATTTACAATACATAGGAAAATCACATCAGACCACAAAATGGTGGACAATCACACAACACTGGGAATCATGGTCTAGCCAAATTGATACACATATTTTGGGGGGATGCAATTCAATCCATGTCAGCTACTAAATACTATTACCTGCCAAAAGGAGAGAAGGATAATTCTGGATCTGGGAGGGGGAAAGAACTTTTTAGCTTTGGACATCAAATTGTGCCAGAGAGCACGAAAGTACTCAAAGACTTATGAGTGCATATGCAAAGGACAAAGGAAACAGTTTGGTAGGTAGGTTTGAGCATCAAAAGGAATAAAGACTACAATAATTTCTAACACATTGAATAAATAAAAATCTCTAAATCCTTAGGAATGAGAGACATACAGAGAGGTAGAGAGAGATAGAGAGAACAATTTGTCCCTATTGAAGATTATTACTGTAATTGTTTTCTCTGAATATCGATAATTAAAGGGTAAGAATTACATACTTATTCTGTCTTATGAGAAATAATTGTAGTTTATCCTGAGTTGATAATTAATATTCTATTTTTATAGAAAAAAGTCAGGTTAAAAAAAGTGTGAAGACCTAGGAATATATCCTAGAGAAATAAGAGTCGTCACTCGAATAGACATATGCACACCTATGTTCATGGCAGCATTGTTCACAATAGCAAAACGATGGAA
>NW_004444017.1:7321132-7351055 GCF_000243295.1 Trichechus manatus latirostris
GGGTTGTTAACCAATGTCATAAAACAACATGTGTACTACTGTTTCATGAGAAACTATTTGTTCTGTAAGCCTTCACCTGAAGTACAATAAAATATAAAAAAAAAAAAAAAGTGTGAAGAATGAGAAAAATAGAAAATAATAATTTACAAATCCCATCAAAGTAACTGATTGGGGCAAAAATCATCAATAGATACTGAACCATTAAGCATAAATTTGTTAGGGAATATGATTTTTTGATATGAAATTATCAACCAACATATTATTAGCTGATTGCAAAAGAGAAAATATATGATTACAAAGAAAACCGGATACCACCTGCTTAACCAAGAACTGAAATCTAACATCACTAATGGTAGGACCATCTGTCAATACAAGCTACCTAAAACCACAGCCATCAAGTCAAATCCAAAACCTGTTGCCATCCAGTTGATTCCAACTCATCCAGAGTAGAACTGCCCCATAGGGTTTCCAAGGAGTGGCTGGTGGATTCAAACTGCCAACGTTTTGGATAGCAGCCAAATGTTAAACCACTGCGCCACCAGTGCTCCAGCAACTTTATGAAATTTTCTTGACAAAAATGTTTAATCTGAATCTAATAAAGTCTCCCCAACTTGTCTGTCAGTTTGTCGTACTGTGGTGGCTTGCTTGTTGTTGTGATGCTGGCAGCTATGCCACTGATATCTCAGGGTCATCCATGGTGGGTATGTTTCAGTGGATCTTCTAGACTAAGATAGACTAGGAAGAAGGACCTGGTGGTCTACTTCTGAAAAAATTGGCCAATGAAAATCTTATGAATAGCAGTGGAACATTATCTGGTATAGTGCCGCAAGAAGAGCCCCCTCGGGTTGGAAGGCACTCAAAATACAAATAGGGAAGAGCTGCCTCCTCAAAGTAAAGTTGACCTTTGGATAGAGTAGAGCTTTCAGGACCTTCATTTACTGAGGTGGCACACCTGCTTCAAAATGAGAACAAACAGCTGCAAACATCCATTAATAATCGGAACATGGAACATATGAAGTATGAATCTAGGAAAATTGGAAGTCATCAAAAATGAAATGGACCACATAAAGATCAATATCCTAAATATTAGTGAGCTGAAATGGACTGGGTATTGGCCATTTTTAATCGGACAATCGTATGGTCAGCTATGCCAAGAATGACAAATTGAAGAGGAAGGATTTGGCATTTATCATCAAAAAGAACATTTCAAGACCTATCCTGAAGTACAACACAGTCTATAATAGGATAATATTTGTCATGGATTGAATTGTGACTCCCAAAAATATCTGTCAGCTTGGCTAGGTCATGATTCCCAGTATTGTATGACTGTGTAATCTAATGTGATTTCCGTATGTGTTGTAAACTCTATCACTATGATGAGGTTATATGTGATCTCCTTATTTGTTGTAAACTGTATCACTATGATGAGGTTATGCTGATGAGGTTTACAGGATTAGATAGTGTCTTAATCCAATCTCTTTTGAGATATAAAAGAGAGAAGCGAGTAGAGACACATGGGAGCCTCATACCACCAAGAAAGCAGTGCCAGGAGCAGAGCACATCTTTGGACCTGAGGTTCCTGCACAGAGAAGCTCCCAGACCAAAGGAAGGTTGATGACACGGACCTTCTTCCAGAGTCAATGGAGAAAGTGTCCCCCTGGAGCTGATGCCCTGAATTTGGACTTGTAGCCTACTGGACTGTGAGAGAATAAACTTTTCTTTGTTGAGGCCATCCACTTGTGGTACTTCTGTTACAGCAGCACTAGAGGAATGAGACAGAATTTGGTACCGGGAGTGGGGTGCTGCTCTAACAGATACCTAAAATCTGGAGGCGGTTTTGAAACTGTGAACGGATAGAGAAGCGGCAGAGGCAGAGGTCTGGCAGCAGCAGCAGAGAAGTGGCAGCAGCAGGAAGGGGCAGCGGCAGAGAACCAGCAGCAGCAGAACCAGAAGAACCAGCGTGAGATGGCACTGGAGCCGACCTACAGAGAAAGAGAGCTGAGTACCTGTGCGCCAGAGGCTTCCTGGTGGATTGGGGTGCCTCCAGGCACTTACCAGTGGAGTTAGGCTTGCTGACCTATGGAGCCACAGAGCTGAGTGCCTGTGTGCCAGAGGCTTGCTGGTGGAATGGGGTGCCTCCAGGTACTTATCAGTGGAGCTACTGAGTTTTGGAACACTTGCCCCAGCAGGGCACATGCGGGCTTGAGGCCCGAGGGCTGAGAGGCCATAGGAAGCAGAAGTTGAAGAGACAAGGACCACAAGAAGCCGAGCTGCCTCAGTCTCAAAAGGTATGGCCACAACCTCAATGGTTTCAAAGGGTGGAGTCATGGCCTCTGGTATTTCTAAGGGTGGAGTTGTCACTCCGATGGACTAGGAGAATGGTGAGTCTGAAGCTGAGGGAGCAGAGTTGCCATTCCAGTGGGCCTAGAAGGCAGAGCTGAAGCCCAGGACCGAGGGGCCTCCACTCAGGATCCAGAGGCTGTGGCCAATACCTAGAGTCTGGGGGGCAGGGCTATTATGTAAATTGTCTCAGGGAACAGAAGATTATTTTCAAAGCCTTGAGGGCTAATGTAATGTGCTCTGCTGATTTGCTTGGTGGCTGTTATCCCTTCTTCTCCAGTTTCTCCGATTTGTAATAGAAATGTCTACCTTGTGTCTGTTCTGCCATTGTACCTTTAGAAGTAGATAACTTGTATTCTAGATTTTACAGATGAAAAGGAATTTTTGGATTTTGGACTTGGCGTTCATTTAAGACTTTCGTTATTATATGATGGGGTGAATATGTTTTACATGTGGCAAGGACATGAATTTTGGGGGGCAAAGGGTGGAGTGTCATGGATTGAATTGTGACCCCTAAAAATATCTGTCAACTTGGCTAGGTCATGATTCCCAGTACTGTATGACTGTGTAATCTAATATGATTTCCTTACGTGTTATAAACTCTATCACTATGGTGAGGTTATATGTGATCTCCTTATGTGTTGTAAACACTATCACGATGATGAGGTTACACTGATGAGGTCTACCAAATCAGACAGTGTCTTAAACCAATCTCTGTTGAGATATAAAAGAGAGAAGCAAGGTGAGACACAAGGGAACCTCATATCACCAAGAAAGCAGTGCTGGGAGTAGAGCGCATCCTTTGGACCTGAAGTTACTGTGCAGAGAAGCTCCCAGACCAAAGGAAGGTTGATGACACGGACCTTCCTCCGGAGTGAATGGAGAAAGCGTTCCCCTGGAGCTGACGCCCTGAATTTGGACTTGTAACCTACTGGACTGTGAGAGAATAAACTTCTTTTTGTTGAGGCCATCCACTCGGGGTACTTCTGTTAGAGCAACATGAGATGACTAAGACAATATCCAAACATCTACAAGGAAGACCAGTTAATAAGACCATTATTCAAATTTACGCACCAACCACTAATGTCAAAGATGAGGAAATAGAAGATTTTTACCAACTTCTGCAGTCTGAAATTGAACAAACATGCACTCAAATTGTATTGATAACTACTGGTGATTGGAATGTGAAAGTTGGAAACAAGGAAGAAGGATTGGTTGTTGGAAAACATGGCCTTGGTGATAGAAACGACACGAGAGAAGTGAGACCAAAAACCTTGTTTCAACAACATAAATCGTGACTGTACACTTGGAACTCACCAGATGGAAAACTCAGGAATCAAACGGACTACATCTGTGGAAAGAGGTGATGGAGAAGCTCAGTGTCATCAGTCAGAACAAGGAAAGGGGCTGACTGCAGAACAGACCATCAATTGCTCATATGTAAGTTCAAGTTGAAGCTGAAGAAAATTAGAGCAAGTCCACAAGAGCCAAAATATGACCTTGAGTATATCCCACCTGAAGTTAGAGACTGTCTCAAGAATACAGTTGACACACTGAAGACCAGATAAGTTGTGGAATGACATCAAGGACATTATACATGAAAAAAGCAAAATGTCTTTAAAAAGACAGGAAAGAAAGAAAAGACCAAAATGGATGTCAGAAGAGACTCTGAAACTTGCTCTTAAGCATAGGGTAGCTAAAGCAAACAGAAGAAATGATGAAGTAAAAGAGCTGAACAGAAGATTTCAATGGGCATCTTGACAAGAGAAAGTAAAGTATTGTAATGAAATGTGCAAAGACCTGGAGTTAGCAAACGAAAACTGAAGAACGCATTTGGCATTTCTCAAGTTGAAAGAACTGAAGAAAAAGTTCAAGCCTCGAGTTGCGATATTGAAGGTTTCTAAGAGGAAAACATTGAATGAAACTGGAAGAATCAAAAGAAGATAGAAGGAATACACAGAGTCACCGTACCAAAAGGAGTTGGTTGAAGTTCAGCCATTTCCAGAGGTAGCATATAATCAAGAACTGATGGTACCGAAGGAAGAAGTCCAAATTGTGCTGAAGGCATTGGCGAAAAACAAGGCTCCAGGAATTGACTAAGTATCAACTGAGATGTTTCAACAAACAGATGCAGCACTGGAGGTCTATGTCAAGTAATTTGGAAGACAGCTTCCTGGCCAACTGACTGGAAGAGATCTATATTTGTGCCCATTCCAAAGAAAGGTGATCCAACAGAATGCAGAAATTATTGAACGATATTGATATCACACACAAGTAAAATTTTGCTGAAGATAATTCAAAAACAGTTGCAGCAGTACATCGAAAGGGAACTGCCAGAAGTTCAAGCCAGGTTCAGAAGAGGATGTGGAATGTGTGATAACATTGTTGATTTCAGATGGAACTTGGCTGAAAGAAGAGAATATCAGAAAGATGTTCACCTGTGTTTTATTGACTATACAAAGGCATTCGACTGTGTGGATCATCACAAACTATGGATAACATTGCAAAGAATGGGAACTCCAGAACATTTAATTGTGCTCATGAGGAACCTGTGCATAGATCAAGAGGCAGTCGTTCAAACAGAACAAGGGGATACTGCACGGTTTAAAGTCAAGAAAGGTGTGTGTCAGGGTGGATTCCTTTCACCATACTTATTCAATCTGTATGCTGAGCAAATAATCTGAGAAAGTGGACTATATGAAGAAGAACATGGCATCAGGATTGGAGAAAGACTCATTATCGAACTATGATATGCAGATGAAATAACTTTGCTTGCTGAAAGTGAAGAGGCCTTGAAGCACTTACTGATGAAGATCAAAGACCACAGCCTTCGGTACGGATTGCACCTCAACATAAAGAAAACAAAAACCCTCACAACTGGACCAATAAGCAACATCATGATAAACAGAGAAAATACTGAAGTTGTCAAGGATTTCATTTTACTTGGATCCCCGATCAACCCCAATTACTTCACCCATGGAAGCAGCAGTCTAGAAATCAACTGACATAGTATATCATGCAAATCTGTTGCAAAAAACCTCTTTAAAGTGTTAAAAAGTGAAGATGTTACTTTGAGGAGTAAGATGCACCTGACCCAGTCATGGTATTTTCAATCGCTTCATATGCATGCAAAAATTGGACAATGAATAAGGAAGACAGAAGAATTGACACTTTGGAATTATGCTGGTGAAGAAGAATGAATATGCCATGGACTTCCGGAAGAATGAACAAATCTGTCTTGGAAGAAGTACAGCCAGAATGCCCTTTAGAATCAAGGATGGCGAGACTTTGCCTCATGTACTTTGGATACGTTATCAGGAGGACCAGTCCCTGGAGAGGTATATCATGCTCAGTAGAGTAGACGGTCAGTGAAAAAGAGGAAGACCCTCAACATGATGGATTAACTGAGTGACTGCAACAATGAGATCAAACATATCAACAATTGTGAGGATGGCACAGGACCTGGCACTATTTCATATTGTTGTATGTAAGGTCGCTATGAGTCGGAACCTACTTGCCGACACCTAACAACAACAACAATAAAATCTTCAGACCTAACTTCTAGTTTACAGAAACTGGGACTAGAGAAACAAGTTTGCTAATGTCACAAGACAATAATATGATAAATCCAGACCGTTTCATAATTACTTGTTCGGATATTATAGGATACAAAAGAGCTGAGAGACTGTTGCAAATTAAAAGAGCTTGAGAAATATAACAAAGAGTAATATGAGCCACAATTGGACCTCAGTAAAAACAAAAGATATGTAAAAGATCTTTGGGATAAAATGAGGAAATTTGAATATGGACTGGATATTAGATGATATTAGAACATTATCATCAACTTGCTTATATACAGTAATGAAATATGAGTTTCTGAGAGAATATCTTCATCCTTATAAGATGGATGCTGAGATACTGCTATGGATTGAATTGTGTTCCATCCCTAAAATAAGTGTAGAGATCCTAAAGGCTGCACTTGTAAATTTGATCTTGTTTAGAAATAGGGGTTACCTTTTGTTACGTTAATGAGTCAGTCACAGTATAGGGAGGATCCTAAACCTAATCTTTTCTGAGTTGTAAAAAGTTAAAATAAACACAGACACACAAAGGGGGAAGAGGAAAGCAGATAACAGAGACAGACGCATCTACAGGACCAGGAATATCAAGAATTACAGCAGGAGATGGGGCTAAGATGGCAGAGTAGTCAGACACTTCCTCTGGTCCCTCTTACAACAAAGACGTGAAAAAACAAGTGAATCGATTATATATGACAATCTAGGAGCCCTGAACATCAAAGGCAAAGTTGAGGAATCGGACTGAGTGGCAGTGGGAGGGAGAGATGGTTCGAAAGCAGTCAGGAGTTGCCAAACTTAACCCAGTGGGAGCCGGCACCCTTCAAGCCAGATCAGCTCTCGTGTGCAGTGAGGCAAGCAGTGGCACACAGGAGGCATTTTCCACATCGGGAGAGACCCAGTGGCAGAGAGTCTACTGGAGCATCCAGAACCAGTGAAAAGCAGTGCTTGATCAGCAAAAGATAAGTACTTGTGCCTGGCCTACTGTGCATATCAAAAAGCACCCCCTTTGGAAAAAACCTCTCTCCCATTTACCTCCCTGCTGTCTGCTCTGCACTGGGTCCTGGGCTTGCTTCAGTGATAGCTGAGTCCCCTGGGCTGGAAGTAAGACCCATCACATGCCCTGAGCCATTCTCCTGGCCTTTTTGAGGGAACAAATTAACAAACAGGGAAAAAATAATCTGCCGGCTCCTCTAAGCCAGGAACTCAGGGTAGGCACAGCTCCTTTGCCTAGACACAGGCATAAGGGGTCCACAGACTGTGAATTTCTTTCACCCCTGCATAGACCTGTGTGGGCCTATTTCAACAGCATAGGCCCTCATTACTGCAGTACAACAGGGTAAATACCTGAAGTCAGCTAGATGGTGAAGTGGCAGGTTTGTGACATTTGACACTGCTCTGCCCATTAAGCAAGGTCCTCACCTACCCACATCAGGGGCCTAAAGACTGGTGGCTCCACCCATACCACCTAGTCACCCGCAACAGGGGTCCAAGAATAAGTGGCGGCCCCCAGTCATTACAGCATTCGGTGCTCATAGTCCAGCTGTAAAACCCACCCACCTACATGCTCTAGGGAACAGGGACACACTTTCCTCTCAGGGGCAGCCATCAGCCCCCTGCCTTGCTTAGTGCACGAACCCCTTCTGCAGTCAGATACCTGTGCCTACACCAATCACCCATGCCTGTCTAGGACTGTAAGTGAGAGCCTGCACCACACACTTGGTGACTGACTACCTGGACACCTGAGCTGAATTCATACAAGAAAAGTAAACAGACTCCTGGGCTCACATATATAGTAACAGCTCTAAACACGTGGTGACAGGATGTTAGAGCTTCAAATGAACAAATAATCAAACTAGCTCACACAAGCAACCTATTTGGGTATATCAAAACAAAACAAAAAAGAAGCTAGGACACAGTAAGCAAACATAAAATAAATAAATATAATAACTTACTGAAGGCTTGGAGACAACAGTCAATATCAAATCACATAAAGAGGCAGACCATGATGGCTTCAGCAAGCTCCCAAAATAATCAAGAAATTTTCTGGAGGAAGAGAATTTCTTTGAATTACCAGAGGCAGAATACAAAAGATTAATATACAGAACTCTTCAAAAGATAAGGAAGGAGATTATGGAGAATGCAGAACATGCTAACAAACACACAAACCAAGAAATAGATGATCTTAAGAAGGTTATTCAAGAGCATAATGACAAATTTAACAGGCTGCAAGGATTCATAGAGAGACAGCAATCAGAAATCCAGAAGATTAACAATACAATTTCAGAATTAGACAACTCAACAGAAAATCATAGGAGCAGAATTGATGCAATGGAAGTCAGAATTAGTGAGATTGAAGATAAAGCACTTGACACCAACTTATTTGAGGAAAAATCAGATAAAAGAATTTTAAAAAATGAAAAACTCTAAAAATTATGTGGGACTCCATCAAGAGGAATAACCTACAAGTGATTGGAGTACCCGAGTGGGGTGAATAACAGAAAATACAGAGAGAATTGTTGAAGATTTGTTGGCAGAAAACTTCCCTGATATCATGAAAGATGAAAAGATATCTATCCAAGAAACACATTGAACCCCACATAAGGTAGATCCAAAAAGAAAGTGACCAAGACATATTATAATCAAACTTGTCAAAACCAAAGATAAAGAGAGAATTTTAAGAGCAGCTAGGGATAAAAGAAAAGTCATCTACAAAGGAGAGTCAATAAGACTAAGCTCGGACAACTCAGCAGAAACCATGTAGGCCAGAAGGCAATGGGATGACATATATTAAGGCTTGAAGGAAAAAAATTGCCAGCCAAGAATTATATATCCAGCAAAACTGTCTCTCACATATGATGATAAAATTATGGCATTTCCAGATAAACAGAAGTTTAGGGAATTTGCACAAACCAAACCAAAATCACAAGAAATACTAAAGGAGTCCTCTGATTAAAAAATCAATAACATCAGATAACAACTCAAGACTAGAACACAGGACAGAGCAGCCTAATATCAACCCAGATAGGGAAGTCACAAAAATAAATAAAAGCTAAAACACTGAAAATAGGGAAACAGAAATCTCAATATCTAAAGACGACAACATTAAAACAAAAAAGGGGGACTAAAAAATGTAGACATAGATTTTTCGTATGGAGAGGAAGTCAAGGCAACATAAAGAAATAAAAGACTGGTTTAAAGTTAGGAAAATAGTAGTAAATATTAAGGTAACCACAAAGGAAACTAACAATCCTACACATCAAAATAAGAAAAACATAAAGACTCATCAAATACAAAATCAACAACAGTGAAAAAGATGAAAATACATAAAGAAAAATGACTCAGCACAGAAAATTAAGTGGAACAAAGAAGCTGTCAACAACACACACAAAAATACATCAAAATGACAGCACTAAGTTCATACCTATCAATAATTACGCTGAATGTAAATGGACTAAATGCACCAATAAAGAGACAGAAAGTGGCAGAATGGATAAAAAAACATGATCCGTCTATATGCTGCCTACAAAAGACACACCTTAAAGACACAAACAAACTAAAACTCAAAGGATGGAAAAAAAAATATCAAGTAAACAACACTCAATAAAGAGCAGGAGTGGCAATATTAATCTCTGACAAAATAGACTTTAAAGTAAAATCCACCACAAAGGATAAGGAAGGACACTATATAATGATTAAAGGATCAATATACCAGGAGGACATAGCATAAATATTCATGCACCCAACGACAGGGCTCCAAAATACATTAAAAAAATCCAACAGCATTGAAAAGAGAGATAGACAGCTCCACAATAATAGTAGGAGACTTCAACACACCACTTTTGGTGAAGGACAGAACATCCAGAAAGAAGCTCAATAAAGACACGGAAGATCTAAATGCCACAATCAACCAACTTGATCTCATGGACATATAGCGAACACTCCACCCAACAGCAGCCAAGTATACTTTCTTTTCCAATGCACATGGAAAATTCACCAGAATAGACCACATATTAGGCCATAAAGCAAGGCTTAACAGAATCCAAAGCACTGAAATATTACAAAGCAACTTTTCTGATTATAAAGCCATAAAAGTAGAAATCAATAACAGAAAAAGCAAAGAAAAAAATCAAACACAGGAAACTGAACAACACCTTACTCAAAAACTACTGGGCTGTAGAAGAAATTAAGGATGGAATGAAGAAATTCATAGAATTAAATGAGAATGAAAATACATCTGTCTTAGTCATCTAGTGCTGCTAAAACAGAAATAACAAAAGTGGATGGCTTTAGCAAAGAGAAATGTATTCTCTCACAGTCCAGTAGGCTAGAGGTTGAGAAATTTGAGCATTCAATAAATATATGGTATTGAAAGAATTCAAAGATTGTTATCCTTATATTCTCAAAAATTGTGAATTTTATGTATGGGAAAGTAGACCTAGGCCAATTTTAAGTATAGTGTCTGTCCTATCTTTGAATAGATTATAAGAGAATAACAAATGTTAAGGACTGACATGGACCTTAATAGACCAACCTCTCACACAACTCGAACAAGTAGAAAGAGAGCAGCAAAAGAAGCCATCAGGTGCCAGAAGAAAGGAAATAATAAGAATTTGAGTAGAATTAAATGAAATAGAGAATAGAAAAACAATTGAAAGAGATAACAAGACCAAAACCTGCTTCTTTGAAAAGATCAACAAAATCAATAAACTACTGGCCAAACTGACAAAAGCAAAACAAGACAGGAAGAAAATAACCCGTATAAGAAATGAGATGGGTGATATCACAACAGACCCAACTAAATTAAAAAAAAATCATAACAGAATACTATGAAAAATTGTACTCTAACAAATTTGAAAACCTAGAGGAAATGGATAAATTTCTGGAAACTCATCATATCAATATCCCTCATGAACATAGATGCAAAAATCCTCAACAAAATTCTAGCCAGTAGAATTCAGCAACATATCAAAAAAATAATTCACCATGATCAAGTGGGAATTATACCAGGTATGCAGGGATGGTTCAACATTAGAAAAACAATCAGTGTAATCCATCACATAAATAAAACAAAAGACAAGAACCACATGATCTTATCAATTGATGCAGAAAAGGCATTTGACAAAGTCCAACACTCATTCGTGATAAAAACTCTCAGCAAAATAGGAGTAAAAGGGAAATTCCTCAGCATAATTAAGGGCATTTCTACAAAGCCAACAGCCAACATCATCCTAAATGAAGAGAATTTGAAAGCATTCCCCTTGAGAACAGGAACCAGACAAGGACGCCCTTTATCACCACTCTTATTCAACACTGTGCTGGAGGTCCTAGCCAGAGCAATTAGGCTAGAAAAAGAAATACAGGGCATCCCAATCAGCAAGGAAGAAGCAAAAGTATCTCTATTTGCAGATGATATGATCTTATACACAGAAAACCCCACAGAATCCACAAGAAAACTACTGGACCTAATAGAAGATTTCAGCAAAGTATCAGCATACAAGACAAACATACAAAAATCAGTTGGATACCTCTACACCAACAAAGAGAACTTCAAAGAGGAAATCACCAAATCAGTACTATTTACAATAGCCTCAAAGAAGATAAAATGCTTAGGAATAAATCTAGACATAAAAGACCTATACAATGAAAACTACAAGACACTACTGCAAGAAACCAAAAGAAACCTACATAAGTGGGAAAACATACCTTGCTCTTGGATAGGAATTCTCAACATTGTGAAAATGTCAATTCTACCCAAAGCAATCTACAGATACAATGCAATCCCGATCCAAAGTCCAATGGCATTTTTTAATGAGATGGAGAAACAAATCACCAACTTCATATGGAAAAGGAATAGTCCCCAGATAACTAAAGCATTACTCAAGAAGAACAAACTGGGAGGCCTCACACTACCTGATCTTAGAACCTATTATACCGTTATGGCAGTTAAAACAGCCTGGTACTGGTACAACAACAGATATATAGACCAATGGAACAGAATTGAGAATCCAGACATAAATTCATCCACCTATGAGAAGCTGATATTTGACAAAGGCCCAAAATCTATTAATCGGGGAAAAGACAGTCTCTTTAACAAATGGTGCTGGCATAACTGGATATCCATCTGCAAAAAACCAAAACAAGACCCATACCTCACACCATGCACAAAAACTAACTCAAAATGGATCAAAGACCTAAATATAAAATCAAAAATGATAAAGATGGTGGAAGAAAAAATAGGTACAATGCTAGGAGCCCTAATACATGGTATAAACAGAATACAAGTAATAAGTAACAATGCACAACCACCAGAAGAGAACCTAGATAACTGGGAGCTCCGAAAAATCAAACATTTATGCTCATCAAAAGACTTCACCAAAAGAGTCAAAAGACAACCTACAGACTGGGAAAAAATTTTTGGCTATGACAGATTTGATCAGCATCTAATCTCCGAAATCTACAAGACACTGCAAAACCTCAACCACAAAAAGACGAATAACCCAATTAAAAAATGGGTAAAGGATATGAACAGACATTTCACCAAAGAAGATATTTAGGCAGCTAACAGACACAGGAGGAAACGCTCATGCTCATTAGCCATTAGAGAAATGCAAATCAAAACTATAATGAGGTACCATCTCACCCCAACAAGGCCAGCATTAATCCAAAAAACACAAAATAATAAATGTTGGAGAGGTTGTGGAGAGACTGGAACACTTATACACTGTTGGTGGGAATGTAAAATGGTACAACCAATTTGGAAATCGATTTGGAACTTCCTTAAAAAGCTAGAAATAGAAATACCATACGATCTAGCAATCCCACTCCTTGGAATATATCCTAGAGAAATAAGAGCCCTCACGCGAATAGATATATGCACACCCATGTTCATTGCAGCACTGTACACGATAGCAAAAACATGGAAATAACCTAGGTGCCCATCAACAGACGAATGGATAAACAAATTATGGTATATCCACACAATGGAATACTATGCAACAATAAAGATCAGTGATGAATCCATGAAAAATCTTATAACATGGAGGAATCTGGAAGGCTTTATGCTGAGTGAATTTAATCAGTTGCAAAAGGACAAATATTGTACGAGATCACTATTATAAGAACTCAAGAAAAGGGTTAAACACAAGAAAACATTCTTTGATGGTTATGAGCGTAGGGAGGGACAGAAGTATTCACTAACTAGATAATAGACAAGAATTACCTTAGGTGAAGGGAAGGACAGCAAACACCACAGGGAAGTGAGCACAACTGGACTAAACTAAAGCTAAGAAGTTTCCTGAATACAACCAAACACTTCGAGGGACAGAGTAGCAGGGGCAGGGATCTGGGGACCATGGTTTCAGAGGACATCTAGGTCAATTGGCATAACAAAATTTATTAAGAAAATGTTCAGCATCCCACTTTGGTGAGTGGCGTCTGGGGTCTTAAAAGCTAGTGAGCGGCCATCTAAGATGCATCAATCTGTCCCAACCCACCCGGAGTAATGGAGAATGAAGAACACCAAAGATAAAAGGAAAGCATTAGCCCAAGAGACAGAAAGGGCCACATAAACCAGAGACTCCATCAGCCTGAGACCAGAAGAACTAGATGGTTCCCAGCCACCACCAATGACCGCTGTGACAGGGAACACAACAGAGAGTCCCTGACAGAGCAGGAGAAAAGTAGAGTGCAGAACTCAAATTCTAGTAAAAAAACCAGACTTAATGGTTTGATTGAGACTGGAGGGACCCCAGAAGACATGGCCCCTGGACTCTCTGTTAGCCAAAACTAAAACCATTCCCGAGGCCAACTCTTCAGAGAAAGATTAGACTGGACTATGGGACATAAAATGATACTCATGAAGAGTGTGCTTCTTAGCTCAAGTAGATACGTGAGGCTAAATGGGCAGCTCCTGTCCAGAGGCAAGATGAGACAGCAGAAACGGTCAGGAGCTGGTTGAATTGTCACAGGAAATCTGAGGTGGAAAGGAGGAGTGTGTTGCCACAGTATAGGGGGGGCAACTAGGGTCACATAACAATGTATGTATAAAGTTTTGTATGAGAGTCTAACTTGAGTTGTAAACTTTCACTTAAAGCACAACAATTAAAAAAAAAATTACAGCAGCTACTAGAAGCTGAAACAGACTAGGAAGGTCCACCCCCTAGAGGCATGACCAAATTTTCAACTTCTATCCTCCTGAAGTGTGAGAAAATAAATTTCTATTCTTTATGGCTACCCGCTTGTGGTATTTCTATCACAGCAGCTCTAGGCAACCAAGACAAGTATGTAGGCGCCAAGTTTCATATCTACAACTTCCTTTGAAAACGTTCAGCAAAACAGAAATATTTAAATGACTAATATAATGATAGAAATTAAGGAGAACAAGACTGTGATTTAGTCAGTCCCTAGCTCTACCCCATCATATTGCTAAATGTTCCTTGGAGTTGATTTCTCTACCTTTATCATCATTGTAAACTAGTAACTTCATCCCTTCAACCTGGAGGACTTCCATAGTCTCTAGTTAGCGTTTATGCATGTGTGCTTCACAGGTCAAGAATACTTGAAAACAGAGATATCAAAAAAAAAAAAAAAAAGAATTCATGCATCCAAACCACACACAAAACCTTAATACCTATCTGCTCCTATCAATGCCCTTCTAGACTGAGCTTCTGTTGTTGTTAGGTGCTATCAAGTGGTTCCGACTCATACTGATCCTGTGTACAGCAGAACAAAATACTGCCTGATCCTGCACCATCCTCACAATCGTTGTTATGCTTGAGCCCATTGTTGCAGCCACTGTGTCAATCCATCTTGTTGAGAGTCTTCCTCTCATTCACTGACCGTCTACTTTACCGAGAATGATGTCCTTCTCCAGGGACTGATACTAAAGAGGTTCTACTCTCTAGAAACTTCTAGTTCAAAAAGTTAAGATGAAGAGGAGGAGAGGATATCAGACATAATTAGAGAAAAAAAAGGATGTGAAGAACAGAAAGCAGAAGCAGCTCTGGTGGACTGAGGGGCTCACCTGGTTGCAGACAGGCTTGTACTTGAGCCCTGGCTTGTTCAGGATCATCTCCAGCTGCCTGCGGTTAAAGTTGGACACTCCAATGGACTTGGCCAACCCTGCGTCCTTACACTTCTCCAGGGTCTGGGGAGGAAAGGGTTGTGAGGAATAATTTGTATGATTTGGCCATAGAACAAATTGGAGATACAGCCCCGTTAACAGAAATAACTGTCTAGAAATGATTATGAAACTGACTGGCATTGATTGTCATGAAGAGCAAAAGTAATATACAGAAAATTGGAAGGAGACAGTGACTTCAAAAATGGAATTAGTGTTTCCTACTTAGGAAAACAGGATACAGTATGACACACTGTCCTCAATTTTCTCTTCTCTTTCTCTGTGTCAGTAAGGCTCTCTTCCACGCTAATCTATCAAAGGATCCCAAGTCAGGGTCATGAATTTCTAAAGCCAATTGGGCATATTCCCTTTGGCCCAAGAGTAGCCTTAGACACAGTTGATTGGTTTTTCCCTTGAGACACTATTTTCATGTGGCTTTTAAACACTGATCTCTTTCTTTTTTATATTTTTTTATTGTGCTTTCAGTGAAAGTTTACAATTTAAGTTAGTCTCTCATACAAAAATTTATACATACACTGTTATGTGATCCTAGTTGCTCTCCCTATACTGTGACAGCACACTCCTTTCTGCCCCGGATTCCCTGTGTCCATTCAACCAGCTCCTGACTGTCTCTGCCTTCTCATCTTGCCTCTGGACAGGAGGTTCCCATTTAGCCTCATGTGTCTACTTGAGCTAAGAAGCACACTCTTCATGAGTATCATTTTATGTCCCATAGTCCAGTCTAATCTTTGTCTGAAGAGCTGGCCTCGGGAATGGTTTCCGTTCTGGGCTAACAGAGAGTCCAGGGGCCATGTCTCCTGGGGTCCCTCCAGTCTCAAACAAACCACCAAGCCTGATCTAGTTACTAGAATTTGAGTTCTGCTCCCAGTTTTCTCCCACTCCGAAAGGGACTCTCCGTTGTATTCTCTGTCATGGCGGTCATTGGTGGTAGTCGGGAACCATCTACTTCTTGTGGTCTCAAGTTGATGAAATCTTTGGTTTATGTGGCCCTTTCTGTCTCTTGGGCTAATACTTTCCTTGTGTCTTTGGTGTTCTTCATTCTCCTTTACTCCAGGTGGATTGGGACAAATTGATGCATCTTAGATGGCCGCTCACTAGCTTTTAAGACCCCAGACGCCACTCACCAAAGTGGGATGCTGAACATTTTCTTAATAAACTTTGTTATGCCAATTGACCTAGATGTCCCCTGAAACCATGGTCCCCAGACCTCTGCCCCTTCTACTCTGTCCCTCAGTGTTTGGTTGTATTCAGGAAACTTCTTAGCTTTGGTTTAGACCAGTTGTAAAAACTGATCTCTCTTGAGTCTCCTCTTAATTCTCAGGCTGCTCCTCTTGCTAGCGTCTCATCATCTGCCTGGCCTCTAATATTGAAGAGTTCTGGGGCTTGGTCCTCATACGTCATTGCTTCTTTATCTCATCTCACTCCAAAATGATCTATTTATAGTCATGATTTTAAATACTATCTACATGACTAAGTCTCACAAATTGATATCTCTATCCTAGACTTACCCCAGTACCTATATATCAATAGACTCCCAGATTCAACTGCTTACTCATCATCACTATAGATATCTGATTATGCATCACAAACTGAATATGTCTAAAACTGAGCATCTAGTCTTCTTCCCAACCTGTTTCTCCTGCAGTTTTCATCTCAGTCAAAGCAAACACCACCAGCAACTTTTTCAGGACAAGGACCTCAGACTCAAACTAGTACTCTTTTTGTTTCACATACCTCATCCAGTCCATCAAAGCATCATGTCACCTCGCATCTCAGAATAGATCCAGAATCCACCCACTTCTTACAACATTCACACTCTTATCCTGTCATTTCTCACTTGGATTATTTCATGAACCTCCTCTCTAGTCTTTCTAGTTAACCCCTCTAGTTTATTATTCACACAGCATTTTGAATACATGCTGTCCAGTAGAGCTTCCTGTGATGAAAGAAACAGTGCATATCTACACTATACAGTTCGGTAGCCAATAACTACATGTAGCTATTGAGCTATTGAAATATGTGACTGAGGAACTGAATTTTAAATTTTATTGATTTTTAATTAATTTAAAATTAAACACGCATATGTGGCTAGTGTTTAACCTATTAGTGCAAATATAGAGTGATCCTTTTATAAAGTAAATTGGATAAGACTCTTCTAATGGCTTTGAAGCTCACACTGAGTCAAAGCTAAAGTCATTCTTATAAGACCTGCCATGATTTGACCTCCATTTGCCCTCTGAGCTCATCTCTTCCAATTCTTTTCTCTTCCAGCTTTATGAGAGACTTTCGTTTTCCTTGGACATGAAAGCACCCTACCTCTTAAAGGACTTTTCACTTGCTGTCCTCTCTGCCCAGACAGTCTTCCCCTAGAAATCCCATGGGTCACACCTTACTACAGATCTCGGTTCAATTGTCGTCATATCAATGAAGCTTTCCCTTAGAAACCTTTATTACATAAATACCCACACCCATCCACTTCCCCCACGACACTCCCCACTCCTCTAACCATATTGCTTTATTTTTTTCCATGGACTTAGCACCATCTGACAAATTATACAGTTACCTTTTTACTTTTTAATCTTTTTATGGTTACCTTTTTTTTGTCTCCTCTCACTTAGATATAAGATCTATGAGGGCAGGAACTTTTGCTTCACTATGTCACCACCCCGGCCAAAATAGTTTCTTCATATATTTTTTTTTGTTAATAGATGAATATCATAATCCTAAGTCTATGTAAGGTAGATAAAATATAGCAAGTTTGTCAGAATGTCTTCAGCTAGATTCCAGAAGGAAGTAGGGTGAGAAATGCTAAAACATAAATTTATTTATCACACAACACAACAAATTGCAAGTCAGGCATCAGGCAGGGACTCAGAGCAATGAGGAAACCTATAATGAAGATCTCTTATTTCCTGCCACTACAGATGAAGAGAGTCATTTGTCAGATGCAGAGCATAGGGCACTAGAGGGAGAGTAAGGTATTAGAAGCTACTGAGTTAACATCACATATTGTTATGGTTGATTAAGCTTATTAATGAAAGTCTGTGCCAGAGGTAACACTGCTACTTAGTTTACAGTAATAGATATTCCAGGATTCACATTTACTACACAGAAAAAGATATTTTAGAAAAATTTAATTTCAGGCCCTCTAAGCCTGTGAAAAAACCATGAAAGTTACACATACCGTACTCTCATTTCCAGGGGAGTTTTAGGGTGGAGATAGGACTGTACTTAATGTTCCAAATATCTACACCTTTCTGAAATTTGGTCCCTTCAGTCTTAGGAACACACGGTTAGTAAAAATGGTTATATCGATATAACTTCAAATTTATCATTCAGTTTCCTGTACCCTTCTAGATCAGATAGAAAAGTTTTCCCTTTTCATCCTCCAAGAGTAGCTTTACTAACTTACAGTGCCAGCAACCTTGGAATTGTGTCAACCTCCTTTCAGAAGGAAGGTCACACTATGGTATGACCAGGAAAATGCTCTTTAAGGAATAAGTAGAATTCTAGAGGTTCAAGGGAACTTTTAAATCATTTGTCCAATTTCTGATGATAAAGAGGAGAAAAGTGAGGTCGAGGACTACACATATACTTCCTTAAGTTCACACAGGTACAAGATGTGAACTAGGTTCCCCCTCTCCTGGCTGCCTCATCTTTGCTGTCTCCTCCAAGCACTCACCTCCCACGTGGCACAGAGATCCACCATGTCAAACATTACTTTTCCATGTTCATCTGTCGGTAGTATCTCCTTCCCGGGCTGGAATAAAAGCAGTCATTAGAGCGATGTCACAAAATACTGTCTGCACCCTTAGCCATGCTGTGAGGTACACCTGGGGCTGGGAACACTAAGCCCCATGTGGTAGGTACAGCAATTCTGCAGATGCTAACATTTGCAAAGTGTTTTGTGTATAGAGTTGTAACAAATGCCTTTTAAAAGACAGGCTTCCCATAATCTATTATCTATTATACATCTATTATGCATTTAAATAAATGTCACTTTCCTATGTATTATTGGGGGCTCATATTTGATTTATGTTACTTTTGTCTGCATATTTTGTTGTTTATCAAATGCTTCTCTTTCACCTGGAAAGGCAGTAAGTCACATGTCCTTAATTTTCCTAACAATAGATCGCAATATAAACCCGGACTGAGCTATAACTGTACAGAGTTCTTTACTCCTCTAAACACATTATGTTCTAAGGGTAGGCACATGAACCAAACGGTCAATCTGGAAACGTGAATTATTATTTTGGATCCTTCCCCAGTATTATAATCCATATGCTCTCCAAAGAAAAACTTAATTCAACACCCATGCAAGATGATGGTCATACTGACAGTGGAAGTGAAATAGGTTTAATTATGCAAATTTCTAACCTTCAGAGCCACTGGGGAATGAATAATGTAGAGATCAACATAGTCCAGCTGAAGTTTTTTCAGTGAGTTTTCCAAGGCTGGCCGAACCAACTCTGGTCGAAAGAAAGTGGCCCAAAGCTACAAAGATTAAGAAGGAAGTTGTGTTTAATTAATACTTTAGGCAATTTAATGAAGAGATACAGAAACAGATGACACAGGGATTGTGACTTGTTCAGCAAATTCAAAGCTGAAATTTGTTTGCCAACATCACTGATATTAAGCTAAACTTGAGTCATTAATGAGGACAGAATAAACACAAACCTGGGCTGTAATCAGTTGGAATAGAAGTAATCTCTAGGTTTTATTCAAACTCTTAATCACTTATTGTGATACTTTAAAATATGTGGGTTTCATTTTGAAATGAAATAGAAAAAAATGATCAATATATCTAAACGAGATGGAAACCTTGTCCTATGAAAACAGCTTAAAAGAATGGGATTTCTTGCATGTATTGAATACAGTGGAGGACACTGAAAAATAGCTGCGCTGGGAGAGTCCCATTACAGGTAATAGACAGAGGGGATCTCTACCCATTTTGCAGTATTTTGTTTAATGTTCACATCCTAGAAATTTTTTGCCTTGCTCTTTTTAATATTTAGATATTTTTCTACTGGTTGAAAACTAGATGACCACAGGGGCAAAAACTCCCTTTCTTCTTGGGTTTCCCTTTTATGTGACCTACTCACATAAACGCTATTATTAGTTTGAATATATTGTCAGAACATTTACTGAACAATAGAAAGAAATGACTCAAGAGATAATAGTTATCAAGGAACAATTATGCCAATCATCTAAAACTATGTTTAATAGAGTATTCAAAGCAATTTCACAAACTTTGTCTAATTCTATCCTCAGTTTGACACTATGACGGAAGAAGTAGTATCACTTTTATGTACATAACTAAATGAAAAAATGTTTTGAACGTGTTAATATGTGCTGGGCACAATTCAAGAAATGTTAGCTATCAGGCAGTCCCCAGGTTAAGAAAGTCTGAATTAGGGACAACTCATACTTGCCCTTTAATGTTATGTAAATTTGCCTTTACTTTGAAACAATTGAACCAACCCCTACTTGCTAACAAATTCTTCAACACAATCACCTTCACTTGTTGCGTGTACAGCTTTTAAATCACTGAAAAGACTTTGAGCCTTTTCTTGCAGTAAAGTAAGTTTACATAAGAACCTTACGTATCTATTCCGGCTGCCTACAAATTTTTAAAGCCACACCCAGGAATGGATCTCCTTAGCAACCTAGGAACTGCCTATATCTTATTTAATACTGAAATAGCTCTCTTACATTGTTCTCTGTATTGACAGAAGTGAGACCTCAGATTCAAAATGTTAAGAAATTTTACATGTCACACTGATAATAAGAAAAGCTATAATTTGATTATAGATCTGTGTGATTCTATCATTAATGCAAAATCATAGTGCTTTAGGCTGAAGCTCAGAAAATAAAATAAAGTCATAAAATTTGAACATAGCAATGATTAGAAAGCCATCACCTCTCTCTTCTTTCGATACTAGTTTTATCAGGTAAATACGTGTGAATAAAAATGTAGAAATAAGCATAACTCACCAGACGACTTAACCAATCATATAACCAATTTCCATACACGGTCACTTCATAAATATGCACACACACAACATATACATATCACCTTTGAAGTGTAGAATATGTCTTCTCTCTTCACAATGCCATCAGCAATCTTGCTTCGGATGGCTCGTCCAACTTCCTCTTCATTTTCATACACATAAGCGGAATCAATATGACGAAACCCAGCATCAATAGCTAATTTGGTTGCCTCCTCAGGTTTAATCTTAGGCGTCTAAGGAAAAACAAAAGACATTATTCAGGGATCGATCTTCTTGGTTGAGAGGTAGCTGGTGCCACAAGCACTGACCTTCACCAGAATGAACCATTCCCTCATGTCTTGTGTTATTTCTGCATGTAAGGTTCCCACTGGTTTGCTTGGAACTTTTCCATTTTTAGAAATGAAGTTGGGCATCATAGGAATCCTTTCAGTTCAAGGGAAACTGGGGTAGTTTTTCTCTGGCATTAGAAGTCTCCAAGGCTACACCTAGGTTAGGGATTGGCTAAATAACTTACAGCATATGGTTGTTTTCATGGGTATGATTTATTGGAGTGAAGTGACAAAAAGCAAAATCAGCAAAGGGACAAGGTGTATGCAGGGAAGTACAGGGGAAACTATGCACAAGCTTCCAAGAGTTTCTTGTGGAGTCACACAGAATACACTTGATTCCTCTAGGGTGAAATTTTGACAACACGTTGGGAATGTTGTCTGATAGGAAGCTCATTAGAGACTCAATGCCCAAGCTTTTTACTGGGGGCTGGTCATATAGGCATTGTCTGCCTAGCACACACCAAAATGTCAGATAACCAGAAAGAAAGCAGCTATTCATCCTAAACTTCATTGTTTGTGCAAGCAGTTTAGACACAAACACCCTTATCAAGGAGAGAATGATGGGATCCCTCCTGAAATCCTATTTCTGGATGCTTGTCAGGGCCAACCTTGAAAATAAAATGTTCTATGGATAGTAGTCCACTGTTAATTCTGGTGTACACAGCCACCCATTTGTACAGAGGAGCTAAATAGTAAGCATAAAATGTGTAGTCTAGAATATAGATTCATACATAAGAAATCAACTGTAGACTTAAGGGATTAGTAAAATAGGTGTCTAACCTGAAAGCCAAAGCCAAACCAATTCAATTAGGGAAGATGTCATAATAGTGAAATTTAAAATTATTGGTTTGTCTACTAAAAATTGGACACTGATTTTTAAGTGCCCAAAGGACAAAAAGAAAAATGAAACAAAACGCTTTTCGTGTGTTTTTAAATATTTCAGAAGCTTTGTTTTTCAACCTAATCACCAGGAACTAGATACTCAGTCCTTACTGAGCTCTGATGGCCCCTAGCATGCTCCTTCCTTAGGTGTACCAGCACGAGGATACTACGAAGTCTGAAGTCTCAGGGCTATCTTTGAACCTTCCCTCTCCTTCATCCTCCTTTGCACTGCTAAGTAGACTATACCTGTCACTTGTCCTTCATGATGTTTTCTGAATATTTCCTTCTATATTATAGATGAGAAAAGTGAGACCCAAAAGTTCAGTCACTGGTCCCTTGTCACACAGCTAAGTAGTCTGAAAGACAAATATGGAATGCAGATTATCTGGTTTTCAATCCAGTGACCTCGCCACTTTGCTCCCTCCCATGTTAGGGGACCAACTCTACCTATTTGCTTCAAATCTAAGGTATATTAACAGGGACCAAGTATTGAAGACTTTGTCTTTTAAAATTGTAGCATTTCCCCTAAAAAGGTGTCATCTTTCCTTCCAGAATGAGTTTCCCAGCAGTGAGAGACACAGGAAGGAAACTCTGCTCTGTCCAGGTACACCATTTATTGCCTGGTGCTCAGCACCAAAACTGAAATTACCCCCCACAATTCCTCATGCACCCTCATTTCAAGGACCTTTACCTCAAGATTGCTGTGCATCATGTCTCCTTGATAGGAGTGAAGATTTCTTGAATAATAGAACTACACAGAGAAATACCTCCCATTGCAGTCTCAATGCAGGCAGTGTGCTTGACCGCTGGGGTTCATCTCTTCTGACAAGCTGTGACATTGATGGGAACTGGAGGAAAAATCAATGCCCAGGATAACTGGTAGCTAACCACACATCAGACCCAGAATCACTGAGTGAAGCCTGTCTACCTTCTCACTTTGTCCATGGAATAGCTGTAGCCTGGTGAAGCTGAGACCCCAGTGAGTCCCTCAGAGTCACACAGAAAGTGGGGATGTGACAACTCAGGTCGGCTCCCACTCATCCTCGGGCTGTTTTCATTTGAATCTTCAACTCCAAGACCCCTCTCCTCACCTCTGTTGATGCATAAGTGCCAAATCCCAGGACAGGAATGAAGTGACCATCATTTAGTTTCACACAATGACGTTTGAGATCCATCTTCTGTCTAAGCTGAGCCTGACTAAGCTGACTAAGCTGAGCCTGTTTTCTTTCCTCTGCTTTCCCCAGAGATATGAGCAACAGAAAGGCAACAGTCCAGTTGCCCAAGCCAACTATTATCTAATCGCTTGTAGGAGGGGCCAAGGTTAAAGCAGGATTCCATGGAGTAATTCTCCCCACCACACTAATTTTTTTTCAAAGAGAATTCTTAATTGTTCTATAATGATTAATATCTTGGGTTAGTAAGTTTTCTCTTCAGATCTACCACACATTATCCTAAATTATTAGAAGCTATTCACTGAATAACTACTGACCATTTGTTAGACTAGAAACTTACATATACTACCTCTCTTTGTTTTTTGCTGATGGTGATGCCCCTTCTTGATCGTGCACCACTTGAAACATTTAAATATCTTAGACCGCACAGACACACACACACACACACACCAGTACACGTACATGCACACAATTTAAACAAATTGTTCATGAGCTCTTTTCAAAACGTTGACTCTCAATAAAGAATCAAAAGCAGAAATTAAAAGAAAAATTATCTTTTTAACTTTCCCATCTACAAAGTTATATTTCTTTCTGTTTTCTTTATCCTGCAATAAAAATATCCAGTCTTGGCAAGACTTCAGCAAAAAAAGGCAATACTTCCCGGGACGTAAATGATTAACGTCATTTTACTTTCTGGAGTATAAATGATTAACGTCATTTTACTTTCTGGAGTATAAATGATTAACATCATTTTACAATATGGAACCAGAGCCCTAGAGTTCGTTTATATCTTTCACTTAGTTACATAGCTTCTAGAAAAGTATCATAAAGTAGCCAAAAATGAAGACAAATATTGTATACAACTTATGATCTTGCTGTGCAGTATTCACAAAAGAAAAAATCTAGAATCAACTGAAATTGCTACGAATTTGGGGGAATGCTAGGTACACTAGGATGCACTGATATAAGGGAATATCATAAAGCCATTAAAAATTAAAGATGTAAATACTGTATTTAGGAAGAACTTAAAAATATAGAACAAAAGGATATTAATGTGTTGATTAGAAAAGCAGGGTATGTATTATGCATACCGAATAACATCATATTCACATAAAGTGCATTAATGGGAGGGCAATGCCTCAAACTGTTAACAGCAATTATATCTGAATGTAGAATCATGTGTGATGTTTTATTCTCCTATGGATACTTGTCAGAGTTTTCTATACTTATTATGTATCACATTTTTAGTTGCAAAAAAGTGTTTATTTGTAAAGAGAGAAAATATCTACCCTGGAACAACTGAATACGAGGGACTTCCCCGGCATATGCCCACGCTGTAAACTTTTATCTCAAACTACCTTTGTTCACCTCACATAGACCTCACTTGCTGCTTTTCAGTCTTCTTTGTTAGTTGTCCATCCATAATTAAACTTCTGATTATCACCTATGATTTAATACAAAAATTTGAATTTCAGAAGTCTCCTGGCATTGACCTGGGTTGGACTTCCTGGACACTGCCACCATCTCTTTTCTCTCTTGAACTGAGAATTTTTTTTGACAGCCTTTGGATTTAAGGTTTGAACAGATCCAGATCCTGGTGCTTCCCAACTGGCCTAGCTGGATATGCCAGAGTTTGTCAAAATCTCTGTTGGAATAGTCTGGCCTTAGGACCAGAATTATCTGCTTCTCCACATCACATCTAGCAATTCTGGGATGTCTCTCAACAATCTTCGGTAGTGACCTCTGCTTCTCTGATTTCTACGTGACTCGAATTTCCTACAGACTATCAAAAATAACTGTAGTGATTCTGTGACTAGGGTGATCCTTAGTCCTATAAGCAGCTGTCATGAAGGGTCTTGGCTATTTTCCCACTTTCTGTGTTTCTCCTCTGCCCCCCATTTCAGAGATACAATTCTCTTCTCTGTCACTGCCACGATTCCAGAAGAAATGAAATTTTGGAGCAGGAATTATAGACTCTCACGACTTTAGGCGTAGCTTGAAGGCCAATTTAAAGCACAGAATAAGTATAAATATCAGATGACCCACACTGTTATGACAATGAATACAACCTTTCCTGGAAATGAATTTATATTAATCTTTAAGAAAAATTATCAGATTCTCAAAAGATAAATGCTTAAGGACTCATCTGTGACTAAAATGTATTACAAACGTCAGTTAGGTATTCATCTAGCCTGGGCTTCAGGGAGAGCAAATTCACCATATGATTGTCCTCATCACCCCAGTGTGCTGCCTCTGATAGCTAGAAATGTTTTCCCTAGATAAACCAAACCAAAAAACAACAGCAAAAAAATTTCCACTCCCAAATTCAGATGGGTAAAAGGTAAGGTGGCATATCATCAAGAACCAATGGTATTGAAGGAAGAAGCCCAGGATGCACTGGATACATTGGTGAAAAACAAATCTCAGGGAACTGACTGAATACCAATTAAGAAGTTTCACCAAATGGATGTAGCACTGGAGGTGGTCACTCTTCTATGCCATGAAATTTGGAAGACAGCTACCTGACCAATCAGCTGGAAGAGATCCATATTTGTGCCCATTCCAAAGAAAAGTGATCCAACAGAATGCAGAAACTATCAAAAAATATCATTAATATCACACGCATTTAAAATTAGGCTGAGGATGATTCAAAACGAATCTAGCAGTACATAGACAGGGAACTGCCAGAATTCAAGCCAGAAGTTGCTGTGGAACATGGGATATCACTGCTGATGTCAGATGGATCTTGGCTGAACACAGAGAAAACCAGAAAGATGTTTACCTGTGTTTTGTTGACTATGCAAAGGCATTCAACTGTGTGGGTCATAACAAATTATGGATAACTTTGAGAAGAATGGGAATTCTAGAACACTTGCTTGTGCTCATGAGGAACATGTACTTAGACCAAGAGGCAGTCGTTTGAACAGAACAAGGGAATACTTCATGGTATAAAGTTAAGAAAGGTGCATGTCAGGGCTGCATCTTTTCACCATACTTATTCAGTCTGTATGTTGCACAAATAATCCGAGAAGCTGGACTATATGAAGAAGACTGGGGCATCAGGATTGGAGGAAGACTCATTAACAATCTGAGATATGCAGATGACACAACCTTGCTTGCTGAAAGTGAAGAGGACTTGAAGCACTTACTGATGAAGATCAAAGACCACAGCTTTCAGCATGGATTATACCTCAACATAAAGAAAACAAAAATCCTCACAACTGGACAAACAAGCAACACCATAATAAACGGAGAAAAGATTAAAGTTGTCAAGGATTTCATTTTACTTGGATCTACAGTCAATGCCCATGGAAGCAGCAGTCAAGAAATCAAAAGACATATTGCATTGGGCAAATCTACTGCAAGAGACCTCTTTATAGTGTTGGGAAGCAAAGATGTCACTTTAAGGACTAAGGTGCACCTGACCTAAGCCATGGTGTTTTCATCACCTCATGTGGATGTGAAAGCTGGGCAATGAATAAGGAAGACCGGAGAAGAATTGAAGTCTTTGAATTATGGTGTTGGTGAAGAATATTGAATATACTATGGACTGCCAGAAGAACAAAGAAATCTGTCTTGGAAGAAGTACAGCCAGAATGCTCCTTAGAAGCAAGGATGGCGAGACTATGTCTCACATACTTTGGACATGTTATCAGGAGAGACCACTCCCTGGATGAGGACATCATGCTTGGTAAAGTAGAGGGTCAGCGAAAAAGAGGAAGACCCTCAACGAGATGGATTGACCCAGTGGCTGAAACAATGAGCTCAACCATAATGATTGTGAGGGTGGAGCAGGACTGGGCAGTGTTTCTTTCTGTTGTACATAGGGTTGCTATGGGTTGGATCCAACTGGATGGTACCCAACAACAACAACGGTGCTGTTGGAACAAAAAAATACCACACGTGGGTGGCTTCAAAGAACAATAACAAAAATTTTTTTTGTTACAATTCTGGAGGTTAAATGCCCAAATCAGGGTTTCAGCCATGTCAATTCTTTCCTTAGGCCGCTTTGCTAGTTTCCCATGTCTGCAGGGAATTCTTGGTATTCCTTTGCTTGTACAATCTTCCTCACATGTCTTCCCCCTGTGTGTGTCTCTGTGTCTATTCTGTTTTTTTGTTTGTTTGTTTTTCTTTGGGGAGAAAACATGGACAATGGATTTACCTATCTGTCTATTATTCTTAGGATTTTTTCACCTTGTATATCTTTTTAATTTTTCTATAATTTATTTTATTGTTATTATTCTATATATATGTAAAACATACATACATCCAACAATTTCTACATCAGTGACATTGATTATATTCTTGGAGTTGTGCAACTGTCTTAGGCTGGGTTCTCTAGAGAAGCAAAACCAGTAAAGTGTATAAATATATATATAGACAGAGATTATATCAAGGAAATAGCTCATGCGATTGTAGAGGCTAGAACGTCCCAAGTCCGTGGATCAGGGTAGAGGCCTCTCCCAAGTCACACAGCTGCAGAAGCTGGCAAGCCCAAGACTGAAAGGTCGGAGAGCAGGGCTCCCACTCACAGGTTGTGCAGATTGACAAATCCCAGGTTTGGCAGATAAGCTGACAGCTCAAGTCCCAAGAACAGGAGATGAGAGGACAGGAAGCAGCCGCAGGATCCAGAGAGAGCAAAAAGCCAGAACGTCTGCTTACATACAGATGTGGGCCACACCCGCAAGGAGACTCCCTTTCATCTGATTGGCCACTCACAGTATATTCAGTCATGGGAGTGATTACATTAAAACACGGAGAATCATGGCCCAGCCAAGTTGGCACACAATCTTAACCATCACAGTCCACCTCTTGTCAACTTGGCACATGTACACATCTCCTTAAACCATACATAATCTCTGAAAAAAGACAATGAGAAAGTCATACTTGCGCCTAACATGATACAACTAACATGCCTACAATTGAAAATGCACTAGCCCCATTTACAGCTTATATTTTATAAGTGAAGGAAACAAAAATATTTGATGTACACACACAAAGTACAAATACTCATAACAATTACAGTCCCCTTTTCTGCAACTAGTCATGTGGCCGTAACTGGTATTTAGAACAACCTTCTTCCACCACCCATTCTATATTTCCTTTGCCCTCAGCAAGCACCTCAGCTGGTCGTGGTTCTTTGCCCGGTGGGGTGACCCAAACCTTCATTCCTGAAGGTTCTGTGTCATTAGTAGTCATGTCATAATTAAGTTGCTGTAGTTTTCCATTGACTTTAATCACAGGGCACGGTAGTACTAAGAGATGCCCCAAGGAATCGCCTGCATTCCAGACATACTCTTCTTTACCTCCATTATGTAAAATCAGTCTGATTTCCACTTGGTAATCAGGATCAATCACACCAGTCAGTATGGTAACTCCCTGCTTTGCCTGTTGAGCCAGAGGCATAAGGAGCCCAAAGTGGCCAGGTGGCATTCTTAACTTCCAGTTCAATGGAATCAGTGATGTGTCTCCAGGTGGGAGCATTCCTCCCTTTGGAACTAAGACCTCTAGGCCTGCAGAGCATAAGGTTGAGGGGACAGGAGGCAAAAATCCTGCAAATGGGTCACTAGAGGTAATAGTGAGTGGTGCCACTCCCATTTCCACCCCTTGATTCCTGGACCCATGAATCCTGGCTATGGGAGAAATGGCACCATATATTGGACGCTGGTTTAAAGCATATACAGCCTCCTGGAGAACATTGCCCCAACCCTGCAAGGTATTGCCACCTAGCTGGCACTGTAATTGTGTCTTTAGAAGGCAATTCCATCGTTCTATCAAGCCAACTGCTTCAGGATGATGGGGAACATGGTAAGACCAGTGAAGGCCAGGAGCATGGGCCCACGGCCGCAGTTCATTTGCTGTAAAGTGAGTCCCTTGATCTGAGGCAATACCATGATGGTGGATAACGCATTCTGTAAGTCCATGGAAGGTAGTTTTGGCAGAAGCATTGCATGCAGGGAAGGAAAATCCATATCCACAGTAAGTGTCTATTCCAGTAAGGACAAAACGCTGCCCTTTCCATGATGGAAGTGGTCCAATGTAATCAACTTGCCACCAGGTTGCTGGCTGATCACCTCGAGGGATGGTGCCATTTCGGGGACTCAGTGTTGGTCTCTGCTGCTGGAAGATTAGGCACTCAGCAGAAGCTGTGGCTATGTCAGTCTTGGTGAGTAGAAGTCCATGCTGCTGGGCCCATGCATAACCTCCATCCCTGCCACCATGGCTACTTTGTTCATGAGCCCATTGAGCATGAGGATGTTGAGGAAAGAGGATGAGTGGTTTCCACAGAACACATCATCCTATCCACTTGATTGTTAAAATCATTCTCTGCAGAGGTCACCCTTTGGTGAACATTCACATGAGACACAAATAATTTCACTTCTTTAGCCCATTCGGAGAGGTCTATCCACATACCTCTTCCCCATAAATCCTTGTCTCCAATTTTCCAATCATGTTCCTTCCAAGTCCCTGA
>NW_004444017.1:7351528-7386335 GCF_000243295.1 Trichechus manatus latirostris
TCATGGGAGTGATTACATTAAAACACTGAGACTCATGGCCCAGCCAAGTTGACACACAATCTTAACCATCATACAAACCAAGAACAAAAAACACCTCTCCAGATGATTCTGATGGAACTAGGCTTGAGAACCATTGCTCTAGCCCCCTTCCGTGGGGTGCCCAGTCAGCTTATCAGCCAACATTAACTAAGCATCTACAGTGAACTCATCTCTTTGTGTGCATGCTTAAGAAGCACAAGACTGACTTGGTCCCTGTTTTCAAGCAGTTTATTCATTTGTTTATTTAGCAAACCTGTGCTGAGCATGTCCTGTGCACTAGTGCTGTGCTGCATGCTGCTAAAGGGGAGGGGTGCTAAGATAAGGGCTCAGGCATGCTCGAGGAAGCAAGAATGACACACCTCAGAACAATAAAGAAACATTGAAGACGGCATATGATTGAAGGCTAAAAAGAGTGGTGTGATGGCCATTTGATATCCTTTTTGGTGAACTGTCTGTTGAAGTACTTTGCCCATTTTTGTACTGGGCTGTTTGACTTTTTATTGTTGAGTTTTGATCTGATTTATTTTTAAAAGGATCTATCTATTTGTACTGTGTATTAGAGTGGCCACTAGCCACGTACGAGTTTTAGATTTGAATCAGTTCAAAATAAATAAATAAATTTTAAAATTCAGTTCCTAAGTCACCTATTCCATTTTCTAAATAGCCACATGTGTCTAATGGATACCATAATGAACAAGGTAGATGTACAGTATTTCTATCATTACAGAAAATTCTGTTGAACAGCACTGTATCTAAATACTGTGTAGATGATAGAGAAGAGGATGTAAAAGTTGAAGCACGGGGACTCAGATAGGAGGATCTTGAAACAATCCAGAAGAGAAGTGATGGCACATGGGACAGAAGAGTTGAATGTGGTAAGAAGTGGTTAGATTCTGGATTAATTTTTTTTAATTGTGCTTTAGGTGAAAGTTTACAGATCAAGTTAATTTGTCACACAAAAATTTATATACATATTGTTATGTGACATTAGTTGCAATCCCTATAATGTGACGTCTCTGTTTCCCTATTTTCAGTGTTTTAGCTTTGACTTATTTTTGTGACTTCCCTATCTTGGTTGATATCTGGTTGTTCTGTCTTGTGTTCTAGTCTTGGGTTGTTATCTGATATTGCTAGTTCTCTAGCTGGAGGACTCCCTTTAATATTTCTTGTAATTTTGGTTTGGTTTTTGCAATTTCCCTGAACTTCTGTTTATCTGGAAATGCCCTAATTTTGCCATCATATTTGAGAGACAGTTTTGCTGGATATATAATTCTTGGCTGGCAATTTTTTTCTTTCAAGCTTTTGATATATGTCATCTCATTGCCTTCTTGCCTGCATGGTTCCTGCTGTGTAGTCAGAGCTTAGTCTTACTGACTCTCCTTCATAGGTGACTTTTTGTTTATCCTTAGACGCTCTTAAAATTCTCTCTTTATCTTTGGTTTTGGCCAAGTTTGATTATAATATGTCTTGGTCACTTTCTTTTGGGATCTCCCCTGTGTGGGGTTCAATGAGCATCTTGGATAGATATCTATCTTCTCATCTTTCATGATATCAGGGAAGTTTTCTGCCAGAAAATGTTCAACAATTCTCTCTGCATTTTCTGTTATCTACCCCTGTTCTGATACTCCAATGACTTGTAGGTTATTCCTTTTGATAGTGTGCCACATAATTCTTAGGATTTCTTCATTTTTAAAAATTCTTTTATCTGATTTTTCCTCAGATAAATTGGTGTCAAGTGCTTTACCCTCAGTCTCACTAATGCTGACTTCCATTGCCTCAATTCTGCTCCTGCGACCTTCTATTTAGTTGTCTAATTCTGAAATTTTATTGTTAATCTTTTTGATTTCTAGTTGCTGTCTCCCTATGGATTCTAGTAGCCTGTTAAATTTATCATTCTGCTCTTGTATTGCTTTCCTGAATTCCTCTATTGCTTTGTCTGTGTGTTCCTTGGCTTGGTCTGAGTTATGCATGATTTCCTTCCTGATATCTTGGAGAGTTCTGTATATTAATCTTTTGAATTCTACCTCCAGTAATTCCAAGACCCTCTCTTCCTCCAGAAGTTTTCCTGGTTCTTTGTTTTGGTTGCTTGCTGGAGCCATCTTGATCTGCTTCTTTGTGTGATTTGATATTGACTTGTCTCCGAGCCATCAATAAGTTATTATATTTATTTATTGTATGTTTGCTTACTGTGTCCTAGCTTTTTGTTTTGTTTTGACATGCCCCAATAGGTTGAGCATGTGAGCTACTTTGGTTATTGGCATCTTTGAAGCTCTCACATCCTGTTACCAGGTAGTTAGAGCTGCTACTAGGTGTGTGAGCCCAGGAGTTCATTTACTTTTCTTGTGTGGATTCAGCTCAGGTGTCCAGGTCACCAAGTGTGTGGTGCAGGCTCTAACCTACAGTCCTAGATGGGCAGGGCTACGTACGGGTGATTGGAGCAGGCACCGTTATCTGGCTGCAGTAGGGGGCTATGTGCTGAGCAACATAGTGGGCTGATGGCTGCCCCTGAGTGCCTAGGTGGAAGGCGTGTCCCTGTCCCCTAGAGCACGTAGGTGGGTAGGTTTTGCAGCCAGACTTTGGGCACCCAATGCTGTGGGAGGCACCACTTATTCTCCACCCCGTCATGGGTGGCTAGGTGGAAAGGGTGAGACCGCCAGTCCTCAGGCCCCTGATGTATGTGGGTGAGGACCCTGCTTAATGGGCAGGGCGATGTCAAATGTCACGAATCTGCCACTCCCACTTGGCTGTTTCAGTTGAAAATAGGCTTCAGGTATATACTCTGTTGTTCTATGCTAATGAGGGCCTACACTGTTGAATTGGCCCACACAGGTCTAGGTGGGGTGAAGGGCATTCAAAGTCCATGGACCCCTTATGCCTGTGCCTAGGCAAAGGGGCTGTGCCTGCCCTGAATTCCCAGCTTAGGAGGAATGGTGGTTTTTTCAAGCTGCAAGACTGGTTTGGGCATGGTCAGTCCTGAGTAACTGGCTGTCGTGGATTGCATTGTGTCCCCCAAAAGTATCTGTCAACTTGGCTAGGTCATGATTCCCAGTATTGTATGATTGTCTAATATTTTGTCATCTGATGTGATTTCCGTAAGTGTTGTAAATCCTGTCACTATGATGGAATGAGATGGTTTAGTGGAAGTCATATTGATGAGATCTACAAGATTAGTGTTTGAAGACAATCTCTTTTGAGATATAAAAGAGAGAAGCAAGCCGAGAGACACAGGGACCTCATATCACCAAGAAAGCAGTACTGGGAGCAGAGCAGGTCGTTTGGACCTGAGGTTCCTGCACTGAGATGCTCCCAAAGGGAAGATGGATGCATCACAGGGACCTTCCTTCAGAGCTGACAGAGAGAGAAAGCTGTCCCCTGAAGCCGAAGCTCTGAATTCGGACTTCTAGCTTATTCGACTGTGAGAGAACAAACTTCTCTTTGTTGAAGCTATCCACTTGTAGTATTTTTGTTATAGCAGCGCTACATGACTAAGACACCAGTTTAGGGGAGTTGGCGTTTTTTTGTTCGTTTGTTTTTTCCTGTAGCCTGAGACTGGTTTGGGCACAATAACTCCTATTTCCAGCTTGCGGGTGGTGGTGGGTGGCAATTGTTGAATACTGCTGGACTGGTACCAGAGTGGAGTGGGGAGGGGGTGGGTGAGCAGAAAAGAGGCACTTCTCTGCTATGAAAGTCCCAGAGGGGGAGGGGTTATTTTGATCCCACACAGTAGCTTAGATGCTTGCACTTAACTTTCACAGATCCAGTGCCGCTTCCCCCTGGCTCCAGAGGCATGTGCAGACTCTCTGGCACCCAGTCTCTCCCAACGTGGTGAAACACGTCCTGAGTGCTACTGCTTGTCTCAGCCTGCGTGCACCAGCCAATCCAGCTCGCAGGGGCCAGCTAGCTCAAGTCTGGCACTTCTTTGCTGCTTCTGAACTGTCTCTCCCTCCCCCTGCTGCTCAGTCTGACTCCTCAACTTTGTCTTTGATGTTCAAGCTCCTACATTGTCATATATAATCGATTCACTTGTTGTTTTGGGTCTTTGCTGTAAGAGGGACCACAGGAAGTGTCTGACTGTTCCGCCATCTTGGCCGTAATCTGGATTAATTCTGAAAGTAGAAATTATTGAATTTGCTGATAGATAGGATGAGAAATATGAAACAAAGAGACAGACTAGATTGACTCTGAGGTTCTTGGACTGAGCAAATGACAGGATAGAGTTGACATTCACTGAAACAGAAAAGAATGCAGGAAGAATATGTTTGGGGGATGATCACTAGCTCAGTTTGGGCCTATTCAGTTTAAGATCCCTAATCAGACATCCTAACAGAGATATTGAGGAGGCAGTTGAATCTAGGAATCTACAAATACAGAGGTCTTAAGATAGGTCTGAGATAGAGATAGAGATAGAGATAGAGATAGAGATAGAGATATGGGAGTCTTTGACATGTAGATGGTACTTAAAACCATTGATCTCGGTTAGATCATTTGGGACTGAGAGAAGGCAGAGAAGAGATGAGGTCTGAATACTGAGCCCTGTAAGTCCTCAACACTAGAGATCAGGGAGATGAAGAGGTTTTTGAAAAGGAGCAGCCAGGGATATAAGAGAAGAACCAAGAGAAATCAGTGATTGGAAGCAAGTGATTAAAGTGTTTTAGGGAAAAGATAATCAACTGTGTCCAATGCTGCTGCTAGGTCAAATGAGATACGCACCATTGGATTTATCAATTCATGACTTTGACAAAGTCTGTTTTGGTGGTGCAGCTGAATGATGGAGAGGAAAGCCTTACTGCACACAGTGAATGTAGTCACCTCTTTCCTACTACATGCAGTACTCTCTCCTGTTTTCCTAAGGAGAAAACAATATTTCTTTTTCTTGCTGTCACCATATTTTCCCTCCATTTACTACGTTATTACTTCTCTTCTTTTTGACAATCAGTGACAGTCGACTTCGTGGTCATTTCTTGAGAGTTGTTCCTTTTAACAGATTTACCTCTTATTCTTATTTTTCTACATATGCTTTTCAATGGACAAATTACAGAAATCATTATCACAACCACATCTTCGCAGGCCATGGAGAAGTGTAGGGATACAAGGTTGGCCCAGTCCATTGGCATGTCCAACTTTAACCACAGGCAGCTGTAGATGATCCTGAACAAGCCAGGGCTCAAGTACAAGCCTGTCTGCAACCAGGTGAGCCTCCTCCACCCACCACAGCTGCTTCTGCTTTCTGATCTTAGCACTCTTTCTGTACTTCTGCAAGATGCCTATATATCCTATATATCCTTCACTCCTTCTCATTTTTGTGAAGCAGATGAATTTAGAGAGGAGAGCCTCTGTCTAGAATATCATGGATATAATTCTTAATTGTATCTCTGCTTGTTGAATTGTTAGGAAAATGGTGGGAGACCTTACCTCTAAATTATGTTTAAGAATTTAGAAGAAGGAAAAGAAAATCAAGGAAGGCTGGAGTGGTTAATCAGATCTTTAGGGTAAAGGTGGACATTTACCTGAATTTAAAAGATGACCAGAGTTTGGACAGTTAAAATGATTTTGAGGGAATTCCATATAAGGAAAAAGGCCACGAAAACATAAAATAGTAAATAAGGAAAGACTGACAATAAAAGACAGATGTTAAGGGTTTGTTTGGGGTTTGGCTGCCTCAGTCCTTCATCTTGGTATCTCTACTTTAGAATTCTTGAACAAGAAAGCACACATACAACAACAATAACCAGAGACCATTAAAGTCGTCCAGGTTTGAGAAATGAAGTTACCAGTCTATGGTGATGATAAAAGTAGAGGAAATCAACTCTAAGTAACATTTACCAGGAAAATAGCACTGACCTAGGGACTGATTAAATCTTAGTCTGGTTATTCTCACTGCATTTTATGATCAAATTAATTGGGTAAACGTATCTACTCTGTGTCTGCTTCTGTGCTCTAATTTACATGTAACAATTTGGAGCCTAGGAATGAGTGAGGGTTCTGGATTGGAAATTTTTCTTTAAGAGTCAATTTTTTTTCCTTTGTTGTTACGATACAACACCAGAGGTTTCCAACAGAAACATTTAAAAAATTTCCTCTGGTTCTAGCATTAATTTATCTCTAATTATTAATTATACATTATCAAATATATAAATTTTTTAAAAAATTATAAACCTAGATTGAAAATTATTGTATTTTGTCACATTAGCCAAAGGTACACATTTGTGGGTGCATATGTATACATATGTGTAATTTTTTCATGAATCTTATCAAAGTAACTTGTAGGAATGACACTTCCCTGTACATACCTCAGCATGTATATCATAAGAATGAAGATATTCTCTCACACATTCATACTTCCATTATTATATCTAAACATGTTAACAATAATTTCCTAATAGCATCTGCTAGCCAGTCCATATCCAAATTTCACCAATTTTCCCCAAACTGTCTCTTATAGTTCTTTTTAACCAGAATACAATTATGGTTCACATATCACTTTTTGTTATATTTTCAAGCTTTTTTAATTTACAATAGTCACTGTCTTAGGCTGGGTTCTCTAGAGAAGCAAAACCAGTGAAGCATCTATATAAATATATATATACATATATATATATAGAGAGAGAGATTTATGTCAAGGAAATGGCTCATGCAGTTGTAGAGGCTGGAAATTCCAAGTCCATGGGTCAGGCTGAAGGCTTCTCTTGACTCACATAGCTGCACGGGTTGGCAAACTCAAGATCCAGATTGCGGAGGCTGACGAATTCCAAGATCAGCAGGCAAGCTGCTAGCTCGAGTCCCAAGAACCAGAGGTCAGATGAACAGGAGCCACCTGCAGGATCCAGAGTGAGCAAAAGTCAGTAAGCCTTGCCAGAAAGTCCACCTATATTTGATGCAAGTCACACCTGCAAGGACATTCCTTTCAACTGACTGGATACTCACAGCAGATTCCATCATGGAGGTGATCATATTATATCAGATCTAATCATGGATATGATTACATCATTATATGACTGCCAAACTACATCATAACTATGAAATCACGGAGAATCATGGCCCAGCCAAGTTAACACACAACATTAACGACCACAGTCTCTCAATCCTTTTTTGATTCCATGACATCCAGACAGGTTTTTGTTCTGTTTTGGTTTTGATAAAACATTCTGGATTAATCAGATTGTTGCCTGATGATGCTAGTTAACTTTTTTCTTTTTTCCAGTTTCTGTAAACTGCAATATCTCATCTTCATTGGTTCAAGTTAAACATTTTGGCAAGAAAATTTCATAAGGGTGCTGTGTGCTCAACACTGTACCCTATAAGGAGGCATGTAATGAGAGGTTGTCTCACTCTTAATGACATTAGCTGATCCTATGGTTAAACTAGTGGTAGTATGTAAACTTGTGTTTACTTACTAATCTGTAGGGTTGAATTTCACATGGGTTTCCCCACATCTTCGATGTGGTGAAAAACAGGTGAAATTTTGCACTACAGATTAGTAATTAAGCACAAGAAAGCCCGTATAAACCTTGCTTATTGGGTAATCCATCCATGGAAGGATTGAACAATTGATTTGAACAGACAGAAGAAAGAATCATTGAACAAGAAGAGAAGGTAATTGAAAATATGGAGGATGAACAGCAACAAGGGAGAAGGCTCAATACTGATGAATACAGCTTATAGGAACTATGAGACAACATCAAGCAAACCAACATACACATGATGGGAATCCCAGAAGGAAATGAGAGAGACAAGGGGACAAAGAGAATATTGGAAGAAATAATGGCAGAAAACTTGTCAAATCTGATGAAAGACATAAACTACAAATCCATGAAGCTCAATGAACTCCAAGTAGGATAAACCCAAGGAGATCCACACCAAGACACATTATAATCAGGTTCTCAAAAACTAAAGATAAAGAGAGAATCCTGCAAGCAGTAAGACAGAGGCAAATAGTTCCATACCAAGGATTCTCAAGAAGATTAAATGCCAATTTCTCCTCAGAAACCATGGAGGCCAAACAGCAATAGAAAGACATATTTAAAGCACTGAAAGAAAATAACTGTCAACCAAGAATACTATATCTGGTTAAACCGTCCTTCAAGAAGGAGGGAAAATTTAAAATTTTTCTTGATAAACAGAAGCTGAGATCGTTCATTAAGACTAGACATGACCTACAAGAAATGCTAAAGGGAGTCCTTCAGATGGGAAAGAAAGGACACTAGAAAATAACTCAAAGCCATATATAGAAAGAAAGATCTCCATTAAATGTAATTATATAGGAAAATAGACGGTAAGTTTAAGGTACTGTTACTGATAATTCTAATCGTTATGCCCTTCATGCTTTATAACAACAAATACATAAAAATAAGTATAAATTTATGTTATAGGGCAAATGATATATAAAGATGCAATCGGTGTTACAAGAACATAAAATGGGAGAAGGGAGTGTATTGGTACAAAGTATTCATATGTAACTGAAGTTCAGATGCTATCAATCTAATCCAGGTTGTTATAAGGGCAAGAGCTTAATTTTTAACTTCACACCACTGCGGTCAGAGAAAATACTTCATATGATATTAATCTTTTAAAAATATATTGAGACTTGCTTTGTGACCTAACAAAAAAAAGAGCTTAAAAAAAAATGAAAGAAAAAAGGAAATCAATGGCTCACTAGAAAAAGAAACAAAACACTAAATTTGGTAGCTTTCAAGGTCGTAAGGGACAAAGAAGATATAAGACACACACACAGACACACATAACAAGATGGTAGAACTATGCTTTTTATTACCAGTAATTACAGTGAATATAAGTAGACTAAATGTTCCAATCAAAGGACAGAAAGTGGCAGAATGGATACAAAAAATTGATACACAACCCAAGTATATGCTGTCTTCAAGAGACACATTTTAGGCCCAGGACACAAAAAGGTTGAAAGTAAAAGTATGCAAAAAATATTCCATGCAAATAATAACCAAAAGAGAATAGGGTGACAATTGTAATATCAGATAAATTAGACTTTAAGTCAAAATCTGTTTGAAGAGACAGAATGGCATTATATAATAAGAGGGTCAATTCATCAAGAAGATATAACAATTACAAATATCTTAGCACGTAACAATGATACATCTAAATACATAAGCAAACACTGAAAAACTTGAAGGGAGAAATAGACAGCTGTACAATAATATTGGACATTTCAATACATCATCATCAAGAATGGACAGAACATCAGAAAGATGATCAATAAGGAAAGAGAGAAGCTGAATGACTCTATAAATCAACTAGACTTAGCAGACATATGCAGTAACTCTCCAACCAACAATAGCACAATAGGTATTCTTCCCAAGTGCACATGGATCACTCTCCAGAATAGACCACATGTTAGGTCACAAACCAAGTCTCAATACATTTTAAGAGATTAATATCACAAAGTATTTTCTCTGAACACAACGGTGTGAAGTTAAAAATTAATTACAGAAAGAACACTGGAAAATACACAAATACATGGAAATTAAATAACACACTCCTGCCAACAGAACAGGCCCTCTCACTCCCATCTGAAGAGATTACTCCATGTTTGCCTGCTAAACTACCCTCTCCAGTAAAACCATTAGCTCTTCCACCCCCATCTAATGATATTAACCTGGCTGTGACTAAAGAGCCTTTGAGTCATTGCCAGGGGCATCGCCTGAGGCAGATGCCTTACAAGACAATGCTGAATGTTCTCAAAACACATCCCCAGCACCAATTTTGGCTTCTTGATCTATAACTAGACTTAAGTCCCAGCAAGCCCCAAAAGGTGAAGTACAAAGTGTGACCCAGGAAGAAGTACACTACACTCCAAAAGAACTGCTTGACTTTTCTGATATGTACAAACAGAAACCTGGGGAATGTGTGTGAGAATGGGTATTAAAGGTATGGGATAATGGTGCAAGGAACATAAAGATGGATCAGTCTGAGTTTATTGATATGGGCTCACTAAGCACAGATTATTCATTCAGTGTTTCAGGTTGAGACTTTAGGGAAGGATGTAATAGTTTATTCGTTTGGGTTGCTGAAGCATGGATTACTGGTGACCTTCATTAAATCAAGTTGAATTAACAGACCTGCCTTGGTATACTGTAGAAGAAGGAATCTAAAGCCTTAAGGAAATTGGCATGCTAGAGTGGATTTATCAGGTTAGACCCAAGACCCACATATGGAGTGTGCAGAAGACACACCTTTCACCACAACTGTGAGGAGCAAATTTATGAAGGGAGCCCCAGCATCCTTGAAGACTGCTGTGATTGTTATTTTCTGTAAGCCAGATTTGACAGCGGGAACTGCTCTAACTGAATTAAGACACCTATCTACAATGGGGTTAATTGAACTTCGTAGTGGTATGGGCCATGTGGTGGCACTCAATCAATAAAGATAAGGTGGGCATGGTTACAGTAATGGACAGCAGAGTCAAAGCAGTAATCAGAATAGTCTGACTCATATGGACTTATGGTGTTGCCTACTTAGTCATGGTGTCCTTAGGAGTAAAATAGATAGGATATCTACTAAATATTTACTTGATCTGTGCAAGTGGATGAATTCTAGGTCAGGTGAACAGCAGTCTAACTCGAATCGCCAGAATAGAGAGTCATGGCCCCTCAATAAATTCCCAGACTTAAGCCAGTTTAAAGATCCACAATCCCTTGAATGAAGGGGAGGCCAGGTCCCCTTGAGGAAGGACTCCAATACTCTGTCAAAAAATTATATTGTTAATCTTTTTCCCAGCCTTCCCCAAAGGAATCTATAGTCTTTTACAAGAGTGAATATTGACTGGAGGAAAGGAAATAATCAGACTTTTGGGGGATTACTGGATACTGGCTCTGAACTAACACTAATTCCAGGAGGCCCAAAACATCACTGTGGCCCACCAGTCAGAGTGGGGGCAAATGGAGGTCAGGTTATTAATGGAGTCTTAGCTCATGTCTGTCTCACAGTAGGTCCAGTGGAACCCCAAGCCCATCCTGTAACGATTTCCCCAGTTCCAGAACGCAAAATTGGAATAGATAAACTCAGCAACTGGCAGAACCCCCACATTGGATCCTTGACAAATGGAGCAAGGGCTATTATGGTAGGAAAAGCCAACTGGAAGCCGTTAAAATTTCCCCTACCTAGGAAAATAGTAAACCAAAAGCAATACCCCATTCCTGGAGGGACTGCAGAGATTACTGCCACCATCAAGGACTTGAAGGATGCAGGGGTGGTGATTCCCACCACATCCCCATCCAACTCGCCTATCTGGCCTGTGCAAAAAACAGGTGGATCTTGGAGAATGACAGTAGATTATCAAAAACTTAACCAGGTGGTGACTCTAATTGTAGCTGTTATTCCAGACTTGGTTTCATTGCTTGAGCAAATCAATATGTCTCCTGGTACCTGGTATGCACTACTGATCTGGCTAATGCCTTTTTCTCAATACCTGTTTTGAAGGACCACCAGAAGCAGTTTACCTTCAGCTGCTAAGGCCAGAAATACATCTTAACTTGCCTACCTCAGGGCGACATCAACTCTCCAGCCCTATGTCATAATTTAGTCCACAGGGATTTGATCGCCTTTCCCTTCCACAAGATGTTACACTGGTTCATTACATCGATGACATTATGCTGATTGGACCTAGCAAGGAAGATGTGTCAATGGCTCTGGACTTATTGGTAAAGCATTTGCATGCTAGAGGGTGGGAAATTAAACCCACAAAAATTCAGGCACGTTCCACCTCAGTGAAATTTCTAGGGGTCCAGTGGTGTGAGGCATGTTGAGATATTCCTTCTAAAGTGAAGGATAAGTTATTGCATCTGGCCCCTCCCACAACTAAAAAGGAGGCACAATGCCTAGTGGGCCTGTTTGGATTTTGGAGGCAACATATTCCTCATTTGGGTGTGCTACTCCAGCCTATTTATCAAGTGACTTGAAAAGCTGCTAGTTTTGAGTGGGGCCCAGAACAAGAGAAGGCTCTGCAACAGGTTCAGGCTGCTGTGCAAGCAGCTCTGCCCCTTGGGCCATATGATTCAGCTGATCCAATCATACCTGAAATGTCAGTGTCAGATAGAGATATTGTTTGGAGTCTTTGACAGGTCCGTATTGGTGAATCACAGCACAGGCTCAGGACTTTGGAGGAAAGTCCTGCCATCCTCTTCAGATAACTAAACTCCTTTTGAGAAATAGCTTTTGGCTTGTTACTGGGCCTTAGTAGAGACTGAACACTTAACCATGGGACACCAAGTCACCATGTGGCCTGAGCTGCCCATCATGAACTGGGTGTTGTTTGAACCAGAAAGCCATAAAGTTAGACATGCACAGCAGCACTCCATCATTAAATGAAAGTGGTATATATGAGATCGGGCCTGAGCAGGAACTAAAGGCACAAGTAAGTTGCATGAGGAAGTGGCCCAAATGCCCACAGTCTCCATTCCTTTCAATTACCTTCCATCTCCCAGTCTGCACCTATGGCCTTATGGGGAGTTCTGTATAATCAGTTGACTGAGGAAGAGAAAACTCGTGACTAGTGTACAGATGGTTCTGTACTTCCACCAGGTGCAACTCCATCCCTTAACCCACCCAGCAAGGGGTATAAGAGCCATGACTGTGCATGCATCTGCCATAGCCCCTTCATCCCCCCAACACCAACTGACGCAAGGCAGCACCACTGTGCTTGCATTTGCCAGGAGCAACTCTCTCATTTAACCCACCCAATGAGAGGCAGGGGAGCCGTGACTGTGCACACATCCCCCCACAGCCCCCTCCTTTCTCCCCTCACCTGACGCCAGGCAGCACCTCTTGCACACATCTGCCAGATGCGATTCTATCCCTTAAACCACCCAGCAAGAGGCAGAAGAGCCATGACTATGTGCACATCCTCCTGCAGCCCCTTCCTCCCTCCCCCCACCTGACACGAGGCAGCACCTCTGTGCATGCATCCACCAGGCTCAATTCCATCCCTTAACCCGCCTAGTGATGGGCAAAGGAGATGTGACTGCATGCAATCCCCCCACAGTCCCTTTCTCCCTCCCCTTGCCTGATGTGAGGCAGCACCACTGTGGGTGCATCTGCCAGGTGCAACTCCATCCCTGAACCAGCCTAGCAAGGGGAAGAGGAGCTACGACTATGTGTGCATCCCCCCCTGAGGCCCTCTACTCCCTCCCTCTGCCCAGCACCCACCTTTATCCCTCTTCTCACCACCAACAGACAGATGCAGTGAGATTGAATGAACATCTGCATGACATTCCTTCCTCTGTCCCCCTGCCCAGGAGGAAGTGCAGGTAGAGTGACTGTGTGAACGTCTGCTCACCATCCTGCCTCTACCACCCACACCACCCCAGCCAGCAAGAGGTGACAAACATGCCACCACTGTCCCACCACACCCACCACATATGCCACTCCACATGCTTGGAAAGCACCATTCCCCACTCCTGAGCCACCAAACTGAAGACAGACATGGGCCAAAGTCCAACCAACCCAGCCTCAGCTGCCACGCAATATCAGTAAACAGAGACCCAAGCTCCCACACCTACCCACCACTGCACTCGCCCAAACACAGGTAGGGAGTGTTACAGCATGGCCAGTCCAGTGACCAGAACACCATTCCAGCCACACCTACCAGGAATCACAAAAACAAAACAAAACAAAAAACAGGACCCAGCAAACAATTATACAAATAAAAAATAAATAAAATAACCCCTTGATGTTCTGGAGACAACCGACAACAGAAAACCACCTAAAGAAGCAGGGCAAGATGGCCCCAGCAAGTGACCATAATAAAGAACCAGAAATCCTCCCTGAGGAAGAAAAGGTAATGGAACTTCCTGATAAGGAATTCAAAAGACTTATGTATAGGATCCTCAGAGGAATCAAGGAAAACACAGAAAAAACTATGGAGAACACAGAAAAACCAAGGAAAACACAAACAAAATACTATAAGAACTCAGGAAAACAACACAAGAACAAAATGACAAAATAAATAGACGATTGGAAATGATACAGAAACAGCAACTAGAAATCCAGAAGCTTAACGATAACATTGCCGTAAATGACAACTCAATGGAAAGTCATAGGAGTAGAATTGAAACAATGGAAGACAGGATCAGTGGAACAGCAGACCAATCACTTGACACCAATCTGTTCAAGGAACGATTAAAAAAAAAAAAAATAATGAAGAAAGCCTAAGTTATGAGGGACACCATCAGAAGAATAACTTATGTGTGATCGGAATCCCAGAAAGGAAAAAGCCAACAAAAAGCACAGAGAGAATTGTTGAAGATATACGGACAGAAAACTTCCCTAATATCATGAAAGACAAGAAGATAACCATACAAGAAGCACAACGAACCCCATACAGGATACATCCCAATAGAAGAACACCGAGACATATCAAAATCAGACTTTCCAAAACCAAAGACAAGGAAAGAATCCTGAAAGCACCTCAGGGAAAACGAAACATCACCTACAAAGGTGACGTTCAAAGCCCTGATATAAAGAACTCTTAAAACTCAACAGTAAAAAGACTAACAACTCAATTTAAAAATGGACAAAAGACTTGAAAAGATATTTCTCCAAAGATATACAAGGCCAATAAGCATATGAAAATGCTCAAAATCATTAGTCATTGGGGAAATGCCTATCAAAACCACAATGAGATACCATTTTACACTCACTAGGATGATTTTTATCCAAATTTTGGAAAATAACTAGTTTGGTGAGTCTGTACAGAAATTAGAACATTTGTACATTGGTGGGGGAGTATAAAATGGTGCAACCACCGTGGCAAATAGTTTGGTGGTTCCTAAAATAGTTAAACATAGAAATATCATATCATTCAGCAATTCCACTCTTACGTATATACACCAAAAAATTGAAAGCAGCAACTGAAACAGACACATGCGTATACTAATGTTTGTTGCAGCAGTATTCACAGTATCCAGAAGGTAGAAACAATCCAAGTGTCCATCAGCAGATGAATGGATAAACATATGTGGTATATATGTAGAATAAACTATTATTTATTCATAAAGAGAAATGAAGTTCTGATACATGTCACCACATGAATGAACCTTGAAAATATTATATTAAATGAAATAAGTCAGGCACAAAAGAGAAAATATTGTATGCTCTCAATTACATGAAATATATAGAATAGGCAAAGCCACTAAGATTACAAAATGATTAGTGGTTACTAAAGGGCTGAGCAAATAATCCAAGAAGCTGGACTATATGAAGAAGAATGGGGCATCAGGATTGGAGGAAGACTCATTAACAACCTGAGATATGCAGATGACACAACCTTGCTTGCTGAAAGTAAAGAGGACTTGAAGCACTTACTGATGAAGATAAAAGACCACAGCTTTCAGTATGGATTACACCTCAACATAAAGAAAACAAAAATCCTTGCAACTGGACCAATAAGCAACATCATGATGAAAGGAGAAAAGATTAAAGTTGTCAAGGATTTCATTTTACTTGGATCCACAATCAACACCCATGGAAGCAGCAGTCAAGAAATGAAAAGACGCATTGCATTGGGCAAATCTGCTGCAAGAGACCTCTTTAAAGTGTTGAAAAGCAAAGATGTCACCTTGAGGACTAAGGTGCGCCTGACCCAAGCCATGGTGTTTTCAATCGCTTCACATGCATGCGAAAGCTGGACAATTAATAAGGAAACCCGAAGAAAAATTGACGCCCTTGAATTGTGGTGTTGGCAAAGAATATTGAATATACCATGCACTGCCAAAAGAACAAACAGGTCTGTCTTGGAAGAAGTACAGCCAGAATGCTCCTTAGAAGCAAGGATGGCAAGACAACATCTTACACACTTTGGACATGTTGTCAGGAGAGATCAGTCCCTGGAGGAGGACAACATGCTTGGTAGAGTAAAGCATCAGTGAAAAAGAGGAAGACCCTCAACGAGATGGATTGACACAGTGGCTACAACAACGTGCTCAAGCATAATGTTTGTGAAGATGGTGCAGGACTGGGCAGTGTTTTGTTCTGTTGTTCATAGGGTCGCTATGAGTTGGAACCGACTTGACGGCATCTAACAACAACAACAACAGGGGATGGAGGGAGGGGGAATGGAGAGTAAAAAAAAAGAATGAATTCCTTTCGATAATTCCAGTTCAATTTTAACTTTATAGGGTTTTTATTCAGTTTCTGTAAATTTTATCTTTTCTCTTACATTTTAATACAAATTTTTCATGTAATCTGACCGTTTTTTTGCTCTCTCTCTTCTCTCTCTCTCTTTTTCTCTGTCATTGTTATAGATTTTTTTAAAAAATGCCTTTGTAAATCTTTAAATGCATTCTTGCTTCCAGCACAATTTGATGTCTAACGTTCAAATCTTCCTGTCCCCACACAATCTGAAATTAGCCATTTCTCCTTATAGTAGGCAATGATATTTAATAGCCAGGATCTGGGTTATTTTTAAATCATTAGCCCACGTTATTTCCAGTTCAAACTTAACTTTACATATTTTTTATTCAGCATCTATCTTACGCTGGATGCTCTACAGGAGAAAAACCAGTGATGCATATATATATTTATGTAAATATATATGTAGAACCCACTGCTGTTGAGTCACTTCCGACTCGTAGTGACCCTATAGGACACAGTAGAACTGTCTCATAGGGTTTCCAAGAAACGGCTGGTAGATTTGAACTGTTGACCTTTTGGGTAGCAGCTGAGCTCTTAACTGCTATGCCACCAGGTCTCCATATATATGTATATATAGAGAGATTTATTCCAAGGAAATGGCTCATGCAGTTGTAGAGGAGTCCCAAATCCATGCATCAGACGTCAGGCTGGAGGCTTCTGACTTTTGTGGTTGCAGGGGCTGATGAACAATTCAGCAGGTCAGACAGCAGGCTGCTGGCTCACAGGGCTGCAGGAGCTGGTGAATCCCAAAATCTGCAGGTCAGATGGTAGGCTGCTGGCTCACATCCCAAGAACTGGAGGGCAGAGGATGACCAGTCAGACGCAGGATCCAGAGAATGCAAGCTTTGCCAGAACATCCATATATATTGGATGCAGACCACACCTCCAAAGAAACTCCCTTTTCAACTGATTGGCTGCTCACATCATATCAAAAAATGGAGAATGATTATATAATATATGCCAAACCACTGATACTTGTGGCCTAGCCAAGTTGACACATAACTTTAACCATCACAGTGTCTTTGCTTTTTATCCTTTCTCTTACACATTAGCATTATTTTTTTCAAATAATCTGACTCATTTCTGCCTTGGCATTCTACAGGTGAAATATCGCCCTTATCTCGACCAGAGCAAACTGCTGGATTTCCGCAAGTCGAAAGACATTGTTCTGGTTGCCTACAGTACTCTGGAATCCCAAAAACAATGAAAACGATGGTGCAGTTCTACTCTTTCCTATAGTGTCACTATGAGTTGGAATCAGCTCAACTGCAAGTTTTTTTTTTTTTTTTAGGGGGGCTTAATATTTGTATAGACGTTAACAAAACGTAAACCTTCACAGATCTGGGAGTTTTATATTATTACACTTATTTTAGACATAAGGTAACTAAAGCTTTAGACAATGGGATTATAAGGTAGTTAGGATAACAGGGAGTTTACCTAAAGCACCAGTATTGAATAAACATTTTTAATCATGCCAGTTCCTGGAGTTAACCCTCACCTCAACTGGATGGATAAATGGGGAACAGGGACTGCAGAAATACTTTCCCCTTATAATCCCATTGCTCAGCCCAATGCTTTTACATGTGTCTGGTTATATATATTCAATAATAAGTGTCTGAATTAGAGTCCAAGCTTAATCGAAAAATTGAGACAAAAACATAAGCTCAACTCATAATTGTGACACTTAATAACTAATTTAACACAGTCCAAGTAGGATTGTCTATAAGCTTCAGTTACCTTATGTCTAAAATAACGGACAGAGTAGAACTGCTTACGTGTGTTCAGGTCACAGTAATGACCTTGCTGGGCTATGCTGGGGCAGGAAATCAAAGAAACAACTGACAGATCCAATTTCCCTGAATATTTAACACACCGTATTTTTCAAATTCTCTTAGATTTTATAAACAAATTATTAATTTGACATTTTTTTAATGTTTCAAATACAAAGAATGGTAGCTTTAAAAATACTACATGCAAAATATTCCTAAACTCTAAATATTTTATTTATAATCAATATTAAAGTGGCTAATACATTTAGTAAATTCAATTCTCCTAAATTTTCATATATCTTTTGAAAATAATGTGTGCAAAATAGCACAATGCTTACAAAATTTGTAAATTTCAAGGAACACATTTTACAAAAGGTACATTTTTTGTATAAGTTTTAATGGTACATAGTTTATCACCTAAGCATGGGGAGCCAAGTTTTCATCTTGGACCATTTTGTTGAAAACTTGGGACAATGTCATGAGCTACTGGTCAGACCTTTGAGACTAACACTCATTCAGGACCAGGGTAAACTTCCCAGCCCTTAAGCTTTCAACTGTTGCTTCTTCTCATGGCCACATTTGTCTGCCACATCAACTGGACTTTCCAAAGCCATATTCTTCAGATGGGACTAACAACCCAAATTGCACAATTCACAGTCTGTTCTGAAAAGACTCATCCCTTAACTTAGAAGGGGCTACATAGGTTATCAAGGAGCCTTGGCGTCACAGTGGTGAAGTGCTTGACTGCTAACCAGAAGGCCACCAGTTTGAACCCACCAGCCGCTACATGGGAGAAAGATGTAGCAGTCTGCTTCCGTAAAGACTACAGCCTTAGAAAACTTTTGGGGTAATTCTACACAAACAAAGCAATAGAGGAACTGAAGAAGATTATACAAGAGCATAATGACAAATTTAACAGGTTGCAAGAATCCAGAGAGAGACAGCAAACAGAAATCCAGAAGATTAACAATAAAATTTCAGAATTAGACAACTCAATAGAAAGTCATAGGAGCAGAAAAGAAGCAATGGAAGTCAGAATTAGTGAGGCTGAAGATAAAGCACTTGACAGCAAATTATTTGAGGAAAATCAGATAAAAGCATTTTAAAAAAATGAAGAAATACTAAGAATTATGTGGGACTCTATCAAGAAGAAAAACCTACGAGTGATTGCAGTATCAGAATAGCGGAGGATAACAGAAAACACAGAGAGAATTGTTGAAGATTTATTGACAGAAAACTATCCTGATATCATAAAAGATGAGAAGATATCAATCCAAGATGCTCATTGAACCCCACACAAGGTAGATCCCAAAAGAAAGTCACCAAGACATATTATAATCAAACTTGCCAAAACCAAAGATAAAGAGAGAATTTTAAGAGCGTCTAGGGATAAGTGAAAAGTCATCTATAAAGGAGAGTCAATAAGACTAAACTCAGACTGCTCAGCAGAAACCATGAAGGCAAGAAGGCAATGGGATGACATATATAAAGCCTTGAAGGAAAAAAATTGCCAGTAACTAATTATATATCCAGTAAAACTGTCTCTCAAGTATGATGGTGCAATTAAGACATTTCTAGATAAACAGAAGTTTAGGGAATTTGCACAAATCAAACCAAAATCAGAAGATATACTAAAGGGAGTCCTCCAGTTAGAAAATCAATGACATCAGATAACAACCCAACGTCTAGAACACAGGACAGAGCAACCAGATATAAACCCAGATAGGGAAGACACAAAAACAAATCAAAGTGAAAATGCTGAAAATAGGGAAACAGAGACGTCAATATGTAAGAGATGACAACATCAAAACAAAAAAGAGGGACTAAAAAATGTAAACACAGATCTTTCATAAGGAGAGGAAGACAAGGCGCTGCAAAGAAATAAAAGAATGGTTGAAACTTAGAAAAATAGGGGTAAATATTAAGGTAACTGCAAAGGAAACTAACAATCCTACACATCACATAAAAAACAAGAAAAACATAAAGACTCAGTGTCGTGGATTGAATTGTGTCCCCCCAAAATATCTGTCAATTTGGCTGGGTCATGATTCCAGTATTGTATGATTGTGTACCATTTTGTAAATCTGATGTGATTTCTTTATGTGTTGTAAACTCTATCACTATGATGAGGTTATACTGATGAGATCTACAGGATTGGATAGTGTCTTAAGCCAATCTTTTTTGAGATATAAAAGAGAGAAGCAAGCAGAGACACATGGGAACCTCATACCACCAAGAAAGCAGTGCCGGGAGCAGAGCGCATCTTCTGGACCAGAGTTTCCTGCGCAGAGAATCTCCCAGACCAAGAGAAGATTGATGACAGGGACCTTCCTCCAGAGTCGACAGAGAAAGCGTTCTCCTGGAGCTGAAGTCCTGAATTTGGACTTGTAGCCTACTGGACTGTGAGAGAATAAATTTCTCTTTGTTAAAACCATCCACTTGTGGTAATTCTGTTATAGCAGCACTAGATGACTAAGACACTCAGAAAATACAAAATCAACAATAAGGAAAAAGAAAATACATAAAGAAAAATGACTCAGCACAGAAAATTAAGTGGAAAAAAGAAACTCAACAACATACAAGAAAAGACATCAAAATGACAGCACTAAACTCATACCTATCAATAATTATGCTGAATGTAAATGGACTAAATGCACCAATAAAGAGACAGAGAGTGGCAGAATGGATAAAAAAGCACCATCCGTCTATATGCTGCCTACAAGAGATACACCTTAGACTTAAAGACACAAACAAACTAAAACTCAAAGGATGGAAAAAATATATCAAGCAAACAACATTCAAAAAAGATCAGGATTGGCAATATTAATCTCTGAAAAAATAGTCTTTAAAGCAAAATGCACCACAAAGGGTAAGGAAGGACACTATATAATGATTAAAGGGTCAATACACCAGGAGGACATAACCATAATAAATATTTATGCACCCAACGACAGGGCTCCAAAATACATAAAACAAACTCTAACAGCATTGAAAAGAGAGATAGACAGCTCCACAATAATAGTAGGAGACCAACACACCACTTTCGGTGAAGGACACAGCATCCAGAAAGCAGCTCAGTAAAGACATAGAAGATCTAAATACCACAATCAACCAACTTGACCTCATAGACATATACAGAACACTCCACCCAAGAGCAGACAAGTATACTTTCTTTCCTAATGCACATGGAACATTCTCCACAATAGAACAAATATTAGGCCATAAAGCAGGCCTTAACAGAATCCAAAGTGTCAGAATATTACAAAGCATCTTTTCTGACCATAAAGCCATAATAGTAGAAATCAATAACAGAAAAAGCAAGGAAAAAAATCAAACACATGGAAACTGAATAACACCTTGCTCAAAAACTACTAGGTTATAGAAGAAATTAAGGACGGAATAAAGAAATTCATAGGATCAAATAAAAATGAAAAAACATCCTACTAGAACCTTTGGGACACAGCAAAAGCAGTGCTCAGAGGTCAGTTTATACCAATAAAAGCACACATTGAAAAAGAAGAAAGGGCCAAAATCAAAATATTAACCCTACAACTCGAACAAATAGAAAGAGAGCAACAAAAGAAGCCCTCAGGCATCAGAAGGTGGCAAATAATAAAAATTAGAGCAGAATTAAATGAAATAGAGAATAGAAAAACAAATGAAAGAGTTAGCAAGACCAAAAGCTGCTTCTTTGAAAAGATCAACGAAATTGATAAACCATTGGCCAAACTGACAAAAGAAAAACAGAAGCAGCAAACAATCCGAATAAGAAACAAGATGGGTGATATCACAACAGACCCAACTGAAATTAAAAGTATCATAACAGAATACTATGGAAAACTGTACTCTAAAAAATTTGAAAACCTAGAGGAAATGGACAAATTTCTAGAAACACATTACCTACCTAAACTAACACAAACAGAGGTAAAACAACTAAATTAACATATAAAAAAAGAAGAGATTGAAAAGGTAATTTAAAAACTCCCAACAACAAAAAAAGACCCTGACCCTGATGGCTTCACTAGAGAATTCTCCCAAACTCATTCTATGAAACCAGCATAACCCTAATACCAAAACCAGGTAAAGACACCACAAAAAAAGAAAATTACAGACCAACATCCTTCATGAACATAGACGCAAAAATCCTCAACAAAATTCTAGCCAACAGAATTCAACAACATATGAAAAAAATAATTCACCATGGCCAAGTGGGATTCATACCAGGTATGTAGGGATGCTTCAACACTGAAAAACAATCAGTGTAATCCATCACATAAGTAAAACAAAAGACAAGAACCACATGATCCTATCAATTGATGCAGAATAGGTATTTGACAAAGTCCAATACCCATTTATGATAAAAACTCTCAGCAAAATAGGAATAAAAGGGAAATTCCTCAACATAATTAAGGGCATTTATACAAAGCCAACAGCCAACATCATCCTAAATGGAGAGAATCTGAAAACTTTCCCTTGAGAACAGGAACCAGACAAGGATGCCTTTTATCACCACTCTTATTCAACATTGCACTGGAGGTCCTAGCCAGAGCAATTAGGCTAGAAAAAGAAATACAGGGCATCCAAATTGGTAAGAAAGAAGTAAAAGTACCTCTATTTGCAGATGACATGATCTGATACACAGAAAACCCTAAATAAGCCACAAGAAAACGACGGGAACTAACACAAGATTTCAGCAAAGTAGCAGAATAAAGATAAACATGCAAAAATTAGTTAGATTCCTCTACATTAACAAAGAGAACTTTGAAGAATAAATCACCAAATCAATACCATTTACAATAGCCCCCAAGAGGATAAAATACCTAGGAATAAATCTAACCAGAGACGTAAAACATCTATACAAAGAAAACTACAAGACACTACTGCAAGAAACCAAAAGAGACCTGCATAAGTGGGAAAACATACCTTGCTCATGGGGAGGAAGACTCAACATTGTGAAAATGTCAGTTCTACCCAAAGCCATCTACAAATACAATGCAATCCTGATCCAAATTCCAACAGCATTTTTTTTAATGAGATGGAGAAACAAATCATCAACTTCATATGGAAAGGGAAGAGGCCCGGGATAAGTAAACCATTACTGAAGAAGAAGAACAAAGTGAGAGGCCTCACACTACCTGATTTTAGAACCTATTATACTGGCACGGTAGTCAAAACAGCCTGGTAGTGGTATAACAACAGAAACATAGACCAGTGGAACAGAATTGAGAATCCAGACATAAATTCATCCACCTATGAGAAGCTGATATTTGACAAAGGCTCAAAGGCTGTTAATTGGGGAAAAGACAGTCTCTTTAACAAATGGTGCTGGCATAACTGGATATCCATCTGCTAAAAATTGAAACAAGACCCATACCTCACACCATGCACAAAAACTAACTCAAAATGGATCAAAGACCTAAATATAAAATCTAAAACAATAAAGATTATCGAAGAAAAAATAGAGACAACACTAGGAGCCCTAATACATGGCATAAACAGAATACAAACCTTAAGTAACAACACACAAATACCAGAAGAGAAACTAGATAACTGGGGGCTCCTAAAAATCAAACACTTATGCTCATCAAAAGACTTCACCATAAGAGCAAAAAGACAACCTACAGACTGGGAAAACATTTTTGTCTATGACAAATCCAATCAGCTTCTAATCTCTAAAATCTACAAGATACTGCAAAACCTCAACCACAAAAAGACACATAACCCAAATAAAAATGGGCAAAGGATATGAACAGACACATCACCAAAGAAGACTTTCAGGGTGCTACCAGACACATGAGGAAATTTTCACCATCATTAGCCATTAGAGAAATGCAAATCAAAACTACAATGACATAACATCTCACCCCAACAAGGCTAGCATTAATCCAAAAAACACAAAATAATAAATGTTGGAGAGGTTGCGGAGAGACTGGAACACTTATACACTGTCGGTGGGAATGTAAAATGGTACAACCACTTTGGAAATAGATTTGGTGCTTCCTTAAAAAGCTAGAAATAGAAGTACCATACGATCCAGCAATCCCACTCCTTGGAATATATCCCAGAGAAATAAGAGCCGTCACACGAGTAGATATGTATGCACACCCATGTTCACTGTAGCACTGTTCACGACAGCAAAAAGATGGGAGCAACCTAGGTGCCCATCAATTGATGAATGGAGAAACAAATTATGGTACATTCATACAATGGAATACTACCCAACGATAAAGAACAACGATGAATCCGTGAAACATCTCATAACATGGATGTATCTGGAAGGCATTATGCTGAGTGAAATTAGTCAGTTGCGAAAGGACAAATATTGTATAAGACCACTATTATAAGAACTCAAGAAAAGGTTTAAACACAGAAGAAAACATTCTTTGATGGTTACGAGGGTGGGGAGGGAAGGAGGGGGTATTCACTAACTAGATAGTAGACAAGAATTATCTTAGGTGAAGGGAAGGACAACACACAATACAGGGGAAGTCAGCACAACTGGACTAAACCAAAGCTAAGAAGTTTCCTGAATACAAGAAAACACTTCAGGGGACAGAGTAGCAGGGGCAGGGTTTGGGGACCATGGTTTCAGGGGACATCTAGGTCAACTGGCATAACAAAGTTTATTAAGAAAATGTTCTGCATCCCACTTTAGTGAGTGGTGTCTGGGATCTTAAAAACTAGCAAGAGGCCATCTAAGATGCTTCAATTGGTCCCGACTCACCTGAAGCAAAAGAGAATGAAGAACGCCAAAGACATAAGGGAAATATTAGCTCAAGAGACAAAAGGGTCATGTAAACCAGATACTCCATCAGCCTGAGACCAGAAGAACTAGATGGTGCCTGGCTACCACCAATGACCTCCCTGACAGGGAACACAACAGAGAATCTCTGATGGAGCAGGAGAAAAGTGAGGTGCAGAACTCAAATTCTAGTAAAAAGACCAGACTTAATGGTGTGACTGAGACTGGCGGGACCCCAGAAGACAGGGCCCCCAGACTCTCTGGTAGCCCAAACTAAAAACATTCCCAAAGCCAACTCTTCAGACAAAGATTAGACTGGACTACAAGACAAAAAATGATACTCGTGAAGAGTGTGCTTCTTAGCTCAAGTAGATACATGAGTCTAAATGGTCAGCTCCAGTCTGGAGATGAGATGAGAAGGAAAAAAGGGACAGGAGCTGGTTGAATGGACACGGGAAATCTGGGGTGAAAAGGATGACTGTGCTGTCACAGTATGGGGAGAGCAGCTAGGGTCACATAGCAGTGTGTGTATAAATTTTTGTATGAGAAACTAACTTGATCTGTAAACTTTCATTTAAAGCACAATTAAAAGAAAAAAAAACCTCTGATATAGTTAACAGTTTATTACACATTTGTTTACACTCTCAAAAATACAACCTCTAACCTTGAGGCTCCCTCATGTGTCTATCAGTTTGTTGTACTGTGGGGGCTTTTGTGTTGCTGTGATGCTGGAAGCTATGCCACCAGTATTCAAATACCAGCAGGGTCACCCATGGTGGACAGGTTTCAGATGAGCTTCCAGACTAAGACAGACTAGGAAGAAGGACCTGGCGGCCTATTTCTGAAAAGAATTAGCCAGTGAAAACCTTATGAATAGCAGTGGAACATTGTTTGATATAGTGCCAGAAGATGAGCCCCATAGGTTAGCAGGCACTCAAAACATGACTGGGGAAGAGTTGCCTCCTCCAACTAGAGTCGACCTTAATGATGTCGATGGAGTCAAGCTTTTGGCAACTGCATCTGCTGATGTGGCATGACTCAAAATGAGAGGAAACAGCTGCAAACATCCATTAATAATCTGAACATGAAATGTATGAAGTATGAATCTAGGAAAATTGGAAATCGTCAAAAATGAAATGGAACTCATAAACATTGATATCCTAGGCATTAGTGAGCTGAAATGGACTGGTATTCGCCACTTTGAATCAGACAACTGTACGGTCTACTATGCCGGGAATGACAACTTAAAGAGGAATGGCATTGCATTCATCGTCAAAAAGAACACTTCAAGACCTATCCTGAAGTACAACACTGTCATTGATAGAAAAATATCCATATGCCTACAAGGAAGACAAGTTAATACAACTATTATTCAAATTTACACACCAACCATTAAGGCCAAAGATGAGGAAATTGAAGATTTTTACCAACTTCTGCAGTCTGAAATTGATAATTACTGGTGATTGGAATGCAATAGTTGGAAACAAAGAAGGATCAGTAGTTGGAAAATATGGTCTTGGTGATAGAAACGATGCTGGAGATCACAGGATAGAATTTTGCAAGGCCAACGACTTCTTTATTGCAAATACCTATTTCCAACAATGTAAATGGCAACTATACAAGTGGACATCACCAAACTGAATACACAGGAATCAAATAGACTACATGTGTGGAAAGAGACGAAGGAATACACAGTCACTATACCAAAAATAGTTCGTAGATGTTCAGTCATTTCAGGAGGTAGCATATAATCAGGAACCAATGGTACTAAAGGAAGAATTCCAAGCTGCGCTGAAACCATTGGCAAAAAACAAGGCTCCAGGAACTGATGGAATACCAACTGACATGTTTCAACAAAGAAATGCAGCACTGGAAGTGCTCATTCGTCTATGCCAAGAAATTTGGAAGACAGCTACCGGGCCAACCAAGTGGAAGAGATCTATATTTATGCCTATTTCCAAGAAAGGTGATCCCACCGAATGCGGAAATTATCAAACAATATCATTAATATCACACGCAAGTAAAATTTAGCTGAAGATCATTCAAAAGTGGCTGCAGCAATATATCAACAGGGAACTGCCAGAAATTCAAGTCGAATTCAGAAGAGGACATGGAACCAGGGATATCATTGCCAATGTCAGATGGATCCTGGCTGAAAGCAGAGAATATCAGAAAGATGTTTCCTGTATTTTACTGAGTATGCAAAGATTTACAGAGATTTAAAGATTTACAGAGAAGGGAAGTCATTTAAGACACAGAGTTTGAGGAGCCTAGAGAGTCTCGGGTGGCAGCATGGATTGGCAGTTAGATATGCAAATCTGAGTCTCTGTTTCTTACTAAGGTTTCCTCATCTCAGTAAATAACCCCACATTCATTCAGGTAGTTGTTCAAATCCCAGAGCCAGGATCTATCTTTCGTTCCTTACTTTCCCTCCCCTCCCATATACAAATCCAAAGGACAGACTAGGGCCAGGGTACAAATATGAAGCTAGAAGACTGAATGAGATCATCAAGGGCAGAGTGAAGCTAAAAAAAGAAAAGAGAAGGGAGAAGGTCCTAGCCTTGAGGCTCTCCCACATGACCCTTGAGACTCATAGAGGAAGAGTAGGTAAAGGAAGAAAGACAAGACGTGAACTAGGAGGGAAACCAGTACAGTCGGGGTAATAGAGACCAAGAGAGGAAGATATTTCAAATAGAAGGAGGTGGTCATCTGTGGTGAAAGCTGTTGAGGGATTGGTAAAATGAGGACAAGGAAATGACCTTTAAGTTTGGAAAAAATCCATCCTTTACAGCAGAGATCCTTCTAAAACTAATCTGATGTTACTATCCCTTGATTAAAAAATTCAGTGGCTCACAACCAACTCCTTAGCAGGGCATATTAAAACTTTCACAATCTGGCCTCCTTCTGCTCTCATTCCACTCTCTACTCTGCTGCCCGCGCTTCCTATGAGCAGTGGCCACAGATTCCTCCGCTTCACTTAGCACCCCTTGTTCTCCAGGTGCATGCACTTCAACTTGCACTGCCCTTCCCTTGCTGCTGGTGCATGCCACACCCCTGACCCAGCTCAGATGTAATTTCCTAGCTGAAGCCTTCCCTGATTCCAACCCCAGACAGTGTTATTTGAGCCATTCTCCAGGATCCCACAATCCCTTGATTGGATCTCTAATATAGCTCTTGTCAGGTTGCATTACAGTTATTTGTTTTCATATTCATTTTACCCACTAGACAACGAGCCCCTTTACAGTTGGGACTGTGTTTTGTTCATTTTTAGTGCTCAGTATGATAGCTAACCCATGTTGTTAGCTCTTACTGAATGGGACCTCGACTTATGCACAATGAAACTAAACACTGCCCAGTCGTGGGCCATGCCCATGATCCATAGTGGATCCAACCCATGTGATCCATAGGGTTTTCACTGGCTGATTTTTGGAAGTAGATCGCCAAGCCTTAGCTCTGCTGAAACCTGTTCAGCATCACAGCAACACACAAGCCTCCACTGACAGACAGGTGGTGGCTGCATATGAGGTGCATTGGCCGGGAATCAAACTCTGGTCTCCTGCATAGAAGGCAAGAATTCTACCACTGAACCACCTAATCCATGCTGTTGTTGTAGTTAGGTGCCGTCTAGTCAATTTTCAACTCACAGTGACACCATGTAGCAGAGTAGAACTACCCCATAGGGTTTTCTAGGCTGTAAACTTAATGGGAGCAGATCACCAAGTCTTTTTCCCGTGGAGCCAATGGGTGGGTTTGAACAGTCAACCTTTCAGTTAGCAGCTGAGTGCTTAATCTTTGCACCACCAGGACTCTTTCACTTAACCCACCAAACCAAAAAAAACCAAACCCGTTGCTGTCGAGTCAATTCCGACTCATAGCAACCCTATAGGACAGAGTAGGACTGCCCCATCGGGTTTCTAAGGAGCGCCTGGTGGATTTGAACTGCTGACCTTTTGGTTAGCAGCCAAACTCTTAACCACTACACCACCAGGGTTTCTGCTTAATCCACAGTAGGTGCTAAATAGGTATTTGCTGGACACATGCCCTAAAGCCCATTCTTTCACACAGAATTTCTAACTACTTTTAAAGGAAAAACAAAGTTAAAATACATCTTTTGAACTTGAACATACACACAAGGTCTTCTCACTCAAAAAAACATCCTAAAAGGTACGAAAATACTAACATCCCTTAACACAGAGGAAGCCCAAAATATATTTTCTTTGCTTTGTCACTTTGGCACACCATCAATTTAACTCTTTATGATGAAGAATAAAATAATAAAATAATAAAAAAAAATACAGGAAAATCCAAATAATTACTTAATTTTAGTTAATAGGGAAGTAAGAAGAATCTCAAAAGACCGCAGTTTAGTCAAGTTTATAATGATGTACGTTTTATATTTATAATGATATTAAGTTAACTGAGTGCATTTTTGCAATAATAGTGTATTCTGAAGGGTGGAAATTGGATTGTATTAATTTGAGTGCTCTATTTTTATTTAGTTAAAGAAAGTTATGCATTTTCCTCTGCTCATTTTATAACCCTGGATGAGCCTCATTATAAAATAAAAGTCTATTATTTCAGAAGTACTCTATGAAAATTGTAAAGACCTGGACTGAAATCCAAATGAGGTGGAGGGCGAGAATTTCCAGAATCCATGGGGGAAGTGACCGAGAAATTATCATTGACTGGTTTTGGTAGAGAGGAAATGGAAGAAGCTGCTACTGTGGGGAGGTGTTAGTCAGCCTAGCCAGGAAAACAGAAACCACTTTAAGAGTTTAAACAGAGGGGACTTAGTACAGAGACTTGGTTACACATAATGAAAGAGCTAAGGGACAATGAGGCAAAACTTTACACTAGAGATGGGTTTCTTAAACCATCTCAGCACTATTGATATTTTGCTGGGGTGTGGGGAGGGGAGTGTCCTGTGTATCATACTTTGTTTATCCCCACCCCTGGTCTGTATCCACTAGACACCAATAGCATCCTCTCCCCAGCTGTGACAACCAAAAATGTCTCCAGGCATTGATAAATATTCCCTGGGGTGGAAAGACAGAATTGTCCTCAGCTGGGAACCACTGGGCTAAAGAGACAAAAGGAGGATATAGTATTACTGGCAGTTCCCTGTCGATGTACAGCTTTTGAATGATCTTCAGCAATATTTTACTTGTGTATGATAGTAACGATATTGTTCAATAATTTTCACATTCTGTTGGATCTCTTTCTTTGGAATGGGTACAAATATGGATCTCTTCTAGTCAGTTGGCCAGGTAGCTGTCTTCCAAATTTCTTAGCATAGATGAGTGAGCGTTTCCAGTGCTGCATCCGTTTGTTGAAATATCTCAGTTGGTATTCCATCAGTTCCTGGAGCTTTGTTTTTCGCCAATGCCTTCAGTGCAGCTCAGGCCTCTTCCTTCAGTACCATCGGTTCTTGATCACATGCTACCTTTGAAATGGCTGAACGTTGACCAATTCTTTTTGGTACAGTGACTCTGTGTATTCCTTCCATCTTCTTTTGATGCTTCCTGCATTGTTTAATATTTTCCCCATAGAATCCTTTAGTATTGTAACTTGAGGCTTGAATTTTTCTTCAGTTCTTTTGGTTTGAGAAATGCTGAGCATGTTCTTCCCTTTTGGTCTTCTATCTCCAGGTCTTTGCACGTGTCATTATCATACTTTATTTTCTTGAGCCACCCTTTGAAATCCTCTGTTCAGATCTTTTACTTCATCATTTCTTCCTTTTGCTTTAGCTACTCTACGTTCAAGAGCAACTTTCACAGTCTCTTTAGCTGGCTTCAGAAGAGGATCCAGGGAACAAAGGATATCATTGCTGATGTCAGATGGATTCTAGCTGAAAGCAGAGAATACCAGAAAGATGTTTACCTGTGTTTTATTGAGTATGCAAAGGCATTCGACTGTGTGGATCATAACAAATTATGGATAACATTGAGAAGAATGTGGAACTTCCAGAACACTTAACTGTGCTCATGAGGAACCTGTACTTAGACCAAGCAGCAGTGGTTTGAACAGAACAAAGGGATACTGTGTGGTTTAAAGTCAGGAAAGGTGTGTGTCAGGGTTGTATCCTTTCACCATACTTATTCAATCTGTATGCTGAGCAAATAATCTGAGAAGCTAGACTATATGAAGACGAACAGGGCATCAGGATTGGAGGAAGACTCATTAACAACCTGCATTACGAAGATGACACAACCTTGCTTGCTGAAAGTGAAGAGGACTTGAAGCACTTACAATGAAGATAAAAGACTACAGCCTTCAATATGGATTACCCTTCAACATAAAGAAAACAAAAATCCTCACAACTGGACCAATAAGCAACATCATGATAAACGGAGAAAAGACTGAAGTTGTCAAGGATTTCATTTTACTTGGATCCACGATCAACAGCCCATGGAAGCAGCAGTCAAGAAATCAAACGATGCTTTGCATTGAGCAAATCTGTGGCAAAAGATCTCTTTAAAGTGTTAAAAAGCAAAGATGTCACTTTAAGGAATAAGGTGGGCCTGACCAAAGCCATGGTGTTTTCAATCACCTCATATGCATGTGAAAGCTGGACAACTGAAGAAGAATCAATGCCTTTGAATTAACGGTGTTGGCAAAGAATATTGAATATACAATAGACTGCCAGAAGAACGAACAAATCTGTCTTGGAAGAAGTACAGCCAGAATGCTCATTAGAAGCAAGGATGAGGAGACTCTGTCTCACATACTTTGGACATGTTATCAAGAGGGACCAGTCCCTGGAGAAGGACATCATGCTTGGTAGAATAGAGGGTCAGCAAAAAAGAAGACCCTAAACGAGATGGGTTGACACAGTGGCTACAACAATGTACTCAAGCATAATAATCATTGTGACGATGATGCAGGACTGGGCAGTGTTTCATTCTGTTGTGCATGGGGTCACTATGGGAGAGAATCAACAAAATGGCACCTAACAACAACAATCACAGTATTGCTGGAACCCAGGACCAGGGTCACCCAGGAAAAGCTGGAACCATGGGGCAGAAGGCTGGTGCAGTAAAAGCTAGAGCCATGCAGGGGAAGCTTCAAGCAGAAAGAGAATGGGAGAAATACCCTGGCTTCTCCCATTTCCCTTCATTCTCTTAGAGGCAGGTCCTGGCCTTCTGTCATACAAAGCAGAGTGAGGGGAAGGTGAGAAATGGATCTGAGAATGCAGGCTCAGGATGAGCAAAGGAGTGCCCTTAAAACTTTGGTTCTGAATGAAGATAAAAACTGAACTCTGAGGTCTAACTTTGAAATGGTACTCATTCAATATGCCAAAGCACCAGATGATTGCTACACCATATAGAGACAACTTTCTGTGAAACCAGAGATGCTTGAGCTTCAAACCCTTCACTTTCATGGATCCCTTCCAAGGTCCTGAGAGGGTCCTACTAAAGTGTTCAACATGGTCTCATGTTTTAGTAAGTTTGCATCACACTTCCCCTCAAGTTGGGTGGAATTGGAGTAGGCGTGGGCATTTTGGGGATCTGGTTAAAGGAAAGTTGAGTTGGGTGTCAGCACTGCCATTGGATCTGGGCAACAGGGGCTCCTGCTCTGGGTCCCACACTTTAGAGGTCCTCACTCTGGCTCTCCTCCTGCTGCATCCTTTACCTCAAGGTGAGAAGTCCACAGGGCCAAGGAGATGTGCCTAGCAGAACGTACACACCCTCACACACTCTTATTGCCCATAAGTTTAGTACCTAATCGGTTGTCATCAAGTTGATTCCAACTCATGTTAACCCCATGTGTGTCAGAGTAAAACTGTGTTCCATAGAGTTTTCAATGGCTGATTTTTCAGAAGTAGATCACCAGGCTTTTCTTCTGAGACATCTCTGGGTGGACTGGAACATTCAACCTCTCAGCATCTGAGTGCATTAACCATTTGTTCTACCCAGGAACACCAACATTTAATACCTAGGACTCCAGAATTCCCACCCAAATGGTCCTGCTTGCTTCCAGAACTTACATAGGCCTCTCCTCTAAGTCCAGCCTCCCAAAAGAGGACCATGCTGAAAGGGTGCATACCCCTAAGTCCAAAGGGTGGCCAAAAGATGGCTACTTGCTGGAGGTTTTGGATAAAACTTGGACATGTGAACAAGGGTGTCCACGCACACATGTATTAGAGGACCCTCAAGGTGTAAAATGGAGTTGGGGGTGGGAAGATAACGGGGTCATAAATGAGCAATAAAATTAATATAAATTATTCTAACATTGAGAAGCAAATTGTAAGCCAAAAAAAATAGAAAAATCAAATCAAATTACACCCAAGGCAAAGCAGTAATTCATTAAAAGGAAGAGATGAGTTTTGAATAGAAATAAAGAATAGGCTTTTATATTGTTTGGTAATCTATCTCTTCTTGATCTAACATGAAATATTGACATCATAATCCACCAGTGCAACAGGGTTATCAATAGCAAGCTAGTTAATGAGGGTCATCAATTCAAAGAGTATTTAAGATTAGTCCCTATGCAAGAAAGTTTGAAATGTCCATGAAATCTTACAGCTCACATATGAAAGAAACTTGACATAGGGTTTCCCAAATTTGACAATGATTTAAAACATTTATATGACTTACCAATAATCAGTTACGAGGCTGAAAAACTCTTCTAATATATCAATGATAAAGAAATTTTATTCAACCATACTAGAGGAAAGATTGAACTATTCTTCTATAGAAGATGATATTATAAAATAATTGTCACGTGAAGAAGGGTTCAAGAGGTATGCAGCCAAAATAGTAATAATGAGATAAATAGTATTAAAGAGATGTGTCAAGAAGTCAAATTATAAAAATATTGTTTTTCTGGATTTTTGTAGCATTTGTTAGCTTTTTAAATTTTGTAATTTGTGTAATTTCTTTTCCCATTTTAAGTAAATATTCACTTTTATACCTAATTTTGTATTCATCATTTTGCATTCTTTTTCTAGGGAAGGAACCCTCCCTCGCAAACTATGTAAGCTTTAAAACCCATACCTGTTGCCATCGAGTTGATTCCGACCCATAGCAACCCTACAGGACAGAGTAGAACTGCCCCATAGGGTTTCCAAGGAGTGGCTGGTGGATTCGAACTGCTGACTTTTTGGTTAGCAGATGTAGCTCTTAACCCCCATGCCACCAGGGCTCCAGAAAATCTGGATTTTTCCCTGGCATCATAGTTTATTATGTGAGTTTGGGTGTGGAGTGGTGAAGTAGGAGATGACTGAGGCTATGTCTGGGGAATTTTATAGAAAATAAGATTATCTGAATAGGTAGCTCATACTGACCTCCAAGATGTCAAGATGTGTTATTTCAAGGTAAACGAGTCAGCAGCCAGCATTTCCTGAATGCCATTTTCAGATGACTGAATTATGTCCATGTTTCTCCTTGTTTTTGTTCTATAGTCATGGTGGCAGCTGATAGTAGGAGTGATAAGTAGGTGAGGAGCAGATAATTGTTTAGTTGTGACTTCACAGCCTGCCATACCTTAGAGAGGGAAGAAAATAATGGTAAAACAAAACAAAACACACACACACACAAACCCCAGCAGCCCACCAGAACATTTGTCAGTCCTGACAAAGAGCCAGTATCCATTTGTGAGCCCCAAGGACAGAGCTCAGAGGCAGACAAAGCAAAGACCTGGGGCTCAGGCTTGGTGGGAGACAAATCAAGTTGTTCTCCTTTGCAACACTATAGGCTATACAACCATGACTATTCTCCTTGAACAGTGCCCAGGGATTAATTCTCAGGATGTAATTTATTATTTCCTTTAGAATGAAGATATTTCCCCCTGAAATACATCAGGTGTTCACATTTCCTCAAAAATAGTTCTTGGCCAGAGATGTAAAAGATCTATACAGAGAAAACTACAAACACTACTGCTAGAAACTAAAAGAGACCTGCATAAGTGGAAAAACATACCTTGCTCATGGATAGATAGACTCAACATAGGGAAAAACTCAATTCTACCCAAAGCAATCTACAAATACAATGCAATCCCAATCCAAATTCCACTGGCATTTTTTAATGAGATGCAGAAACAAATCACCAACTTCATGTGGAAAGGGAAGAGGCCCCGAATAAATAAAGCATTACTCAAG
>NW_004444017.1:7388069-7392275 GCF_000243295.1 Trichechus manatus latirostris
GATGGGGTGCAGAACTCAAATTCTAGTAAGAAGAGCAGACTTAATGGTCTGAGACTGGAGGAACCACGGAAAGCATGGTCCCTGGATTCTCTATCAGCCCAGAACTAAAACAATTTCCCAGGCCAACTCTTCAGACAGGGATTGGACTGGACTGTGGGACATAAAGTGATACTCGTGAAGAGTGTGCCTCTTAGCTCCAGTAGATACAAGAGACCAAATGGGCAGCTTCTGTCCAGAAGTGAGATGGGAAGGCAGAGAGGGTTAGGAGCTGGTTGAATAGACATGGAGAATCAGGGGCGGAAAGAAGGAGTGTGCTGTCGCAGAATGGGGTGAGCAATTAGGGTCACATAACAATGTATGTATAAAAATTTGTATGGGAGACTAACTTGTAATGTAAACTTCATTTAAACTACAATAATAAAAAAAATAGTTCTTGGGGTTTTGGGATTTAATTTCTACATAAGTTGGCATAGTTTAGGGACGTATAAAAGATGGGTTACCCAAGGCAATGCTATCTGTCCATTTTCTAGCAAAGCTTCTTTGAGTCCTTAAAGACTGTATGGTTAAATCAAGTGGGTTGAATACAGGCTTTTAATCACTTATCCATTCTGAAATCCCAATAACATGATCATAAAGGAGTAAAATAAGTTTAATCCACAAGAACAAAAGGAACATGAGAAAATGTGACAACAGACTAGAGATTCAACAATATTTTGCATGATGTAATACTAAAAGTGGGACTTACATGGGCAAAGAAAGTTGAATCAGAAATATTCACCACACCCCTATCATTTTTAGGCCAGAACAGTCTTCACAAAATAATCTTAAATTCATATATTATATGATTATTATCTTTTATAACATAGATTACTTAAAGTTATAAAATAAATAGCTTTCATTTACTTAATTATCAGTTACTGTTGAGTCAATTTCAACTCATGGTGACCCCATATGTGTCATAGTGGAACTGTGTTCCATAGGGTTTTCAATGGCTGATTTTTCAGAAGTAGATCACCAGGGCTTTCCTCTGAGACATCTCTGGGTGGACTCAAACCTCTAACCTTTTTGTTAACAGTCGTGTGTGTTACCTGTTTGCACCACTCAGGGACCTAAATAAACAAAAAACCATAGCTACCGAGTCAATTTTGAACCATGGCAACCTCCTGTGTGTCAGAGTACAACTGCTATCCAGAGTTTTCAATGGCGGTAATCTTATGGAAGTTGATCACCAGGACTTTCTTCCACTGTGCCATTGGGTGGATTCAAACAGTCAATCTTTCGGGTAGTAACTGAGTGCAAATCATTTGCACCACTCAGGGACCTAGAGACTAAATAAATTAACCAAACCAAACCTGTTGCATTGAGTCAATTCCAACTCAAGATGACCTCATGTGTTACAGAGTAGAACTGCTCCATAGAGTTTTTTTGGCTGTAATCTTTATGGAAGCAGATCGACAGAGCTTTCTTCCACGGTGCCACTGGCTCGGTTCAAACTGCCAACCTTTATGTTAGTAGTCGAGTGCAAAGGGACTAAAATAGGGGATAGTTATTCAAGAGCAAGTGGACTGTTACTACAGATCCATTCTCCAACTCTGGCCAAGAAGTTCTCTTTGTAAAGAGTTTGGGCCAGCAAATTTTTGACTCAGGAGGAGGACTAAGGTGAGAGGCTGTACTGCAAACAGAGGGGTTAAGTCTGCATCCTAAAAGGGGAGCCCCTCAGCTCCTTTCTCTAGCTCAGCTCCCCAACAGCCGGCAGCAGATTATACCCTCCTGGCAGGTGGGCTCCTCTCTGGGGAATTGACCAACCCAAGAAAAATGGCCCACACATACTGGCATTTGGGCTCACCCCAATGAAAGCACTGCCTCCCTTACCCTATCACTCTAAAGAGAAACTCAAGTGAGCACACAGAGCTTCCAGTTAGCCTGCCAGAGCCTCACTCTTAGACAACCAAGAATCATGAGACACTTGTAGAATCCCGTGATTTAAAAGTGAGAGAAAACTTTTCATTAGAAAAAAAGCAACATGGATAATATAGGGGCACTGCGAGCAACATACAAAAACAAAAACAAACAAATGAGCAAAACTATATTAATATACTTAGAGAGATAGGGAGAGAAAAGTAGCTATTTTATAAATAAGATTGGACGCCATTAAAATAAAGATCAGTCAGATTATAATAAAGATCTCTTGGAAATTAAAAAAAAATATTAAAAATATCCCTCCTTAGAGACTTCCGGGCAACATGGCACTACAAACAGAAGCACCACGCCGTCCCTCCACAGCAAGATCTGAAAAACTAAGTCAAACAGAGACAAACATCACTCCTGAAACCCTAAGCATCAAATGAAGAGATAAAGAACTCAGCCAAGCACCAAATGGAGTAAGAAACTGACAGAGAACAGAGAGCGAGGAGAGATACATGCAGGGGTCCCCTATTACCTAACGCAGCACGGATCCGCCACCTTGGACTCCTATCGGAGCTCAGTGAACAGGGGTTATGGGAAAGCAGCTTCACGGGGCTTCCAGCAGGAGACAGAACAACTGGCAACCAGTGATATATGCTTTCCCACCCCCCACCATTCTTCACCCCCACTCAGCCTCCTCTGCTTCCTGCAGCCACAGTCTCTTGGCCAGGAAGCACCGGCTTCACCGCAGTGCTGCTTGGATTGCACCTGCCTGCACTGGCCAGTTCCCTGAGTGCCATTTATTGGCTGCTAGTGTTGCTATTTTCCACTTTTGATTTCTTCCATATGTCTCACCACCTCCCCCTCCTTTCTCGCAAATACCTGGCTCCGTGTGCCATCTTTGCTTTTTCCTGAAAGGCTGTGAAATGCCGCTCAACTGTGAAACTCCTTCCCAGGTCATGCTGCCATGTTGGTGGGATCCCTGGGGCTTTTTTTGGTTTGTTTGTTTTTATTTGTTCATTTTCTTTTTCTTTTCTTGGCTTGGGAGCCCATTCTAGCTGGGCAATACTGTGCAGCTTGGGAGCTACTCCCTTAGACTGAACAGACACTCAGTGGGATCCCTGGGAGCATTTCTTTTTCTTTTGGATTTGTTTTTTGGGGTTTTTTTTGGTTTGTTTTCTTTTCTCTCTTTTTCCATTTTTGTCTTTCTTTGTTTCTCAGTTTCTAGTCTCTCTATACTTACCTTCTCCTCCTGTCTCCTAAATACCTGGTGCTGTGTGACACCTCTACCCCTTCTAGCCAGGCTGTACTTCACAGTCTGGGAGTAACTTCCCCAGTCCTTGCAGCTGCACTGGTGGGATCACTAGGGGCTTTGTTTTTTTTTTTATTTATCCTAACTTTTATTTATTCATTTTTTTCTTTTACCCTTTTTCTTTTTTTCCTCCATTTCTCAGTCTCGCATCTCTCCACTCCAATGAGAAGCTCTCTTAGCACTTTTTTTTGTTTGTTTCTTTGTATGGTTTTGGCTACTGTTCCTCTCTCCTCTCTCTCCTCTTTCCCATACCCATCTTAGCTGCTCACATCACAATCTACCCCCTCCTTGCTGCCCACCTGCACTGTGCGCTGGCCGTCACACACCCAAGCAGCACAGGCACAGCCTACCAGAACCCACCCTGCAATGATTCCCAGCCCACCCTGTCAGCCCTAGTACGTGCCACAAAAAACACCCCCCAAGCACCTCCCCTTCAGCTGAACCTGTCCTGCTGCACCATACCAGAGTGACAGACCCTGCACATTGGAGAAGGAGGCGAAAAGTATCGTGCCCACAGATGAGCAAACAACAAAGAACGCAAAGTCCGCCTGCTCAGACATAACCAAATAAAACAAAAAAGCAGGACAAAACAAACAAATCTACAATCAATAAATGAGGAAAATGACCACTGAATGCCCCGAAGACAGCAGACAATATCAAAATATATACAAAAACAGGACAGGATATTTCCAGTAGGCGTCCAAAATAAAACACCAGATGACTTTCCAGTAGAAGAAAAGGCACTAGAACTACCTGATAGGGAATTTAAATCTTTAATATTCAGAATTATCCAAGAGGTGAAGCAAAAAGCAGATACAAAAGAGGAAAAAATAAATTCATGGAAAAGGCAGACAAATTCATGGAAAATATGGACAAAAAAATGGAAGAATTCAGGAAACAAATACAACAAAATGCCAAAATAAATTCACAACTAGAAATTATACAAAAACAACAATTAGAAATCCAAAAGTTAAACAATAAGATTTCAG
>NW_004444017.1:7401233-7410447 GCF_000243295.1 Trichechus manatus latirostris
TGGGGTACAACAATCCAGGGACAAGGACTAGAAGGCAGGAGGGGACAGGAAAGCTGGTAATAGGGAACCCAAAGTTGAGAAGGGACAGTGTTGACATGTCGTGGGGTTGTTAACCATTGTCATAAAACAATATGTGTACTGTTTAATGAGAATCTATTTGTTCTGTAAACCTTTATCTAAAGTACAATTAAATATATATATATATCCCTCCTTGTCGGTAGCCCAGCTGTTTCTTGGCATTCAGTTGCTTACAGACAGTTCCTTACAGGGTCTCTTCCCCCTGTGTGTTTGTCTGTGTCTATGTGTCTGTACTTCCCTTTATAAGATACCACTCAGAAGGGATTAGGTTTAGGACCCACTCTACTCTGGTATGGCTCATTAACATAACAAAAGAAAATCTATATTTAAACACAGGGTCACATTCACAGATGCTGGTTGGGACTTCAAGATATATTTTGGGGGGACACAATTCAATTCATGATAACCTATTTTCCTGAGACTGATAGACAAAAGAAAACAGAGATAGGAGATACCTGCACTCCTGATAATATCCTTTTAACATCTGGATCCAGCCATGTCAAAAAATAAGAACTCTGGACTGTTAGGACCAATAAATTCTCTTTTTGCTTAAGCTAGTTTTAGCTGGCTCTCTGCCACTGTATCCAAATACAGTTTCTTTGAATGAATTTCTACCCTGCTGCAAAACAATCTCTGACTAAGATACCTACATGAAAAGTGATCAAATGGATTTGCTCTAATATCACCCAGGTCTCTTTGGACTTTTTCAGATACAGTTCAGTAATTTTTCAATAGTTCTTATGAAAAAGAAATGATAGCTAAAGCTTACTCTACCTCTGGTTTGCTTCTGTTAGCTAATCATTCATGTATGTTTCTAAGCCATTCCCAGTTCTCACCCACTGGGTCAGATTATCATTTTCTCAGTTATTAAGGTCATGCTTAGACTCAATCCAAGATCACAGATGTATAACAATATTGTGTCAACTACTGCAGAGTCATATGATAAGCATCTGGCTAGTGGCTGAGACTGTTTGAGAAGTGGTCACAGTTATTGTTTGTGTATGCTAGATAATTCCAGTGTTAGCACAGAATACATCAGAAAGCACTACCCTTTTGAAAGTTTAATGTTTTTTATCTTTACTTGAAAGCAAAAGAAGACCACTTTACCTAATGCTCTTTATTTGAAAAGTAAATCTCAGTTTTATATACACCTATTGGCAAAGGCCAAAATGATTTGAGGACAAGGATTTGTATATGTGGTCCTGACTTGAATCATCCATTTACCCTAGGGCAGCCTTGTTTCTCCATGCCCTAGAATATTTAATGCTATGTCAAGGCTCATAGTTTTCATTCTTTCTTTTCTTCTTTTGGTGAAAATAATGAACTGTATCAGTCAGAACTTTTTTGGTTGCAGGTGGATGCACACTCAATTCTGAGTGGCCAATGCAAACACTTTTCATGCAAAGTCCAGGGGTAGATTTTCGCCTTCAGGTGCAGCTTGACCCAGCAAATCAAAAGATGTTATCGAAGCCCCATCTCCCTCCCTCCATTTCCAAGATCACCATCTCTCTGTGTGGGCTTGACTTTCACCAAGCTTCCTCCATGTGGTGGCCACAGCGGTTCTAGGCTAACATCCACCCACATGTCCTTTCTTCCTCAAATCCAGCAAAAAGGGAAGGAAAGTGCATATTTCTCTCTTAACGTTGCTGTTGTTTAAGTCAGTTCTGACTCTTAGTGACGCTAAGTACAACAGAATGGAACACTGCCCAGTCCTGCGCCATCCTCACAATTGAGCCCATCATTGCAGTCACCGTGTCAATCCATCTCATTGAGGGTCTTCCTCTCTTTTTTGACCCTCTACTTTACTAAGTATGATGTCCTTCTCCAGGGACTGGTCCCTCCTAACGGTGTGTCCAAAGTACACGAGACAAAATCTCGCCATCCTCACTTAGCATTCTGACTGTACTTCTTCCAAGACAGATCGGTTCGTTTTTCTGGCACTCCATGGTATATTCAATATTCTTCGCCAACACCATAATTCAAAGGTATCAATTCTTCTTTGGTCTTCCTTATTGATGGTCCAGCTTTCTCATACATATGAGGCAATTGAATAGACCCAGCTTGCTTAATAGGCCCAGCAAAAATCTAAAATATTTCTGCCTTACCTCCCTGAACCACTTTCTCTCCAAATCACCTGGTACTAGAGAAGCCTATCAAAGCTAATCTCTAAAGGGGCTCCCCAATCCTCACGGGAGACTTGGGGCCCCTTCTGATTTCCACGGCTCTAGACCAGAGCTAGAAACCCCCATGTGAATACCACACTGGGCCCATGGCCCTATTCCAATCACTGGTAAGAACCTGGGGACAAAGGTAAGTGGGATCTCAGACAGATCTGTCTGCAAACTGGGATATTAACTGTAAGCTGGCAGTGATGACACATTACATTGTTTACCCATATAAGAAATTGTTTATAATCACAGAAAAAAAAGTTGTCTCATAAAAACAAGGTAAATAAAGACATTCGCAGGGTTAAAACACCAATATAAATGGATTTCATTCAGGAACCAGAATTCTAGAGTGCCAAAGACTTCGCTGTGATTTCGAGGACAGAATCATGAATAAAGTCTGGCTCAGCTATGTCTATAAAAAGGATGAAACTTTATTAGTCATGGATGGCGTGGCAGAGGGGGTGGGCAGGACAGTGTGTGATCAACAGTCCTATTCTCTTGGTGGAAATCAAGTATATTTGTGTTTAAGCTAATTTTATATTGTAAATCCATAATCCTAAAATGACCTTTATAGCTGGAGGAAGGAGGGAGGAGCCCCACTGGGACATATGAATGAGCCCTCAGAGACTTGAGGAGATGGGAGGAGGAGCAAATAATATAAGCCAGCAAGGGCTCCAGGCAAGTCTTTCATCCTAAGGTATGGCAATCATTTCAGGTCTCCAAGAGGACTGAGGGCTCAATGTGCTCCTCAGACAAGGAGCAGAAGCTTACTGGGTGCACTTTAAGAGTCATGAATCAGGAAAAGACACATTCAGCCAGGAGCTGCAGGAAGAGTAGGCAGATATCTAGGAGGCCATGTGGCTGCTTTAGGGGCTAGGCTCAGACCTTGACTTAGAACAGTGATGTCAAAAACATGAGGCAGTAGCTAATCTCCATCAAGTGCCCATGGCAAACATTACTAAGTGATCACTGCACACTTTCTTGCTGAAGCCAGAGGCAGCACAGAGCTCCACAGACCTATTTATTCATAATCTGAGTTGCCCACATGATAAAACCTATTTGCTATCCCTGGCTTACAACAAGAGATAAAAGAGCCAAACTTTAATCAAGGGTAGAGTCTGCATTAATATCTGTCTCGGGAAAGCACTGGAGGCACTTTGCAAAGAACAGAGAGATCAGGACAAGAAAAGAAGGGAAGGCGGCTTCCAGGGCTGAAGGCAAGGAGGCTCCCAGGAGGTTGCAGGAGATGACACTAGCCAGACTGAAATCTAGACAAAGACTTCAGCAAATGTTTCCTCCTCTCTTATTGTCTTTAACTGGATCAAATGCCCATCCTGAACCAATCACTGTAGTCAGATGTGTGGACTCTGCTGATTGGCTTATGTTAGTCAGAGCCCACCTGTGGAGCTAAGGTCATTCCCACCTAAACCACAGGACTAAGAATAGGGGAGAGGTGGCTCCTCAAAAGGAATCTCGGAGGGTTCTTGCCATGAAGGAAGAGATTTAATGCTGAGGAATAAACAATAAGTGTTTATGCTAAGGTAGGATTTTTGAGGACCAGAGTCAGAGCGCTCTCCTAGAGGGGCAGAGGAGCTATCTATAAGTAAGTAAAGAGTGGCCCCAAGCCCAAGGAAAAATCTCTGGGGACCAGGAAAGAAGTGCTTTCCTCCTCTAAGGACTCATACCTACCACAAAAAATGAGGAAGTAAGTTTAGGTTGCAACTCAAAATGCTCCCAGACAGGAACACCAGTTTGAATTTATCTTGGGCTAGGAAGTTTAGGCCAACATTCTAACACCACACAAGGGAGACACTTTGGGACCACCCACCAAGGAAACAGGTCCTACAGTCCAAAGACAATAACAGCAAGTGATTTCTGGGACCTGTACAAACACCCTATGCCTGTGATTTTTGTTTCCCTGAATATTTCCCCACAGTGGTTAGCAAAAACTCCTGGACTCAAAAAGGTCTTAAGTGCTTGTCTTCTAGAAAAGGAAAGAAGAAGGAAGCTGGGGAATTTTGTCCCACTTACCTGTCATTCCTGGAGACAGAAAAACTCCTAGTGACAGAGAGGAACATGATGGCTTTGGGAAGAAGGGAGGCTGGATGCTTGGGGCCTTTGGGAAAGAAGATAAGTGCACAAAGAGAGTGACTGAGAAGCAGCTGTGTGGGCTTAATAGTCAGGAAACCCATGGCTTAAGGAGGAAGAAAAATCTGTAAATGAAAAAGGCAGCCATCAAAGGAAAGAAAGCTGGAAAGCAGCCACAGTTTCTTCACAAGTGGCATCAGTTAGAGATCTTTCAGCTGTAAGCATTAGAAAACCTTTCCCAGCTGGCTTAAACAGAAAAAAAGTATTGGCTTACATATTTGAAAGGGACAGATGTAGAATGGACTTTGGGCAAGGTTCGGTCCAGCAACTCAAAAGGTTACATTTCTTCTCATTTATACCCTCTTCATCCTAAGGCTGGCTCTCCTCATAATTGCAAGTAGCTCCTGGGGGGATATGCTTCCTCATTAATATCAGATAGAAGGTGGCGGGGTCTGTGTCTCAGCAATCCTATCAAAAGAACTCCAATTGGACTAGCTTAAGTCTTCTGCCTACCTTTGAACCAATCACTGTGTCTAAAAACAAAACAAAACAAAACCTGTTGCCATCAAGTCAATTCCAACTCATAGTGACCCTATAGGACAGAGTAGAACTGCCCCATAGGGTTGCGGCTGGTGGATTCGAACTGCCGATCTTTGGTTAATAGCCAAGCTCTTAACCACTGTTTCACCAGGGCTCCTAATCACTGTGTCTAGAGGGAGGGAAATCAGGTGGTAACCAAGAGCTGGCTGGGAGTCAATCACATAAACCTGCATGGCTGAGAATGGTGAAAGAAATGACTTCCCAGAGGAAACAGGACATTATTATGAAGGCTCCTCTGGTGGTGCAAATGGTTAAGTGCTTAGCCACTAACCAAAGGTTGGTGGTTTGAACCCACCCAGAGGCACTTCGAAAGAAAGGCTTGGCAATCTACTTCGGAAAAATGATAGTCTTGAAAACTCTAAGGAGCACAGTTCTACTCTGCAACACATGGGGTCACCATGAGTGGAGTCAGAATCAATGGCAACTGGTTTGTTTTTCTGGTGGATTATGAAGGAAGGGGAATAGAGGCTGGACAGCCAACAACAAGTCTACTAGTATCAGATGTATCATGGAAAGGTGTACTGTATGTGATATCCGATCTAAATCAAAGGTAAAGGCAAATAGCAAAAGTTTCTCTCCTGGAAGTAACTTGTGCTCAGAAACTAAAGCTGGTGATTGGAAGAGAAGGCCCTCATGGTGTGATCATGGCCATGCTCAGCTAGCTAGCAGTTGAGCAGTCAAATGAAATGAGACACAGGGTAACCTACTCAGATGAATAATCTCTGAAGATGGGTCTTGATACATATACTTTACTCAACATTCTTGGAAGGACTTATGGGGTATGATACAAACAGTGAGTTAATGTTCTGTTAAGTTCTTGCTTTATTTATTCACAAGGGTGGCTTCCCCCTGAAACCCAGCACTATATTAACTTTCTGCATGTCACTGTGGTTCAAGTAAGCCTTAGGAAGATGGATCACTATTCACGCACTGAAAGACTTTGCAAGTTAAATAAAAGATATGATTAATAATGTTACAGTAGCCCAGCTGGAAGCTCTAGCAAGTTAGTATATAACATGGAAGGTAGAGAATAATGAGCACAGTCATTCTTTTGTGCTTAGAATAGTAAAACAGATTTAGTAGCATGACAATTGTTCAATAGATTTCTCTTTTTTTCCTCCTGAGCAAGGGCTTCATGAGGTTAAATACCTGAAGTAGAATTCTCCAGCCAGTAGGTCAGAGTATATCTGCAGATTTCAAAGTCTTGCCTGGTAATGAGGTGATTGTTTAAATAAATTATGACATATCCCTACAATGTAATTCTATCCAGTCATTTAAAACAATGCTGTAGATGAAAATGTATTTACTTTGCATGATGCTCACAATATATTGCTGAATAAAGAAAGTTACAAAACAACATGGAAGTTACAATTACACTTTCATAAAATACAAAAATATTTGCATTTTTGCACCGAAAAAAATAATATTTTGAAGTGTTAACAGTGGTTTTCTTTGGGTGGTAGAATCATGAATATTCTTTTAAAATCTTTTTTTTGTTTCTATTTTTTCTACAGTGTACATTGTATTGCTTTTGTATTAAGAAAACTACACTAGAGATATTTTTATTTAAAAACTATACCTTCTATATCTGCAAATCTTTCATTGTTCTTGTATTTTACTATTTAAAATTTCTGATACTCTTCTTATAAGCAGCCTCAAGTCCTTTGTGGAATGAGGTGGGGGAAAAATGCATATATGCCAAGTATAAATTGATTTAGAAAATAATATTTGGAATCATTATTCCCTGACCTTGAGCATGGAGAAATGTGACCCAGCTGGGGCTGGACCCTCACAGACTCCCAAAGACACATCAACTGGGCCCTGAGATAGACAATAGATGGGACAATCTCAGAAGTTATCTTAAGGAAGTTTTCACAAAAGGGAAATCAAACCTAACACAGAAGACTTCCCACTTTTTGTCTTTTCCTATTAGCATTTAGTGAATAGAAATTTGTTGGACCAGTGAAGACCCTCCTGACTTTCATAACTGAAACCTGTACCAATGATTGTTAAGAAAGATGATTCAAAATGTAAGATCACAATTTCTAGCCAATCAGTGAAAAGGTGATACTTTCAATGATTCTACCCATTTTGTGATGTTGATATATTCTGATGATTCTGTAACCTTTCTTGGATTCGGGCAGGCATTCTAGCTCTGGAAGCATGCTTGTCCACTTTCCACTTTTGCCTTTTTGAATATATGCTGAATAAAACTTTCTTTTTGCTTTATTAAACTTTATGATGTTTTTCCTCTACAACAAAATGAGTGAATGAATAAACACAGCACGAATTAGAGCAGTAAAGAAAACTCTGGGAAAATCCAAAGCAGACCCTGCTTTCTCTTTCTTCCATTTACTTAACATCTAAATGAAGTCCAACTCCAGGAGAGCAGTCCCTTCTCAGCTACCAGCTGTGAAAGTCCCATTTACATGAGGCATTTTAGAACTTTTGTGTCTAGAGATGGAGTTTTCTTGCTGTCCAAAGAGTAGCGGCACCCCAAGAGTCTAGATCCTCAAACCTTAATAAGGGGTCAGTCACCACCCCTCTGACTCCATGTGGAATTTTTCTTCTCACCATCTCTAGATTCCTCCTGCCTCCCCAGGTGGGCCACAGCCTGATCTCAGACGGGAGTCTGTCACTGTGAACCTCGGGGATTCCTCAACTTTCACACATATGCCAAGGTTTCAAGTGATGTCTGTTCTTTCAGCCCCCTTCTCCAATACTGCCACCTCCATCATCAGTGGTCACTATCACTCTTGCCACCATGCTCCCAGAAATGTTAGAGACCACTCCTGTCCTCCTTAGTCCTGAGCAAAGAAACAAACTCCCTCTCGACAGCCTCCAGGGTCTAGAAATAAGAAGACCCCATCACAGGGCTTTGAACTCCCCAGGTAGGAAGAAGGTGGACACCAAGCTTTCATCTCAGCAGCAAAGTTCCAGAGTACCCCTCCCTCTTCCTGCTTGCCAGCCTGCTGGATTAGGGCACAAGGTGACACAGTCAGAGGTAAAACAAACTCAAAAGCCTGAGAGGGCCTGGGAGGTAACATAAATGAATTACACACTAGTTGCTGCATTGAAGCAGATTGTTGCTAAGGGTTATATAGGCCCAGTGTTGCCAGGTTTTTTATTTTTTAAGATAAATAAGAAATCTAGATTGTTATGTGTAATCTCCCAACTTTTAGGCGTTGGTAATTAATTCTATTTGTTTTAATCCCATTATAGGTCTGTATCAGTTAGGAACTCTGTTCAGCAGCTAGTAATAGAGATGAGAAATCATTATGGTTTAAGATAAACATTTATTTCTCTTTCACCTAAAAGAAGTTCAGAGGTATACAGCTCCGTGAGGTTGTCAAAACTGAATTGCCTGACTTGGATTTCTTTCCAGCAGTTGCCAGAATGCACTGGAACTTGAATTCCAGACTGACGAGCTGAGAATCCCTGGGCACAGCCATTTATCTTTCTATGCCTGTTTCCTCCATTGTAAAATAAATAACAATGCCTGCCTCACAGGGTGGCTGTGAGGATTAAATGAGATCATATATAAATGCACTTAGGCCAGAACCTGGAGCACAGTGAGCATGATAAATGGTGTAAGTGACAGAAAAAATCCCATCTCTACTCTCTGATAAGCTCAAATAGAAGACTTACTGGACTGGGCCCTTAAAAACTGTAATGTCAAAGCAAAATCCTTAGATATGCAAAGAGAGTTGGGCATAGGAGAGATGAGAGCTGAACTGTTCTGCTTAAAAATGAGATGAATTCATTTTCCTATTATTTCTTTTTCCTCTCCAGAACAGGAAATAACAGGAAAGAGAAGTGGGGGAGAGAGACAGAAACACAGAAGAGAGGGGGAAGCAACACAGCAGGGTGGAGAAGGAGATTTAAGAGTAAATATGTTGTTATTGGGTGCCGATGAGTTGATTCCAACTCACGGTGACACCTTGTGACAGAGCAGAACTACCCCATAGGGTTTTCTCGGCTGTAATTTACGGGAGCAGGTCTTTCTCCCATGGAGCCTCTGGGTGGGTTCAAATCACCAGTCTTACAGTTAGCAGGCGAGTGCTTACCCATTGGGCCGCCATGGCTCCTTAAGAACATTATGCTGAGTGAAATAAGTCAATCACAAAAGGACAAATATTGTATGAGACCTCTACTGTAAAAACTCATGAAAAAGTTCACACACAAAAAGTAACCATCTTTGTTGGTTACCAGGGATGGGGTGGGGGAATACTAAATAGGCAATAGATAAGTGGTATCTTGGGTGAAGGGTGAGACAGTAC